>NC_090935.1:1500372569-1500675600 GCF_040938575.1 Ambystoma mexicanum
GCCTCACCCATACTCCCCCAAGACCCCACCCCCAGTGTCTGGATCCAAAGGCAATGGCCGTGCCCTGGCCACCTGAGCGAGAGATCCCTGGCGTCTACTGGGTGAGACACCCTCTGGTTTCTCACATCAGCCGCAGCCAGGAAACACTCTGCAAACCCTTTGTTCTCTTCCATGGTACCCCAGACCAGGATGGGAAGAAGCTGGACGAAATGGGGAAGAGGATTATCTATACAGCTGCCAGCACCATTAAGGCTGTTAATGCCATGGCCAATTTGTCCTGCTACAACCAGGAGCTCTGGTATAAGCTTTGCCCTATTCTGGACTTCCTACCTGACGACAAGAAGGCAGAAGTGCTTGAGCTGTTCCAGGAGGGGTAAGTGGCCTCAGACCACGCCATCACAGTGGCGGTGGACATTGCGGACACTGGGTTCTGTCAGATGAGAAATTGAGTGTTTCTTCGTTGACAGGGATGGTTGAAAGGCACCATATTTAGGCCAGACATTCAGTCTAAGGTGTTGGACATGCCATTCGATGGGGAAAACCTGTTTTGCAACACGGTCGATGAGGCTCTCCAAATCATCAAGACTGACACAGAGACAGCACATTTGCTGGGTACTGTAAGGAATGCATTGTATCAAACAGTAAGACAGACACAAGGGATCACAGTTCAAGGGTGTTTATTGAACTTCAACTGGGTTTGAAAAATGCCTATCTAATCCTAAATCTAAAGATCGGAGCAAGCTACGACCATCAAATAATAACGCAGTCCTAGTGATGTCTTGTCAAAATAAAAGGGCGTATACTAATAAACGTATTGCCAATCCTTCTAAATACAAACTGTGTGGGAAACAATGTTATGCAAAAGAAAAGTGTTCAAGAAATGATATGTCAGGATATTCAAGCCATTGGCTTCCCTTCTACATGTTTTCAGCATCGGACAAGGCGGGACACTCAAGCTTAGCACGCTCCCTGGCTTCTCTAGCACGAGGATGCAGTTCAAGACTTCAACTTCAGGACCTTCTGTGCCAAATTCTCTTTGTCATTCAAAGTCTCTTATTTCAGAGTGCCTGATGCAACACGACAAAAGAGTACAGTTCCTTCTTAGAATTTTCACTTATACAACTTCTCGGTTGAATTACTGTTCTATCCGGGTCCCCCTGCGCCGGGCTCAGACTCACTTTAACACAAAACCTTCAATTGGTCGCCCTCTGCCGGGCTCAGACCAAATTCACATACTTTTCCAAACTTTCTGTATTTCAACAAAATCGAAGACTTTCGACTGTGCCCTGGATTTTGCTTGACCCGTCGTAGGACCACTTCGATTCACATTTATTCGTTCTCTTTCAATTGGTCTCCCTCCACCAGGCTCGGACTAAATTTATCTACTGTTATTACTTCTCAGCTGGAGACCTTCGATGGAGCACCCACACGGTGCTGGACCACTCAGTCAAAGGTATTGTAGCTTGCTTTAAAGTTCAATCACTCAGCAGTTTAACTTCACTCGCATCTCTTAACACACATTTTAACAATGTTCATTACAGTGCTTACCATACTATGTTGCTACTTGCAACCTTGGCTTCAAAACAGACCTGCCTTGTATCATTTTCCCTAACTACCGACTGTGTTGATTTCACTGAAGCCGCTTTGTTTTTTGGAGCCAAGGACGGAACCACGGTGGCTGGTGATTCTTGCCGTCTTGTTTATTTTTACGCAGAAGGGCCCTGGGTGTCTCTGACATGCAATGCAGGATTCTTTAGCTTGGTTTCCTGGTCGAACGCTTTCTCTCGAGGTTTCGGGTAAGTAATGGTTCCTTGTTGAAAAGCTCAAGGACAATTTCCCTCCCTGTGATCCTCTTCGGTTTTGCCACCTTTCCTCTTTTGCTCAGCTGCCGTCGAGAAATTGCTGTTCGAAGGGATTGTGTCCTCCGATGTATTTCTTATCTTTGATAATACGTTTCCAGCTTGCTGGCCTCGGAAATTTTTTCTGTAGAGGGCGCTGCGCGTCGACATTCGCGAGTCGATGTCCCTCGACGTCCACCGTATCGGCGCCGACGTCGTCATGCTCATAAATAGCCGTGCGCTGCGACCGTTGCTCAGTTCCGTTTTTCCGCGCTTCGTGGGGCCTCGTAACGTCGTTGCTCAGTTCAGTCAGGATAACTAACTATATCTACTCGAATATACCTTATCGTTCTCGATGGCTTCTTCATCGGAACCGACGACGCCGCGATCAGGCTTCAAGAAATGTCAAGACTGTGGTAAAAAAATGTCGATAACGGATCCACACAGGATCTGCTTGTGGTGCTTGGGATCCGAGCACCATTGTTCGGAGTGTGAGGGCTGCATGTCCATGACGGCGAAAGCCTTGAAGGAGCGCAAGGGGAAGCTCGAAAGAGGCAAGTCAGTCAAAACCTCCTCGAAAGTTTCGTCGGCTGAGTCGAGGCATTCGTCTCCTCGCCGTCGAAAACATTCCCATTCTAGATCTCGAAGTAGCTCCCACCATTCGTCGAGATCAAGACACTCAAAAAAGAGACGTCGAAGGTCCCCTTCCTCATCTTCTGTGTCCCCAGAAAGGGTCTCCTGTCCCACTAAACGCAGTTCTCAAGCTGAGTGGGAGGAATTCAGAAAGAAAATGTTAAGCGTCTTCGAGAACGCGACCTCGACCCCCTCGAAGACAGCTGAGGGTGATACCCTGGGTGAAAAACCCAAAAAATCAAAATGCCGCGAGTCGCAGCACCCGGCGAAACATTCCACCCGAGAGCGCCATGAGCCATCGGGTAAGAAGGCACCATCTTCGACGCCGTCGTCGAAGATTCCTTCGACGCACGTATCAGCGCCATCAACGCCGTTGTCGAAGGGTTCCTCGACGCATCGGTCAATCGACTCGACGCCATCGACGACGCCGATGTCGACGCTGATGAAAGAGAGGACCAAGGCCACTCCACAGCCAACGGTGATTCCAAGGGCCTCCGGCACGACGCGGAGACCGTCGTCGATGCCCTCGACTAGGATCCCGATCCTCTCGAGTTCTTCGAGACCCCTTCCAGTTTTTTCGACGCCGTTCTCAGCACCTTCGAAGCCTGTTACATCGGCGTCGACGACATCGACGTTTTCTCGCCCAATAACGACAAGTTTGGCTCCTTCTGCCTTAGAGATGGGTTTTACACCATTTCAGAGGTCACAGTACCGTAGACTATCTTCAATTTATGAATAGGGGGAAGATTCTGACCAGGAAACATTCGGTTTACAAGGACCACACTGCCTATTTCAGAGAATTTCACCTCTGAGGAAAGAAGGCTGAAGGACCTACAGGAGTCACTACATGAGGCAAGTGGGCTGGACACTTCCCCAGAAGTGGAATTTGTTAAGCCAGACCCAGGGGAACATGCCGAAACACCCTATAGAACCCTGATGGCAAGAATTATTGAATTTATGGGTTGGTCTGCGCCTTCACCTGTTTTTCAACAGGATGACATAACAGATATATTAGACAAAGGCCCACAGGAGGACCCGGTGGTCCCCTTCCATGCAGCCTTACAAAGGAAAATTGCATCTAATTGGGAAACTCCTGAAGTTATCCCTGCGGTCAATAAAAGATTGTCAGCCAAGTATAGGGTAGCGGCTGCTGACCCAGAATACTTATCAAAACACCCGACCCCAGAGAGCCTGGTGGTTCAAGCGGCAACTTCATCTAGCAGTAGGACTGCTTACCCTACTGTCCCACAGGATAGAGATGACAAGAGGTACGACTCTATGACGAAGAAAGTCTTCTCTGCCTGTAGTATGGCGTTGAAGTCTATCAACGCCACCTGTACGCTCGCCAGGTTCAGTCACACACTATGGGAGTGTGCTTCATCAGCGGCTGACTGCATACCCGAAGGAGAGGAAAAGGAAGCCTTCCTTAACATTATTAAAGATGGCAAAGATGCCATGTGCGAATCACTTCAAACTGGCATTGATTCCGCTGACAGTATCAGCAGGGCCATGGCGGCAAGTACAACAATCCGCAGGCATGCGTGGTTGCGAAACTCGGGCTTTGCTCCAGATGTATAGGCCAGACTTTTGAATATGCCCTTCGACGGCTCTTCATTATTCGGGAAAAAGGCTGATGACAGTCTGGAAAAGTTACAGATTTCTAAAGCAGCGGCAAAATCTTTAGGAGCTGCTATCCGCCAAACTCCTTTTCGCCCCTCAGGAACCTCTGGGAGAGGAAAGTCCTTTCGCTATTATTCCGCATTCGGGAAAGGCAGAGGACAGCCGGCTCAAAGAGGCCAAAGGAGATCCACCCGAGGTGGACGGGTCAAAATTACTAAGACCGCAGCAGCAGCAGGTGCCTCTTTACCCTCGGCATCTGCATCAGCTGCCCCCAAACCACTCTGAGGCCTTCCCACACAATACACCTGTAGGGGGCAGGTTAACTCACCATCTGACGGAATGGCAGGCTATAACGTCAGATGCTTGGGCATTGGAGACAGTTGCTCAAGGTTACTGCCTACCCTTTCTACACATTCCTCAGAGTCATCCACCGGGGAACAGCTCTCTAAAAGTTCCAGATCCGCTCTTCTTGCAGGAAATTATAGACCTGCTAGAGAAAGGTGCCATAGAGCCGGTACCTGTAGCGGACAGGAACAAGGGCTGGTACTCCCCCCTACTTTCTCATACCAAAGAAGGACGGAGGATTGAGACCCATCCTGGACTTACGAGAATTGAACAAGTTCCTCAGGAAGGACAAGTTCAAGATGGTAACTCTCTCTGATCCTTCAGGCCCTCCAGCTCCAGGACTGGCTGGTATCTCTGGACCTTCAGGATGCTTATTTCCATGTGCCAATCCATCTCAAACACAGGAAATACCTGAGGTTTGCAATTGGCGACTCTCATTATCAATTTCGAGTTCTGCCATTTGGGCTGACCTCCGCCCCAAGGGTCTTCACCAAGCTGATGTCGGTAGTGGCGGCGAGTCTAAAGAGGGAAGGGATCCACGTGGCTGATCAGGGCTGTATCCTCGGAACAGGCCCAGGCCCAGCTAGATTATGTCTGCCACTTCCTTCACAGACTGGGATTCTCCCTCAATTTAAAGAAGTCACAGATGATACCATCACAGAGACTCCAGTTCATTGGAGCGGTCCTGGACACTTCCCTGGGAAAAGCCTCGCCACCAGAGGTAAGGGCTCAAGATATTCTACAGATGGTCACCAAGTTTCAAAATGCCCAACGTCTCCCAGCCTTCGACTTTTTGAGGTTGCTAGGCCTCATGGCATCCTGCATCTTCCTTGTGCCAGAGGCTTGCCTGAGAATGAGATCTCTTCAGTGGGCACTGAGAAGTCAGTGGTCGCAATTCTCAGGGAGAATGACAGATCTCCTCCGGATTCCGGACAAGGTAGCCCGCAACCTTCAATGGTGGGCCTATCCAGAGAACATCTTGAAAGGAGAACTGTTTTGGCAACCATGGCCAGAGATAACAGTAGTCACAGATGCCTCACTCACGGGGTGGGGAGCCCATGCCAACGACTTGACCATCAGCGGTCGTTGGTCTCCATCTGAGTCCAGACTACACATCAACCTATTAGAGCTGAGAGCGATCAGACTAGCGCTGAAAGCTTTCCTGCCATCAGTACAGGGGAGAAATGTCCTGATAATGACGGACAACACGGTGGCCATGCACTACCTCAACAAAAGAGGAGGCGTAGGATCACTGCTACTGTGCAGAGAGGCGATGCAGCTCTGGTTTTGGGCAATCCAAGAAGGAATCTCTCTATCGGCAGTCCGGAGAGAAGAACTTGACAGCGGACGCTCTGAGCAGGCAGAGCACAGTCTCCCACGAGTGGGAGCTAGCTCAGGAAGTCCTTCAAGAGATCTTCACCCTTTGGGGAACCCCTCAGGTGGATCTGTTCGCCACAAGCACCAACAGAAAGTGCGATCTGTTCTGTTCAAGGGAATTTCCCCCGAGAGGAGCTCTAGGAGATGCGTTCGTAGTGGACTGGGAGTTTCCACTCCTTTACGCGTTCCCACCAGTCCCTGTTATTCCTCAAATGATCAGGAGGTTGAGAAGATTCCAGAAAACCATGATCCTAATTGCCCCGGATTGGGCCAGGAGAACGTGGTACCCTGACCTTCTAGATATGTCCATCTGTCCTCCAATCCGTCTTCCACTCAAGGAGAATCTTCTCTCGCAGAAGGGAGGTTAGGTTCTCCATCCAGACACCAGAACCCTCAACCTTCACGCTTGGCTTCTGAAAGGGTGAGGTACAAGGATTGGGATCTCCCTGATGACGTCATGGAGGTGTTGCTTTCTGCCAGAAGACCGGCAACAAAGTCTTTATACCGCTGCCGTTGGAACAAATTTTGCAGCTGGTGTAGGGAAGAGAATATCAACCCTTTTTCATGTGGTACACCAATGGTGTTATCGTTTCTACTCTACTTGGCAAACTCAGGCCTTCAAGTTGGCACTGTAAAAGGCTATCTCGCAGCGCTTTCTATCTTCAAGCGCACTGCAGAGGAACCATCGTATTTCAAACTTCCTCTAGTGGTACAATTTCTCAAGGGACTAACTAATGTTTACCCTCCAAAACCATTCCAGGTTCCCTTATGGGACTTAAATTTAGTCTTAAACTTCCTAATGGGCACTCCATTCGAACCACTTCACTCTTGCGCGTCGAGATTTCTCACGCTTAAAACTGTCCTATTGGTAGTATTAACATCTGCTAGGAGGGTGAGCGAGCTACAAGCTCTCTCCTGTAAACCCCCACATACAATCTTCCACAAGGACAAAGTTGTCCTACAGGTGAAGCCTAATTTCCTCCCAAAGGTGGTTTCTGAATTTCATATTACTCAGAAAATTACCTTAACTTCGTTCTACCCTCCTCCCCATCCGGGGAAAGAGGAGGAAAGGCTACATAGGCTGGACCCAAGGCGAGCTCTCAGCTTTTACATCAGCAGAATGGCTAGGATCAGGCAAGCAGACCAACTGTTTGTAGGATACTCAGGTCACAAGTTGGGACTACCCATAACAAAACAAACCATCTCCAGGTGGATTATTTTGGCCATCCTGGAATGTTACAGACTGGCAGGGAAAGAGCCACCCCAAAATCTCAGGGCTCATTCAACAAGGGGTATCCCAGCCTCTTCGGCTCTCCAAAGAGGGGTACCGGTCCGGGACATATGTGCGGTTGCCACATGGTCGTCCGCGCATACATTCACAAAATTTTACAATCTGGATTCCTCCACTGCTCAAGAGACCAGATTTGGCAAGGCCGTATTACATTCTGTCCATCCCTAAAGGGATACATAACATTCTCACTCCCACCTCCAATTACATGCCACTGCTATGGGAGTCTATCAAAGATAAGGAATACGTCGGAGGACACAATCCCTTCGAAGAACAAGTTACTTCTTACCTGGTAACGTTCTTTCGACGGGATGTTCCTCCGACGTATTCCTTATCACCCCTCCCAACCATCCCCGCAGTGATACTTCCCTTGTGGTTGCAGCTTACGCTCCTTCAAGGTCAATAACCAATTCAGGCATGACTTTTCTTATGCTACAAAATGGAACTGAGCAACAGACTCAGCGCGTGGCTATTTATGTGCATGATGACGTCGGCGCCGATACAGTGGCCGTCGAGGGACATCGACTCGGCGGACGTCGACGCGCAGCGCCCTCTACAGAAAAAATTTCCGAGGCCGGCAAGCTGGAAACGTATTATCAAAGATAAGGAATACGTCAGAGGAACATCCCGTCGAAAGAACGTTACCAGGTAAGAAGTAACTTGTTCTTTCCTGTTTTGTCGTGTGCTTTGCATTGCTCAGAGTGTTCTCTCACCTTTTATCCGTGTGGGGAAGTGTAATGGATTGTCAATAATTGCCTGACCTCGTCTGACCATAGTATTGGGACATGTCCGGTACACAGCTACGAGCTGTACTAGTCTGTTTTCCCTTAGAGCGGGCTGTTAGTGAGAATTTGTTTGTTGTAAAGGGGTGGAGGGTAGAGTTCCTAAATATCCTACCTGGTAGGATGGGGTAAAGGTGTTACAGGGAGGGGATACCCCGTCCCACCATCCGGTGTCCCACTCGATCCAAAAGCGATGGCCATGTCCTGGCCACCTGGATGACAGATCCCTGGGGACTAGTGGGTGGGAAACCTTCTGGTTTCTCACCGTACCCTGCAGCAAAGTCGGTTGTCGTCCTTTTGGTCCTCAAGGGGAAAACCCAGCAGGTCCTCCAAGGGCTGCACCACCCCTTATTGGCAGCCTTCTTGCTCCACATTGCAAGAGGCGTACAGAGGTCGCTCGTGGGCATGCAGCGGCAGAGGACAGCCTCGGCACCACCCGCAAGGTAGGGCCCTGACACTGAAACAGGCCTAAACCGACCATGGACTCAGGCCCCCACTTGGGCACGCCAGCGGGAGGCCAGCTGGCGAGAGTGTGGGTTTCCATCACCACCGATAGATGGGTGCTGGATGCTCTCTGACGGGGGCACACTTTGGAGTTCCAAAGCAGGTGTCCTTGTACTTGTACTTGTCCTTGTACTTGTGGCTCGACAAGAAGAACACGTGGCTCAGTTGCTGGAGGAGGTCCACGCCATTTTAAAAAAGGGGAAACTAGAACCCGTGCCCCAGCACCTCCAGCGGTCTGTGGTGTACTCCAGATACTTTCTGGTGTGAAAGAAGACAGGCGGGTGGAGGCCGATTCTGGACCTTCAACACCTCAACAAGTCATTGAAGTCCCGGAAGTTGAGAATAATCATGTTGCAGCACCTGCTCGGCCAACTGGAGGAAGGCGACTTCCTGGCCTCCCTGGACCTGGAGGAAACCTACTTCCACGTCCGCATCCATCATAAGCACCACAAGTTCCTGCGGTCCGTGTTCCAGGGGCGACAATATCAGTTCAAGGCACTTCCCTACAGCCTGAAATCGGCCCAGAGGGGTCTTCACGAAGTGCTTGGCTTCGGTGGTGGCGCATCTTCGTCTCAAGGGCATCCATGTCTACTCTTACCTGGACTATTGGCTAGTGCAATCCCGCTTCCATTCTCTGGTGAGCCAGCACACGGCAAGGACCGTGTGTTTGCTGACGGATCTGGGATTCTCCATAAATTATCCAAAGTCCTGCTTGGAGCCATCGCAGAGCGCTCTGTTTCTGGGAGCCTGACTCAACACAGTGATTTTGCTGGCGTCTTCCTTGGAAGAGAGGATGGTAGCCATCCTAGGGAAGGTGCAGCGCCTGTCGTCACCCCAGTCGGCTACTGTGAGGGCAGTCGAGTCGCTATTGGGCATGATGTCTTCCTGCATCAACCTCGTCCTTCTTTGCAGACTACAGTGAGTCCTCTCCAGGAGTTTCTGGATGCGAGGTGGCTGCAAGTCCCGGGGTCCTGGACGGACAAGATCGACCTCAACGAGGAGTTCCAATGAGAAATGCAGTGGTGGTGAGTGCGCTCTCATCTCACGCAAGGGGCCCCATTCCAAGTGGCGCTTTACCAGGAGACAGTCACCACAGCCGCTTCTCTGGAAGGTTGGGGAGTTCACACCGGACAGTTGCGTGCCAGAGACCTCTGGTTGCCAGAAGAAAAGACACTTCACATCAACGTCCTGGAGCTCCGGGCCATCTTCTGGGTCCTCAAGTCCTTCCTGCCATCACTGAGGAGCAAGGTGGTGAGGATCTTCATGGACAACACCACCACCATGTTCTACATCTAGAAGCAGGGCAGGACGCGCTCTCTGGTGCTCTCCAGTGGGGCCCAGGATCTATGGCACTGGGCCATTCATCAGGACATGTTTCTCAACCCTTTTCATCTGAAGGGCACCAAGAGCACCATTGCAGACTTGCTCAGCAACGAGCTACGTTATTGCCACGAGTGGGAGCGTCGCCAGCACCAGGTGGATCTTCTATTCCACAAATGGGGTCAACCCCCAATCAACCTTTTCGCAACGGCGACGAATTCCAAGTGTCAGACATTCACCAGAAGGTTCCTGCAGCCGAGGAGCATGGGAAATGCATTCTCGTTCCCTTGGCAGAAAGTTCACACTCCTGCTAGGAGTGACCAACAGACTCAGACAGTGGCACTGCAGGATGATGCTCGGCGCTCCGGCGTGGACGCAGCAAATCTGGTATCCAGACCTGCTATGTCTGTCAGCGGCTTTGTCCATCAGGCTGCCTCTACTTCCGGACCTTCTCTAGAGAGAGGGAGGGCAATTCTGCTTCACGACCCAACGTCGCTGAACCTCAGGGGCTGGCTCCTGCATCCCTAGAGTTTGGACATTATTCTTTACCTGCGGAGTCTAAGGACATCCTGGCCAAGGCCAGAGCCTCTTCAAGGTTGATGTCCTACCATACCTGCTTTCCTTGGCCAAGGCTGGACTGGCTCTTGCCTCTATCAAGGTGCAGCTGGCCGGCATATCCCGTTACACCAAGGCACCGGATAGGCCTCCCCTGTCGTCGCACAGACTTGTCAAGGAGTTCCTTAAGGGACTATTCAGGACTTTTCCCCCAGTGAAGGCTCCTGCGCCGGCTTGGGAACTCAATGCATTTTTGATTAAGATTATGGAGGAGCCCTTTGAGCCGATGCATCAGGCCCCGCTCACGTTTCTATCGTGGAAGACGGCTTTCCTCGTGGCGATCACCTCGGCCAGGCGGGTCGGGGAGATCCAGGCCCTGTCGTGCAAGCAGCCGTACTTGTACTTCCACGCTTCAATGGTGGTTTGCATACACACCGCACCTTTATGCCAAAGGTGCCGTCGGAGTTCCACCTCAACAAGCCTTTGGTGTTGCCTGCCTTCTTCCCGAATTCGTCGTCGCCACGGAGAGTGCCTTGCATTCGCTGGATGTTGCTCGTGCCTTGAAGTTTTATATGGCATGCACAAAGAGCTTTTGGAAGACTTTTCAGCTGTTCCTCAATTTTGGACCTGTGAATCACAGAAAGGCCTTGTCGAAGGCTTCCATATCCAGTTGGCTCTCCGGGTGCATCATGCACTGTCATCAACTGGCTAGCAGGCTGCTGCCGAGCCGGCCGGGAGCCCACTTCACCAGTGCCATTGCAGCATCGACAGCGTTTTTCTCTGGTGTACCCATGCTCAACATCTGTAAGGGCTGCTACGTGGAGGTCCACACACTCCTTCACAAGGTTCTACTGTGTCAAAAGGGATTCCAGGGAGGAGTCCAGAGTCGGCCAATCGGTTCAACACCACCAGTTCAGTTGAGGTGAGTCTGTTGCAGGGGCGAGTGTTTATTGCTTCTGTTGAGCCTTGCCACCTGTTGTGGTTGTGTATATGTACTGCTGTGTAATCGTTATTCCTGAGCATGTGAATCCATGCCTGACCCCATGCTAGAGAAATACAGTTTTCAAGCAAAAATGAAACTGTTTTTTCTTTTACCGAGGATTCCCAGCCTGACGATGGGGAATACTCATGAGCAAGTGAATCCATGCCAGACTCATGCTGGAGAACAATAGTTACAGGTATCTAACTTAAACCTTCTCCAAAGGTTGTGCTGCCTCCATTCCTGTGACCGCACTGCTTGACTTCCTGGCCCGTCTTCTATGTCAGGCTCCTCTCTGGTGTGCCTTCTCCAGATTCTCTTCACTCTCTTCTCTTCTTGTGGTCTTTCCAAGCTGCCCTCATCTTCTGCAGCTGGATCATGTGCCTGAGGGCGATGTGGGAGCTCTGCATTTCCAACAACCACTGACTGCAGCCACCTCTCCTGTTTGCATCATCTAACCTCAAATATTCACCCTTCTCAAGGGTCTGGAGGACCCTTCTGCCTCAGTGTGCTATTGCTGGAGCCTTTGTGGTCGCTGTACAACATGCACAGCAACTGCCTCTGGAAAACGCCATCTGCATCCTGCGGAACTGCTTACCTGTTCCCAGGTTATTGCTCTCCTGACCCTGCAGTGCTACTGGCAGACATTTTCTGTATTTCTTTCTTCATCCCTGGTCCTCTTCTCCATTTCCACCGACTCTTGAGGGTTTTCTTGCAATGGTCATCCCGGAACTGCTCTTTGGGTGCACTTTGGCACTGAGGTAATCCCACCCCCTTCCCCTAGCAAAGACCGCCCCTATTCTCCATACTGGTACCCCTTGGTCTCTGAGAACTTGTCTGCTTAAATCTAAAACAGTTACTTGCCAGTTTGCTGTTTTTCATTCAGGAAGGACTTTTCTACTGACTCTAAAACAATCCCTATTTAAAAGGGATTCTTACTTGCTACATTCTGTTTCTCTCTGTTTTTCTCTTTGCCTTTCCTTGATGAATATTATATTTTGTGAATAATAGTGTATGGAACCACTTCTATTTGGTGTCTGTCGAAAAGTGCGCATGGTACCTTGAACAATCCCCCTCCTTTGAGTTAGGTTGGGTTGTACTGCCAGGACTGCCACTTGGAGAGCCTTGTGAGCTTCAGGGAATCATTGGTAGTACCGGAGTCAGGAAGATCTACCCAAGGAACTTGACCTTAAGAAAAATGTTCCTAATGGTATGCCACACAACTCCACTGACCAGGATATCGGATGTTTGCTTTGTTTAGACTTTACTGTTGACTTTTCAAAAGTATGTATGGGCTCACTGATTGATTTTATGGTCTAATTTACAAGTGTCTGGAGAGCTAAAGAGGTTCTATTAGTTCCTATACCCCTTTGAGCTGCATAATACATGATTAAGTGTCTTTGTGGCTTCTTGTATTGCAGGTGGATGAGGGAGGGAGAGTCCTGCTGTCATCACGACATTTCCAGGTCACAGATCCGGACACACCTGAAAAGCAATTGATGGTTACAGTTATTAGTGGACCAATGTATGGATACATTGAGAATATAAAAACAGGTAGAAATCTTTGTTTTAGTTTGAATCCATACAGGAAAACGAAAGGTATTGTAATGCACCATACAGTTGCAGCAGAGTTAACAGAGTGTGGCAAACGTCTGAAAAGTGTGCATGCATAACAGCAGCCTTACCAAATAGGCTTTGGAGGTCCTTAAAATAGGATATTGTGTTGATGTAATAAATAGTCGGACAAATATGCCATGAAAGTATTTGGAAATGTTGGTACAAGATAGGAATGCACAACGTCCTACATACTTTGCAATTTTTTTCAGTTGGTTGCATTTCTATGAACTAAGTAGTTTTACAAACAACCATAACTCGGCAGTGGCTTCAGACACCTAAACATCATTGGCTGTCTGGAGCATGACCGATTCCTCAGATAAGACCACCATGACGCATCTGGGCATCAGCTATTCAGAAGTCATGACAGCATAACTATATATTCAGATGTCATGACAGCATATCCCTTTGTCTCAGGAGGATAGCCCAGGAGCAACATGCTCGCCTTGGAAGCAAAACAACACAGTGCACCACAGGTTCGATCCCCGGGTCCGCGCTTAGAAACCTCTGGGTATTAAGCGTGTTATAAATAACCCATCATCATCATATGCTGTCCAGTGGCCTATTTTAGCATCCTAAATAAGAAAACTCTTTAGACACTTCCTTCCGGCACCATCTTCATTATCAATACCGAATAAAGGCTGTCCATACTGTATGTGCATACGCCTGTGTAGCTGATGCTCCACTGATAATGTTGAAATTAAATGCGCTTTTGGTGCACCCCACCTAAAAATGAGTGGTATCAAGGAAAGTGAAGGGTTGTAGAATAGGGAGGTGTCTGTCAGCATGTGGCTGCACATTCTTGAATATCGAACAAATACCTACACAAGTCACAAGCCAACTGTTTCATAGATCTCCCCTGAAGTTAACATGTATGGAATGACTCGGCAGTAAGAAAACGTAAATGTTCAACTGTCATCCACGCTTCTAGCTAGACATGAATAGCTTCACTAGCGTGTATGTGGAAATATTAAGCAGCAGACAACGACGCCACCACAAAGGATCTGCTTGCCTGTCTGAAGAAGTGCGTAGTTGAATTAAAGAGTGTATATTAATCATACTTTCTTATCATTGTTTCCAGGTAGGCGGTCAGGCCTAGGTGCCTCCACCAGCTCGGATGCAACCTTCACAATGCAGGATGTTCTTGAAAAGAGCATCTATTATGTCCAGAGCATTCATGAACAAATTGAGCCCCTAAAGGATGACTTCACCTTTTATGTAAGCGATGGGTCCAGTCAGTCCGAGGCGCACAGCATCAGCATAAATATTCAGGTATTGTCACTTGATAAATAATGACCTTAAGGCATTGCCAGAGTTGGCACATTGGTGGGTCCCGAAAGTACTATTGGGAACAATGATCACTACTTTAGAAACCACAAGGTATGAAGGCCTATGCATCCTTTCATATAGGTGCTGATTGAGTGATTGTGTTGATGAGTAATCTGGTTCATGGGCCTGTTTCCCCCAAAGCTTCTTCTAATGATTTTACCCTTCCCCCACACCCCAGACAGGTGGCCGGCAAATTTGGGTAACCCCAGGTGTTATACCTTTTGAGTTAATTACAATGAGCTCTTTCCCCCAACCTCCATAGATCAAGATCATAAAAGCTATGCGCGCCATGTTGGGGTCAGACAGTACATCTGTGACCTCTGCTGCACTAGTATGTCTGTTTGGAAACACTCAGTGCCAAATTCCCTTTCATTGCTGCCAGACAATGGAACTCCATGCCACTCACCCTCAGAAACAAACCCTCACACACCGCATTCTGCAAAGCACTTAAAACCTGTTTTTTTTACTAACCTCTGCCCACACCCCTGCTCTGTACCTCACTCCTGCATACCACCAACTTAACTGCGTACACCTCATATGCTATGTCATGTACCACTGTAACTGCTTCCTGTACTTTTGTAACCAACCCACCTTCCGTGCCTTATATCTTCTATACGTCTGTATGTACCACTGTAACTAAGGAGCCTACTTATCTCTGTAACAGCGCCACAATGTGTACGGGCTCTTTGTGCGCTATACAAATAAACAAATAAATACATTAAATACATAAATAAAATAGTAATGATTCATCTTCCTGGCCTGGGTAAACCCCAGAACGTTTTGCTGGACTGGTAGATTATTTTTTGTTATACCTTCCTATGCCACACTCACAGAATCCTTTACTCTTTTTCTGGGTGTGATTTTTAAGACTCTCCATAGTGTCTTTTAAAAGTTATCCTCTTTGACAGCTTTTTGGTAATAAGTGCCTATTGTTGCTGGGTTACTCTACTTTTAACTTTCTCTGGCTAACCTTGTGAGAACTGCAGTTCCCAAGGGTAGAAATGATCTTTGGATCCCTTTTATATTTTGTTCAGCGAGAACAGCAGCCCCCCACCTTATGTGGAGTGCTGGGAGATACTGAGTATCCCCTTTCTCATTTCAAATGTAACATTTATGTTACAAGGACAAACTTACCTTTAATGGCTGGTGGCAGTGAACCTTATTATTAATCCGGTGCACCTTTTTCACCATTTTTGTGTTTCTTGTCCTTTCTTGTTCCTTCCCCTGACATCCAGGGTGGGAAATTCCTCACTTAACACTTAATCTTCGGCAGGAATCCTGTGGACTCCCTGCCCAGGCTCCAGAGTGTCTGTGAAGGTAGGAAGCGAGGGAGGAGTACAACGCTCTGCAGTGCCTGACTGCGAGAATCCATTTCAAACTGGAAGGCTGGTTGTCCTAAAAGAACTGCCAACCCCCAAGTTTGAATGCTGCAAGGCTGTTTAATTGGCTGGGTTCCTGCATAAAAGTTTGATCCTGGAAGCTGAAGGGGTAGTCGACCACTGGAACCAAAACCGAAGAGGAAGATGAAGAAACAGCAGATGAGATGATTTCCAGCGACCGGAGAGCCTGCTGTGTAACTGGAGCCTGCTGTAGCCCTTCCTTCCAATCGACCCGAGGACTCCGAAAACAACAACCCCGACCCAGTGCCTGGTGAGACCCACTAGACTCAGGATGACCTGCATTTTGAACCATCCCACGTTGTGCTGCGACCTTACTGGGCTGCAATACCCCAGCACCTCGAGCCATCTGGCGGTGCACGGTCTTCCGAATTCCGAATCTCGCTGAAACTTCGTGGGCATCCTGCTGGATCTCCAGAGACACAATTCGAGTTCAAAACGTCCCCTCATCATAGTGCTGGACCTTGCAAACAAGGGGAATCCATCAGGCAATATCCTGTCTTTTTCTGTGCTCCTGAAAAAGGTGTCAAATCCACAGAGCAGCATCCAGCCATGAGGCAACTCTTGCCTGGAGCCTTCTCCTGTGATCCCTGCTGCAAAAGTCCTTCCAAAATCCTGTCTTCCGTCCTTTTGACAAAGGAATCCATTGGCAAGGTTTTTGGCTTCGGATCCTGAAGTCTTCCTACTGCAACTCTTCTTCTGTGCTGAGGTACTGTGTTGGCTGGGGTATTTTACCTATCTTAAGCCTTTGTGATTTCTTTATAGCTTTGGGGTGTTTTCTCTGATTGGGAGGCCACCCATCTAGTTCACCCAGGCCCACTGCGGAATCCTCCTAAGGCGTCTTCTCTGAAGTCCCTGGACCCTCAACTAACTTTAAAGTGAAATACTTACTTGTTTGAACAGTCTTCCTCTGGAACTCTGACTTTGCCTGCAACAGAACCCTATCTCACCCTGTCTACAGCTGGCACCTAGACCACTAGGGTCCCTCTGCTGCCTCTGAGTGAACTCATGCTATAGAATAAGGGAAGTACTGTATAAGAAAAGGTTTCTGCCTTGAAAAAAATAATAAGTGTTCAAAAGTTATTTACTTGTAAAAGAAGTTGGTTGGTAACTGTAACTCTGAAAGTGCACAGTTACAAAAGTTCTTACTTACCTTGAATGTGTGTTGCACTATTCTGAAAAGTATATATAAGGTTAAGTTACTCACCTGTGAATTGGTTGTGCCTCTTCCCCAAAAGTAATGCTGCTGGTTTCACTTTTCCTGTAAGGATAAATGTATGAGTGTTCGCCAATTGGGTCTAGATTCCCCTGACTCGCTGTTAGCCTGTCCAGAATAAGTCTGCCGTAGGTTGTACTTATCCCTTAAGTTGCTGATAGCTCCTTTAAAAAGTATATAGGTTTTACTTAACTTGTGTTAGCTGGATGCAATCCTAAAACAGGTTAAAGAGTTATTGCTTATCTCAATCTGTGTTCCACTGATCATAAAAGGTAACTGTAATAGTATGTCACAACATTAGTTCTTACCTGCCTAAAATAGCTGTGTGCCATTCCTGAAAAGTGTTTCTTTAGGTTTAGCTAACCTTGATCTGCCTGGTGCATACAACATTAGTGTAAAGGGTTCTTGCTTATCTTAGCCTGTGTTCCACTGAGCTGAAAAGCAGCTGTAATTGTATATAACAACAAAAAGGTATTACCCAGTATAACTGTGTGTTATAACAAAAGTAGTAGAGGATATATACTGTTCCTTTAATCTGTGTTCCACTATTCAGAAAAGTATATTTGCAAGTTGGTTGACTATGTGATTTTCTTATTGAGTGTCACTCCATAACTGACAGCGTCTAAAATCATTGTGTTACTGTAAAGTAATCTGAAAGTAACTTATGGTTTTACTCCCCAAGAATAGGTGTGCCCTATACTAAATCTGTATACAAAGGTTTACCCCCCCTAGAAACACTGTTAGATGTTCTAAATAAGGTTGGTGCTTTGATCTGTGTAAAGCATAGTGTTGTGTTGTATAATGTATTTATATGCTTTATGATAGTACTTACTTACCCAAGAATCGCTTGGTCTGCTTGTATATAAAATAAACCCTTTATTTTTTACAATACATAGTGTGTCAGTGTTCCTTTGGACCATATGTATAATGCAATTATTTTGTACTGATTCTACAGCCCTCTCTCCCTCCTAAAATAAGCCTGGCTGCTCTGTCTATGCTACCATGAACTCAGGTGGTACAGCCTTATACTAAGAGTGGAGTCTTATACTGCCTCAGTTGAATGGTTTTACTAAACCCTCAGTTGGACTTAAGAAACCCTGGCCTAACAATCGTTTTGTGGATGATTTGGATGAATAACACTTGTTAGGCACATGTTGTACAGTGAGATCTATTTTTACCTCTGTCAGGATTTTGCAACAGTAAGTCATTGATGGTGCCTTACTACTATTGAACTGGCCTTGTGATGCTTATAATTGGTGTGCCAATGTAATTTTGTTCAACTCTGTTTTGTTAATACTCCCCTAATGTTTTTATTTTATGTCAGAAGTCATCTTAATACTAATCCGTTTATCATTTAAACCTGCCGTACAGGGGTTGGGCCCCAGAAGGGCTTTAGTGACTCAGCTCCATTTGAAGGATGGGTTTTAGGGATGTGGGGAGAATTGAAAGGGCAGCCCAGGTGGTAAGTGGAGTGTGTTGTACTGGGGAATCATGTTTTACGGAATGCACAGGCCTGCACAGCAATGAATTAACGGGTAACAGTGGGTGGGGTGAGGCTGGTGCTAGTACAAATTACTTGACCCATAAACCTTGCCATATGTTCATATGAAAACAGTTTACAGTTGAGGGTATTTATTTGGTATGATAATATTCATGCTTGTTTCATCCACTTTGTATTTTTATTTTCTAGAGAAAGAACGATGAACCTCCAAAGATCTCAGTGCAACCCATTAGGGTGCAGGACAGTTCAGGAGTAGTGATCCAGAATACCTCCGTTAGTGTACAAGATTTGGATACCCCAGAGAACGAATTGGTGTTTGTTGTAACCAAAAAACCAAACCATGGTATGTGAAACGCTAGGCACATATTAGTTTTACTTTCTATGCTTTTTTTTGTAATGGTAAGGGAAATTTCATTCTAAAAACTGAGAATGGGTTTAGCACCGAAAGTCACCAGCGTCCGCCTTCTGCACTTGCTTGAATTAGAGGTGCCATCTGCTGAAAGTCTTAGCTTGCATGGTTCTCATGACTTTCTGTCAGGATCAGTTGAATTCCTAAGACATTCTAGTATGTATGTATGTATGTATGTATGTATGTATGTATGTATGGGAGTTAGAAATCGCAAACCTAGCTAGGAAACCACTTAGTGCTGTACATAGAGGATGCACACAGCAGGTTACTGCTAGGGTGCAGGGATTGCAGAGGAGCTAGAATGGGTAGAAGAAGCAGTATGGATCTTTGGAGTGGGAGAAGTAGGTTTGAAGTCATCAGTGATTGGCAACTTGTTCTTTGAATTATGGGGTTCTCCGGTCCCTTCCTAAAGTTTAGGATGGAGGGGGCAGTGTTATCTGCATTTGCAAATTGCTCCATAGACTGGCTCTTTTGCTGGAAAATAAGTTTCCTAGTTTTTTCCGTCTTCTGGAGGTGCATTGGACTCCAGGGATGAGTTTCTCAGCCAGGTACAGTGGTGTTTTGGTTGCTACCGCTTTGTAGGTAGTGCAGAGTGTCTTGAACATGATGCCTGCTTGAGCTCATTGAAGATGTGGGAGATGTGGTTAAATTGTGTTTTTCGGAGTCTTGTAATGAGACATGCTGGCGCATGAAATACAGCTTTCAGAGGCACCAAGGTTGCATCTGCGACTCCTCCGAGTGGGGCTTGCCACTGTGCGAGGTGGGAGATAAGGGCTTTGACAACTGTTCACAAATTTGGGGTGGCATTAAAGGCTTGACTTTACAGGGGAATGCAATATGGTACAATGCTGTTTGGGTTTTTTTTGGACCTGTGTATTTTAAATGAGACATCACAGTCGATAATATAGCCAAGAGAATTTTTACTGGGCTTGAGTTGAGGCTTGAATCCAATGAGCTTCATGTAAGTCAGGTACCGGAGTTTCCTACGAGAATACATTTGATTTTTGTCAGATCGAGCTTCAGATAGACCCTTGGCATCTCATCCAGGCTTGGATGGGAGACATTCCATGCTGAGCCAATGGATGTGGTTGGTGCAGTTGATAAGTAGACAAAGCTCTGTATCATCCGTGTATTGGTATAGCCTTATGGAATGTTTGCAAGGAGTTCCCCAGAGGCTCTATGAAAATTACATGGGGCAGGATTGATCCTTCATGAATTCTGCAGTTTACTGCGTGGCACTGGGGTTTGTTGGGACCCATCTGGACCGATTGGCCTCTGTTCGAGAGGCAGGGGGTGAACCAATTCAGGACTTTTCCATTGAAGCCCATGCTCATGTTGAGGATGTTGAGGAGAGCTGGATGGTCAATGGTTTAGAATAGAAGGTGGCAAAGAAGTAGAGTTGGGTGAGTAAGCATGGGTCTCCTTTGTCCAGGATGTGGAGCGCTTCATTTATAACTTGGAAGATGGCAGTCTCCGTGCTGCATCATCGTTGGTAACCAGATTGATAATGCTGTAGGAGATTGTGCTGAGTGATCCTTTCATGCAACTGTATGGCCAACATCTTCACAATCAGTCTGTTGAGGAATGGGAGATGCGTTGGCCTGGTCATCTGGGTTGAGTGTGGGTTTCCTTCAGTAAGGGGAGACTCTGCCCTGTTTTCAGTACATCTGGGTAATGCCTTTGATGAGGTTGAGCAGTTATGTGAGTGCTTCACCTCTGATGACCAACACAATGGAAGAAGGGAGGAAGTTGTCTTTTGGGGTGGTAGGTTTTCGGTGCTTCTGGAGTGTTGGTGAGATCTTCTGCAGCAATTGAACTGAATTCTGTCCACCTTGAGATGCTGCAGGCTGGTATGGTCGGAAAATCAGTTGTGTTTGGAGCTCTCGTGGTATTGCATTATTTTAACTATCTTCGCTACTAGTACTTTGCTTTGAGTGACAGGTTTGTGGGCACAATAACGATGTTGATAACATTGTGATTTGCTCACCTGATTACATCCCTAAAATGTCGTACTTTAGCTTCAGGTTGGAGCCATAAAACAACATGCATTTTTTGCATGACTAAAATGAACTATTTTTATACCCACTTAGACCTTTGCCTTTTAGAGAGACGTCCAACATTTGGGAGTATGGCAACTGTGCGGTGATAATAAACAAAATTATGGTCCACTAAACTGATATAAGAATACCAAAAACTAAGGCCCTTTCTGACTTTCCAGTCAATGATCATTGTATCACTAAGATAGCCATTAGCAAATCAAACACATAATGCAATGATTGTTTTGTTTTAGTAGCATTTTGTTTCTTTCCTAGGTCATCTACGTAGAAGACAATTTTATGCTGAACCTTTGGACAACGGGCGCATTCTGTCTCGAGGCTCATCTTTTACTTACCAAGATGTCCTTGATGAGCTGATAGTGTACACGCCTGACAATTCCAGTCGCCAGTCGGACGAGTTTAGGTTCTCTCTCTCCGATGGCCTCCACACACAGATTGAGAGGCTGGAGATCTCCATGGAGCTACCAAACAATGAGTCGCCAACACTAGCTGTGAACAGGGGCCTGCAGCTCTCAGCTGGTAAGAGAAGCCTAAAGCAATATGTTCCCATACAAATATTGGGTCTTTTAAACTAAAACTGTTGGATTTAGCGCTGATGTAAGATGCAGCAATTCAACTATTGGGTAAAATAAAGGATAGAAAACTATGATTGGTGTTCTGTGACATGTAGTGACATTTTAAGAAATTATTTAATGTAATTGATTCACAACACACCACATGCCACAAAAACATGCTGCCCCAGAGTACTTGCAAGGCAACAAATGCTGGATAGTTGGTGCAGGCAGGGGTAAAGAGGAGACTATAATCATGTGGCTTATACCTCAAAGGTCTCAGATTTCCTTGTTCAGCTCTGTTTTTTATCAATGTGTGATGCCATTCTGTCGTTATTGGCAGCTCCACCTATGTGACTTCTGGGCCTGGCCTGACGGTTGTATGTCTGAAAGGAGTTCATATGAAAGTAGAAGTTTGCTTCTAAAAAGAAACTTCCTTGGTGAATTCAACATTACTGAAAATATATACACAATGCACTCCCAAGTTAACTCTCTTCAAGTATATCAATCCAAAGAGTATAGATATTTGAGTGCATGGGGGTAAGCCCTGTCCTGACACGTGGACAGAATATAAAAACAGCAAGATAGGCCTCCAACTCAGTGGAGACTCCCATTCCCTCCACACCTTTGTCCTGTATATACAGGCAGCATTCTAATGTACATTTCTTATTAAATGTCATGTAATTCTAAACATCACTGATTTTATTTTTGAAGGATGCATTTATGAATCGCTCGTAGTCCTCAATTTCATGAATGTCATCTTCTTTTAATTTCAATTTTTTCAAGGTTAAAATAAAACGTGTTTCGGGAGAACACTACCTTCTTCAGGGGTTATATACAACATTGTTCAAAAGAACTAAATTAGTATATTTTAAAAGGGCAGGAAAGTCTGCAAACATATTTGCACATATACTTGAAAATAAATGTCCTCATGATACTTATAAGTCAACATTATTACACAAAAAGTATAAATGCATGCACATTTGACATCACCCGATTGTTGTTCAAAGAACAGACTCCAATACAGTATGCGCTCATAATCGTACACCTGATGTTCAGTAGATCGATATTAGAAACACGTAGGAAAACACCAGAATCTAAAATACCTTCATCTCCTAGTGCTCAACCATCTCCCAAAGAAAAATGTATCCCAGCACAAGTACCCTTGAGTGATTTGAAAACGTCTTATGATACTGTGATCGTAAAGGTACTTCACTACAGTGTGGATCAACAAATCTGTAAAGATACATAGATCATAAAAATAAATTGTTTAGTTGCCAACCCGTGATAAAAATCTGTAATCTGAAATACGTTATTTGTATAGATTAGATTGGCAATCTGTTATGAGAAAAACATAATTATAAAAGACGCCCATAGCGGCAGAGATGTATTTATTTGGATGTATAAAGCGCCATCGGCCCAAGGGCATCGGGGTGCTGTTACAGGATACTTAGCTTGTGCAGAGCATACATTTGCATACATACATACATTACAGCATAGTGAGACATAGTCAGTCAAGACAGTTAACATAATGAGATACAGCATACATATTAGATGCTAGCGAGTTGTAGCCTGACCTACCGATTGTAGGTCAGCCTACAACGAAGGCGTTGCATACAGTAGTATCGGTGCATGTAGGTCTTTCTGGGGTGGGCTACTGAAAGAGTTGTGAGTGCCCTGCAGAATAAGGAGATTGAGGGTTCTTTCCTGAGGGCGGGTGGTAGCGCACTCCAATTCGTGGGGGCTAGGACGGCAAAGCTGGATCCTCCTGCTTTGAGTCTATTGTAGGTAGGAACCATGAGCTGGTTCCAGTGTTGGGTCCAAATAGGTCTGATTGAGGTAGCTCTTTGGATAACTTCAGACAGGTAAGGTGGGGCTGTTTGAGATAGAGATGCGTGTGTGATGGAGAGAGATTTGAAAAGAATGCGCTTTTTCACTGGGAGCCAGTGGGCATTTCATCTAGTGTGGGAGATGTGCTCTCTCTTGGGAATGCTGAGGGCTGCTCTTAGTGCGTTGTTTTGTGTAGTTTGTAGTTTAATCAGGTTTTTGGAGTATGTGCCTAGGAAGAGGACGTTGCAGTAGTCTAACTTTGCCTCCACTGTGGCTCTTGCTATGGCTAGGCAGTTTTTAGGTGAAAGGTAGGGTTTGACAGCATTAATGATCTTCGTAGTTAGTGCAGCGGAAGATGCTATCGCATTCACTTTGCATAACATGGAGAGTGTGGCACCTAGGTATACCTCTAGAGTTTTGGCAGCTGTTGTAGTGGTGATGGTCGTGTTGCCAATGTTGAAGGATGCGTACTTAGTATCCAGTTTGCTAAGGACTTGTTTGGGACCTACCAGAAGTATTTCTGTTTGTAATAATGTGAAAAACCCAAAGCAGTCCTCACTTAAATTCACCTTGCAGCGCTTTAAATATCGTCGAAACAGCAGAACACTGTGAAAGTGCACCGGCCAGAAACTCCGACTTTAAGTTGATGTAGTAAAACAGATAGTCACCTGATGGCAAATAATCCCGTAACCTGTAATTAGCTGATGAAAGTTGTACGTTGCAGCGTTGAAACAAGAACACCTTTAATGCAAATAGAGGCAAGACTCAATGGAAATTGCGTTGAGCTCAGTGCGCTTTCGATATAAACAAAAGAAAGACAAAAAATAAATCTTGTGCGATAAAGATAAACTTGCAAAATAGAGGCAGTGAAATGTTTGTAGCCTCACTACACATCACATTTACAGAACTAAACTAGAACCCTTAAGTATGAGTTTGATCAATCTTTTTTTGATTTGCTCTATGCATGGTATAGTTCTCAAATAGCAGAACATTTACGATTGAAAAAAGCATAATTAAACAACAACCAACTCAAAACATCTCACAGATCCAATATAGAGATCCTTGTTGTGTAAAATATTGGCACAAGATAGATCTTTCCATAACTTAGCATGGAAACATCCAGACAAAATTAATACCCTTAAATATCAGAACGATTGATCATATTTTTATTTTATTTTTTTATTTTATTTCAGTTTATTACAAACTTTTAAAAACAGAAACAGATATTCACAGAGTAGAGAAAAAATGATCATATGAAAAACACATCTTCATTACAACTCGCTTCTTCAAGATTCCAACTAAATTCATTACTTTTCCTTCATTAGTAAGTTCCATGTAATGCGTTAGATTGGTTCTTCAATGTTCAATGTAAGTTAGTCCCTAGAGCACAAAAGTACTCAGCATTGGTTTATTGCATTTTGAGTTCGATGTTCAATGATTTGTGATTTGTAGAGCATCTCTCACATGAGCTAAGAAATAGATCAGAGCATAAGTCTTTTTATTATTCAATCCTTCTAATAGTGCTGACCACCAATCTTCACAGCTCCAAGTCGTTCGCTTTTCAATTTCTTTTCCAAAAGTTAACAATCTTTTTTCTCGTAAGGCAGGGCAGAAAGCTACAAGATGTTTCAAGGTCCCTGCCATTTTTACAAAGCCTACAAGTTAGATCATTTGCTGGTATTTTATTTCTTTGTCTTAGTATTTCCTTGGTTTCAAATTGGTTTAACCTGAACCTTAGAAAGACATCACGATAGGTTTTATCAGGGAACTTTATTATATAACTTGCAAGTTTATTGTAAGCTCTAGCTTCTATTGGTACAAGTTCCATGCATTTATGTAGGGACCTTTGCTGACCGGTTTCTAGCCAATCCCATTGCCATAGTTTTGACTTAACCTTGTTTGGATTGCTCCATAGTGTTTCTTCAGGTGTGTTAAGGATTTCAAGAATCATTTTACAGGTTATTACCCAGAGGTTTTGAATCGATTGATCATCGTTTCCATTGTTCGAAGAGGGCGCTAGAGAGCCATCCAAGATGGCGGCCTCCCAGTGAGCTCCGTGTAGCTCATGCACCAATCCTGAAAAATCGCAGCGTCTGTGGTGTTAGAAACGCCATCCAGTGTCACCAGGAAACTCACGGGGCAGTGCGGTACAAAACGCATTCCTTCTCCCATCCGTGGCTTGCCAACTTGCCCAGATATTCAGCGGAGAAGTGCCCCCCCCTTCCCTGAGCAGGGCCGGGCCTCCAGCCGTAACCAGACGGATCTCCGTGACGTGAACAGCCCGCCACGCAGCATCCCGACGTCTGGGGGGAAAGAAAAAACACCCAGAGTGCTGCGGTCGCATCCTGCCGGCGGATCCAGGTCATCGCGGCACACTGTAATGCAGCAGTAACCGGAGTCAGGGGGAGCCAGCACAAAGCAAGTATACTCCAGCTGGTGAGCGGCGGACCCCCGCGGGGCGAGTGGCCCGCCATGCTGCAGCCCATTCTTCTGGAAAGCAACGGACGCTTCCTGCCGGCGGGTCCGGGCTGCCGCAGCGCACTGCTGTGCTTGCGGCATCGGGAAGGGACCCAGAAAGCGAAGTGCGGGCGCGGAGTAAGCGCCCCCCAGCCGGTGAACTGCGGGCCTGCGGGACGTGGGTGGCCCGCCACGCGACAGCCCGTTGCTGTGGGAGGGAGCGTCCAGTGAACATCCAGCGAGTGCCCGGCGCATCCCGCCCGTAGATCCGTGCCATCAGAGCGCACCATTGTGCGTGTGGAGGCGATGCCCGGGAGGGCCCTGGGAGTCGTGGAGGAACAGCGCTGGGCACAGGAAGGCGCTGCGCCACCCGGACAGGGTCCTGGGAGACACAAGTACGGGCGCCCCGGCGGCTTTGCAAACACCCGCCCGCGGGTCGTGCGCCCGCGCTGCCCCGGTCCTCCTGTGTGACATGTGGTTAGCGCCTGGCCTCGAGGGCTCCCGTCACCCCCACGACCTTGCCCCCAGGGCCGGAGAGACCGCTACCACGGACAAACCACCCCGTAGCGCTCAGGAGGTGTAGCTGCACAACACAAAAACTGTGTAGTCAACAGAAAGCAAGATCGCAGCACCCCAAGGCAACACCTGTGACCACGGGCGGTGAATGAACCACACCGCTCCTAGCTGGCATACCTGGCAGAGAACCCACGTAGCAGGAGACACCTCTAAATCGCAGCTCCGCACTCACCTGCACAGTCTCCAAGAACACGACTTGGACTAGATCACAACACATCCTCAAGGTGCTCTAAAATGCTGACCTAGATTATCCCGACCAAGCCCAGAGAGACCGGCCCGACCCCCTGGCGCATCCCCAGCACAGTTCGTACCACAGCTGACACAAACTCCCCATCCAGAGGTGAGTCTTTGAACCCAGATCTTCCACAGTGGGCAACACCATCAGCATCAGTCGCTACTCAGCATCCGGGTCCCGTAACCTCCTGGGTCCACGTGCACCGCAGCAGAGCCGCGCTAAGCCCAGCCATAGATCACCCCACCAATAACAGTGTGACAAGCCCTTAAGCACAAGCCCAGTCATCCAGTTAACAACCTCAAACCAATCCCAGTACACCGTCTGAGTGGGAAACAACTGTATCCGCACAAACAATGGGGAAGACAGACAAATCGCAAAGAAAATTGAACTTCGAAACCAGCTCCTCTTCTAAGGCATCAAACCCCAACAGTAGACCACAATCACCTACACAAGTGCCCCCTCAGGAAGAAGAAGAAGAAACGCAAGATTTCGATATCAGAGAAATCCTACTGGACCTGAAAGCAGGAATTGGAGGTCTGGGTAGCAAACGAGATACGCTCTCCGCAAAAGTTGACCAGCTCCAACACTGATTAGACAAGCACGCAGAAAGACTTGGCACAGTGGAGCAGCGAGTGTCAGACCTTGACGACGGAGCTATATCCCTAACCTCCAGAGTTTCTTCGCTAGAAACTCAAATGAAAATCGTGTGCGCCAAGAACGAAGATTTGAAGGGACGTTCCCGCAGGAACAATATTAGAATTGTCGGGATCAGAGAACAACAATTTAAGATTAAAATGGAAGAGCACGTGGAGAAAATCTGCACTGAACTATTCGGAGTGGAGACCCTATCTAAACTATTCGTGATATATAGAGCACATAGAATCCCCAACACAAGACCAATTCCGGAAGCGAACTCTCGCCCCATCATTGCAAAACTACTGAATTACAAAGACCGCAACACAATACTAAGGATGGCAAGGGAAAAAGGGGAACTTCCATTCGAAGGAGATACGATTCAATTTTTCCCGGATTTCTCCCAGGCAGTCCAGACACAAAGATCGTTCACAGCCGTAAAATGCAGACTGCAAGACAATCAAATACAATACTCAATGCTCTTCCCAGCAAAGCTCTGCATTCAATATGAAGGTAGAACCCAGTTCTTTAACACGCCAGAAGAAACCAGCGACTACCTCGATCGCGCCGGATGCAAACCTGCGACAAACAGTGGAAAACCACAAAGAAGAGACCGGATGAGGAAAGATCCGCCATAAAACTACACCGTAGGAAACACAAAACAAAGATATTGCGGCACCACGAACTTCATGATAAAAACACCACAGATCCAATCTATACCAGTAGCATGGAACTGCCCGCTCTTGGGTAGCTACCAGCGCCCCCAGCGCAGCTATACTGACTGTTTTGTTTAACGGGGAACGTTCACCGTGGACCAGTTGGGGGTTGCCCATGCTAGGGAGGGAAATTAGTTCTATGAAACCACCTTTTACCGCTCGCCCACCTACCTCAACGTCCACACAACCGAACATTATCCAGAAGAAAGCAATCTCCAGCAGTTGCCGGTGCACACCCATACTCCAGCCACGTCCTAACGCTCGTAACAGATCCACATCCAACCATTCTCCAGGATGCCAGTGATGACGTTTAAAATTGACACCTGGAACATTCGTGGTGGCAACCAACCAGCAAAAACCAGGAGGATCCTCCAATATCTACGATACCATAAAATCAACATCGCGATATTACAAGACACCCACCTCCTCCCATCCTCTGAACAACATTGGGCCAAATCATGGGGATGCCACAGATATTTCTCGTCGTACTCAGCCTACGCCAGAGGGGTCGCAATCTTAATTGACAAAAGGGCTAATTTTAGCCTTATCGACTCAAAGAAAGACACAGAAGGAAGAGCTTTAATCGTAAAGGGAAAACTGGCTGGGAAGGAAGTAGTCATCGGAAACTCATATGCACCCAATACCGACGGCCCAGACAACTCAACTAGGAAAGTTCAACGCAACGTCCATCATTTGGGGAGCAGATCTCAACACTCCGTTAGACCCCAGAATAGACAAATCTCACAACACAACTGGAAACCCTTCTACGGCGAGCCTTCAGATCAAAGAAATCTGTCATGCATTCAATCTATCTGACACGTGGAGACAACACAAACATGATGCAAGAGAATACACCTTCCACTCAATGGTTCACAAGACCAGCTCTTGGATAGACTATATCCTGGCATCAACCCACGGCCCATTCAAATGGGGGGAGAGCCAAATCCTTCCGCAAACCTTCTCAGATCACTCAACGGTGACACTAGAAGCCACGCTAGCCGGAACCGCAACACCCGGGCTCAGCTGGAGGTTCAAACCCGGTTCCTTAACCGACAGCGTATTTGCAGTGGCACTACGTCATGAAATAACATCATTATTAGAAATAAATCAGGGATCCGTGGACTCAGCCAGTAAAATGCTACATCCGAGGAGTATGGCTGGCGAAAGAGAATGGCATACTAAAACTAATACGCACAGAGCTAGCCAACAGTGAACACCCCCTAAAGGAACTAGAGCTCAAGTACACAGCTACCACAGAACCAAGTACCCAAGCCGAGCTGAAAAGGAACTACTTAGATTTAAAGAAACAGCTGAACAAGAACTAAAATTCCTTGGGCACAAACACCAAGTTCGCCAATACATAGAGGGACAAAAACCAGGCGCATTATTGGCCCACTTATTAACAATAGACAAAACCCCCACCAGAGTGGAACACATCAAAAATGCACAAGGAACAACAGTGTACACAGAAGAAGATAAAGCCAACAAATTCCGTAACTTTTACCAAAACCTCTACAGCTCTAGAGGTAGCGTTGACCCAGAGTTGATGCAAGACTTCCTAAACGACAGCGAACTGTACTGGGTAGCCGCCGAGCTACGTGAACCCCTAAACGCACCTTTAACCTCAGAGGAAATCCTAGAAGCTATTAAATCCCTCCCAAACACTAAAGCACCAGGTCCCGACAGTCTCACAGGCGAGTTTTACAAAGCCCATGCGTCCATCATTGCCCCTCCCCTACCTCGTGTCTATGAGGAATCAATAGAATGAGGAAGCCTCCCTCCAACACTGCGTGAAGCCAATATAATAGTACTGCACAAAGCAGGCAAACCCCCAGAAGACTGTGCATCCTACAGACCGATTTCCCTGATTAATTTGGACAACAAGATCCTGGCCAAAATTCTGGCAACACGCTTACTCCCCCTCATGTCAGCCCTAGTACTCGGCGATCAAGCCGGATTTATTCCAGGGCGCAGCTCAATTTACGGCATTAGGAGACTATTCGGCGTCATAGAGGTCCTTGATCCCACACTCCAGGCAATAGCAGTACTACTTGATGCTGAGAAAGCTTTTGACTCAGTAAAATGGCCCTTTATTTTCTCAACGCTCAGGCAAATGGGGTTAGGGAACTTCTTTATCAAGGTGGTTTCGTTATTGTACAAGGACCCCCGATCATACATCACACTGGGGAACACCAGATCCTCAAGCATTACTCTAGAACTCGGGACTAGACGAGGCTGCCCCCTCTCAGCCCTCATCTTTGCCCTAGTGATGGAACCCCTAGCCTCAAGGCTGAGAGCCAATCAATTACATAGAGGCCTCAAGCTAGGACCCCACAGGCTAATAGTCTCCCTCTACGCTCACAATGTCATGTTATTCGTAAGTGACCCGCAAACCAACCTTAACCCTATAATGCGCGAAGTGATCAAGTTCAGTGAAATGTCCGGCCTCAAAACCAACCACGCAAAATCAGTAGTATTTCCCCTAACTACGAACACCAGGGCTTTCAGGGACGATCACTGCTTCAAATGGCAAAACTCCAAAGTCCCTACCTGGGTATATATATGTCTCTCGGCCACAATGATATATACAAAGATAACTACGTAACGACACTAAACTCCCTGCAGGAACGTGTTCAAAGATGGAAAACACTTCCGTTAACATTATGGGGTAGATCCTCCTTAACTAAAATGGTCATCCTTCCCAAACTCCTCTATTTATTCACGAATATTCCGTTACTGATCCCGAGGGCCTTCCTCCAGGAAATCAAAAGTCTCATTCTAGAATTGTTATGGGCGGGAAAGCCAGCACGAGTAGCATATAAAACTCTAATACTACCAACTTTGCACGGCGGTCTGGCACTCCCAGACGTAGATAAATATTACTGGGCAGCCCAAGCTCAATTCCTAAGTCACTGGTATATGACTCACCTCATTCGTCACACGTTCAAGTGGAACAGGCCCTCGCATCCCCCAACTTACTAAGAGCCATCATTATCAGTCACATCCCGGTACCACACAACACACTGAACACGGTCCTATCCACGTATGCGATCTGGAAAAAGATTTTACGCAAATACGAGGTAAATATAAGATTCTCCCCCCTATTACCAATCAAATTTATTCCCAACATCCCGCTCACAAACTAAAAAGTATTTCTTATATGGGCAGATAAAGTCAACATCCAATCCTTTGGAGCCCTGTTCCCAGACGGCACCTTTGTAACTCCCCCAAATGGTCAAAGACAGAGGTGGGAAAACTTCCCTTGACATATTCCTTTACTTTAGGTTGCGTCACACCTTACAAACGATGTTCCCCCCATTTCCCCAGCAGCCCCCAACATGGGACCTACTACATAACGTCATCCTAGCCCAGGGAGAAGGGAGGTTGGTATCTCAGCTTTATAAATCCATGCTAACCGACACAGTCGCAATAGACCCTCGTGTGAAGCAAAAATGGGAAAAGGCCATCCAAGAAATGATACCCGATGAAGACTGGACTTACATCCTCTGACAAACCCAAAAAGTTGCATTAAACACACGATACAAACTAATTCACTTCAACTTCATATATCAAACCTACTACACACCAGCCAAGAAACACAAACACCACCCCGAATCGTCAGCCCAATGCGAAAGGTGTGCAACCGCAAACGCAGACTTCTTCCACCTAGCCTGGAACTGCCCCGGAATATACAGATTCTGGACCACTATGATACAAATAACAACAGACATCATAGGGGAACAGGTATCCCCTCTCCCCCTTGGGGCCCTACTCGGACTAACAAACCGGCTACAGCCCGCAACACAAAAATGAGCAGCCCTTCTCATGGTACTGGCACGAAGGAGAGTAGCTATGACCTCGGGCCGTGGCCCACTACCAAAGATCGTAGACTAGAAGAAAGACATTATATACTGCCAAGATATGGATTATTAATTCTTAAAAACGCTCCAAAGCACGCACGTCCTCCTGACATTTGGGGACCCTACGTAGCATATCTTCTAAACTGCGCTGAAACCTCGGACTCAGACACACCAGTAACATGAACGCAGCGCATGAGACAGTGAAACTAAGCAGTGGCGACACTGAGGACTCAGGTCAATATAACCAAGAGACAACCCCTATATTTATCCTAATGGGCATGGGGGAGTGGAAGGAGGGCAAGGGCGTTTGATGTAGTTTATGATTTGATGGCACCCGTTAGGTGCAATGTTTGTGTTATGCATAACTTCATGAAAAATAAAGTTTAAAAAAAAATCTATTCCATTGTTTATTTTAAGTATTTGAAATTGTGGAGCGGAGTTCGGATCCATTATTTTACCATAAAGTGACAATGAGTTCCATATGATTTTCGCTGTGATCGATGTTAATCCCAGCTCATACCTTATGCAAGCTTTTGGAACTCCATCTCCCAGGTGTATGATTTTTTTCCAAAAAGATGTTTGCATATTTCCCATACCTTATATGTGCAACCAAATGCAGTCTCTGCACCATGTATTAAAGCTGGTACCACTTTGAGTTTGTAAAAGTCAATGACCGGCTTTAGGCTAAATTTGCAATATTTTTTATTAATAAGCAATCCTTGCGCCATCAGTTGCTTACTTCTTGCCTTTATTGCAATTGCCATCGGTTCATCATTAATGTTTGCACTTATTATGGCACCAAGATATCTTATTTCAATTGTTCTTTTTAAAGTATCTCATCCGATCTTCCATTGAAAGTTAACTTTCCAAGTTCTTTTTTGACCCTGCAATTTCTTCAATTCTAAAATTACAGTTTTTGTGCTGTTGATAACCATGCCATTCTCTTTGATGTATGAGTGCAGGGCTGTTAGTTTTCATTGTAAACCGATCTCTGTTAGGTCAATGAGAACAATATCATCTGCGTAGAGCATCCACTCAAGTTTAATGTTGTTGATTTTTGGCGAGAACAATCTTATGTCATGAAAGGCAGTTCCCACATCTGCAATAAAGAAGTTGAAAAGGACTGCTCTCAGCGGACAGTCCTGTTTCACTCCTCGTTCAGTTTTTATTGCACTTGAGAGTGAACCCTTTCTATCCAGGTAAATTCTTATATTTGTATCCGTGTACAGTTGCTTAATCGCATGGATAAGGCCTTCTGGGCAGTGTTTGTTTTTCAATTTTTCCCACAGCAGATTGCGATCCACTGCATCAAAAGCATGAGCAAGATCTACAAATGCTGCAAAGATGCTATTGTTCTTTCTTATTGCTTCCATTTTCAGTGAGTTGATCATGAATACATTCAGGTTGCAACCGACACCTTTGATGAATCCTGATTGTCTTGTGTCGAAAGCTCCTGAATTTTTAATCCATGCTGTCAGTTGTTGCTGGAGCTGTGTTGCAAAGATCTTTCCCACAACATCTAAGAGTGCAATTGGCCTATAGTTTTTAGGGTCGTATCGAATTCCCTTTTTAAAAATCAGAACAATTATGGCACTCTTCCATGACATCAGTATTTGTTATTTTTAATGATGATGTTAAAGACTTTTTCACAAAACGCAGCCCACTCATCCAGGTTTTGTTTAACATATGGTTTGTTAAACCATCAGGGCCACATGCCCGCGAAGAACTTAGTCTTTTGATGTTATCCAGAATGTCAGATCTTTCAGTGATTATGTTCCAAGGCAGTTCTTCGTCAAACATAACTTTTTTTGTTTGGTCCTGGCTCTTGAACAATTCAGTGTAATGTTGGATCCATTGAACTTCGCTAACCATGTTGCTTAATAGCGCCTCTTGTTGGACTTCGATGTTATTTATTAATGTCCAGAAGTCTCTTGTTGTTTTTTGGGATAAGCATTGTTGCATTATCTCAGCATCTTTTTGTAACATTTGACTTCTGTGACTTTTTATCCAGTTATTATAGGATCTCTTGATTTTAAGTATCTCATTTCGATTGTTTTCCTTTTTGTTACTTTTAAAAAAACGTATATTCTGTCACAGTGCACGTTTTTTCATCATAACTTCTCGATCAAAGATATGACATGGTGTAAAGTTGGATTTTCCATTGTATGTCCTTACTTCTCTATATTTTTCCAGGAACGGGACATAGTTCATATCATTGTTATTTTCAACATAGTTTGTCAATTCCTTTATGTTGTTGGTGTTTAGTCTCAAGCGATTGCGACCCGGGGCTATTTCAAGAGTGGGAACGAATGAGTTTTGATCTTTGTGTGACTGATGATTTCGAATTCCAATCTTTACCAAGTCATGATCACTTTTTTGCATTTCGTGGACCTGTAAGAATCCTATATTCTCAGATAGCCGCCTGGATACAACCATGTAGTCCAACACAGAACTTTGGTTGTTCCTTTTCCAAGTTGGCTTTGGAGGTATATCGCCTGGGGTGAATCGATTCAGTGTATGAAATTCTCTGGTGTTCAACTCCTCCTGTATGTGGGTTGCAAGTTTTACTTTTCCTGAACAATGTAGAACTTTTTGCGAATCCGTGGTTGGGTCAAGTAAAGCAACAAGGTCCAAGTTCCAATCTCCACACACAATGATGTTAGGCTTTTCTACTACTGACATTATGTTATCAATTTCATCACATAACTTATCAGCAAAGGTCCAAGTCCCAGTTGCTTTTTGTTGCCAATATATGTTTCTTAAGTGTAGCCTCTGATCAATATCAAATTCTTTTCTTGCTCGATCAATTGCTGACAACTGAATATAGGGTGATTTATTGTAAGACTCAGTGATCCGGAATCCACATCTTCTATGTACCACGGTTAACAAACCGGACATCGGTCTACCCTTTTGAGGTCTACTTGCTGGGTTCATTGCTATTTCATACTCATCAACGACTGGAAGGATTGAGAGCCATGTTTCCTGTAAACACAGTATGTCTACTGCCTTAATTTCCAACGGTTGCTCTTGGAATAAGTGGCGGAAACCTCTTGTTTTCCAGGACCCCACTTCCAATTTTTCCTTTTTTGGCTGCTTTAGGCATTAACTTGCTTTGTTAGAGCTCAAAGCGCTTGCCAACCGGTATTACCCAAATTGTTCGTTTACAATTGTTCAAATGAACAATTGACCGAATTTAAAGGGTCACAATTGACCTTTTCACAATTGACCGTATATATATATATATATATATATAGGGTTTTGGGCGGGTTTGGGTTGGGTGGAGGGCTGCGGGGGGTTTCCCCCCGCATACGTTACAGATGACCTTCACAATTCAGTCAATTGTCAATCGAACAGTTGTAATACGAACAATTCCTATACAACCTGCCAACCAGCTCCAATTGTCTGAGTAAGAATTCAAATCTTTGTCGTCCAGTTGGTCTGATTCAGATTTTTCCAATTCTTCAAGTGGAACTGTTATCTTGATTTGCTTTATGTTTGACTTCATTTCTCTAACATGGATGTCACATTCCTGTGATTTCCAAATAACAGTTTTTGTCACGATAGTAGGCGACACATTTTCTTTTCCCTTTTGTATCGTGTTTCAGGCCCTGTTTTCTATGATTTGATGCAGAGCTTGTGTAGATCTTTCTTCAGTCGATGGTTTAGCCTTGTTGCAAGTCTCAGGGGTTACTTCAGCTATTTTGAATCCCAGACGTGTTAAGGCATATTCGCCATCCAAAATGTAATCTTTTTTGTAGTTAGAATATATATGCAGTATTACTCGATCTGTTTGGGTTTCGTTGGCAAATTTCGACTGTTTTAATGTCACTAGATATTATTGATCGCAACTCCGGGATGTGTTGAAATAGAGTAATTACACTTGTCCTGTTCAATATCAGACCATCATTAGCGCTATAACTCCTTTTTAGCTAAATGTAATAATTTGATTCTGCCTTTTTCTTAATATTTTGCTCAGATTTTTTATGTTGAGTCGGTTTGTGTGAATCGATTCTCCCAATTTCACCATTAGCGTTCATTGACTTTTTCCATTCACTTAGTTTAGTAGTTTGATTTGACAATAATTGTTGTCACTTTAGAGGAGATTGTTTCTTCTCTCAGGCCTCTTTCAGATGTTTTCTCATGCTCTCGTGAAACATCGACCCCATTCCGTAGTTTTTCATGCATGATCAGTCTTTTTTCTTCCAATGTTAGAAAACAGGCATAATCATCAGTTTCGAAATGTTTGGCCTCTGTAGATTCATAGTTCGGTGAAGCTATGAGTTCCACTGTTCTTGTCAAACAACCTTTTTTTTGTTTTTGTATGTGTTTTGGATTTACGTTATCACTTGGTTCATTACAATTTGGTTGCTTGATTCTTTTCAATCCTTCTTTTTCACCTTCCGACATCTCCACACTTACACTCTTTTCTGCATCACTTATTTCATACGTTGATAGATTCATTAGCTCAGTATTAGAATCCATGGAATTCTTGGTTTCAGAGGTAGAAAAACTTTCAATTCCATTCACTTCAGATGTTACTTGCGCCTCATCACAGACTACATTAGCCTCTTTTGTCGGTCCTGCTGTCATGACCGTCAAACTTAAAGATTTTAAATTTCTCAGGAACTTTCTGGATTCATTTCCGTTCATTTTATTTTGACAAGTCATGTTTTTTGTTTTTTTCTTGCATTTCCCATGTTTTATTCTTGGGCAAATCACACTTTTTGATGAATTCTGCACTTTCATTTCAAAAATCGGATAACTTCCAGCAATCTTCGGAGTTTGCGCCTTTAAATTATCATGATCTCCTACATTTAGGATTTCATCATCAGTAGGTGGTTGTATCACACCACTGATAAGTTCTACCTCTTTTGGAGAAGAAGTACTTTCATTTATTTGTAGATGGGGCACTTCCTCTACAGATACTTGTCCTGGTCCTTTACAAAGTGTGGATTTGGCACACGAATCCAGATTAATAGTTGTTTCCGCCTGTTTTTTTGGCCATACCAAATTCGGATCTGTCGTAGGCACCTTTCCCATATGTGAATTTTGTTTTGATGAATTCAAGTGGGAAGGACCGGGCAACTCCAGAGAGTTCATATTGATGGCAACAGACTGCATCCCACAGCTACCTGGTATATCAGTAGAGGCTTTTTCGGACACTTTTTGACCAAGACAAAGTTCTGGAGCACTATTCCTGTAGTCCTGAACGCTAGTGAATTTTCCACACTCATGGTTAGTCTGTTGTGACTTTTTCAAAATCAGTAATGCTTCTCGCGCAACCTCAGCAAGAAGTCTTTTATCTTCAGCTGAGTTCTGTAGATGTTCTCTCAATAGCGCATTGGACGCTTCCAATGAGAGCAGGTCTTTATCTGATTGAAATTTTATTTCTCGCATTTCCAAGTCAATGGTTGCCATTTTTGTGTTTAACATTGCTAACAGGGTATTCTGATCCCTGTAGCTCTCATTAAATTGTTCGTACATTTTAGAGAAAGGGGCTGTAGCTATTATCACCGCAAGTGAGATTTTTGGCACCAGCTCAGCGCACAACTTCTCTATTGATACATTTGTTGAGTTGTTAGTAGGCTTCATTGTCTTTTGGCTTATCCCTCTTCTCACTTTAGGGAATGATCTTTCCACAAAGGATGAATCCAAGGAATTCTCGTCAGAAGATGTTTCCACATCATCATCCTCGCGTTGGTGTTTTATGTTGGTGGAATTAAGAGTCACTTTTGCCCCTTTCTGTGAATTATGGAAATTTTAGGGCAATCTTTTCTGTGAGCTCAATATATCATTTTGAGGGCTCACATCCAGACGCCTCTTCTTAGCTGTGCCAGAAATTAGGCATTTCACTCTTTCTTTAGATTGGGGTGTATTGGATCTCTCATGTGACTTTCCCCAATTCTTTTGTGGATTAAATTCACTGTTGTTGTCACTAATTGAACTGGAGATTCTGGCCATTCTTCCAGATTGCATTTTCCTATTGAGTGTCGCTAGGTCCAGAAATAGTTGATCGGCAACAGCCAGTGACAACCTTTTATTATCAGCAATCGGAGTTTCCTCAAGCAATCCATTAGTTGTTGCCTCCTTAAGGGGACAGAATTGATCATTAGGTTCTAGAGAACAGCAATCCGGTGTTATTGCTTCTTGTGCTGTTGGTTTGTCACCGAGAGGTATTTGGAAATCAGATGGATTGAGTGGATCATCATTCACCCCCATTTGCCTTGCTCCTTTCACATTTTCTATGATAGGGATGGGGACATTGCCACATAAGGGGACATCTTGCATAGGCAGCTCTTGGTTGAGCCCTAGTCTGGACTCCACTTGTTTGGACGAACAAGGCAGAGGTACTTGTTCTAATGTTGCTCTTTCCGCAGTAGACCCCCATCCTGCCCCACAGTCGCATGCCATTTGCAGAATTGCATCGTCTATGATGCAGGCGCGTCTGCGGGTAAACAGTTAAAGCAGACATCGGACGAGCAGTTCCGCAAGCTCCAATTGTACTGTTTGTTGTCATTTTGAAATTTATAACAGGAGTGCGTGGGGCGGGAGACAGCCGTGGGCGTAATAGGGGGATACAAAGTATCAATAGTGGTCTTACCTTCCTTCCGCCTCACCCTGCCTCACCCCACGAACACCACCAACACACTCTACGCACTCCGCGACGCGTCCGGGTGCAATGTTTTATGGTGAACTCCACCTCTTATATTTGGTTTGCTCCATGTAATATAGTGTACAAACATTACGTTCTCAAATAGCATACAGTTTATGATGGAAAAGAACAGAATTTAATAACAACCAACTTCCCTCCCTATGATTTGTAAAGCCTTCTGTTGCTTCCCAAAGTACTGCATTTTCAAACTCATGATATTACTGCTGCCTACTTAATTAAGATGTTCTTTTTGCAGCTTTCTCTCTATAGACCTAAATGGGACACCCAACTTGTTCCCACTGTTTTGAGTCTTTTGGAGGCAAGTGAAGTCTTTTTAACTTCACTGACCTTGTTAAGCGCATCTGTTACAAGGGCACTGATCAGTCCCTAAGGCTATCAGTGCAGGAGAACTCTGTTCTCCTTAGAACAATTCTTTGTTTTTACCTGCACACATCACCTTCTGTGAAGTGTAGTAGGGAAGGGACCCTTTGTGTCCCTGTGTTAAGATGGATTTCTATCATCTTGCCTGGTGGACAGATTTACAGGGACCTCTGAGAGGTTTGCCAAACCCCAATCCAGGTACATGGATGAGCGGTCAAGGTATATTCTCAGGAGAGTGTAAGTGGGCTAAGGAGCCCTCATTGAGTTCACACAGTATGACACACAATCATTCCATTTTGACAGTAAGTATAAAACAGTTATTTTCTTATAGGCCTTCTGGACACACTAAGAAATTAATCTAACAGGTAATATTATTGCACAATACTCTGATACAAATATTTACACTCACAACAGTTCAAATATGCATTAAAATAATGTATTCAGCAAAGCAGGTAAGCAGATAGAATGCAACAAATGATGGAGCCAGGTCGCAATTCCCTAACCTAAGCAGTCCAAACCCTAAGAAGAATGGGGCCTTGTGCCCAAAAGTCACAGAAGCCACAATGTTTGCCCCTCTGAAAGGAGTCTCTGTAGGTGAGAGGCAGTTTACTTGTGATGGTTATTGTTCAAAAAGGTTCTTCAAGAATTTTACTAAGGTAAGTAACTGTGTTCTTATATTTCAGGTTAATCTAGCCAGGTTCGACAACCAAAAGCTGAGTGGAATGGAATGCAGGAGACAGTTACTTGTTCCCAATGTTATCCTATGGAGGATGGGGGGAGGGTGAAGGGGGCAGATACACTGCATTTACTTTTCCCTCCACCCCCCAACTCTGATTTTCCAAGATGTCATGGATCGTCTGGGGTTCGCTGGGAGCTCAATCTTCCGACGTTGGTCTGATGAGTGATGTCCAGAAATTGCGGGTTTGAGGATTCTTCCAATCGGGTGCAGCTGCAAGATGCAACCACTGGTGATAAATATATGCAAGAAATACTGGGGCAGATCTCGGGACACTTCACAGGTTGGAGAATGGCGAGATCCAGTGATGGCCTCGGCACACAGCAAGCTTGAATGAGGAGCAGAGACACTTCTGGCGAGGTAGCCCATGAGAGAGCTGATCAGTCTACTGGGCAGTCCAGGGACACTTTTGTAGGCTCAAAAGGGCAGGATGTTTGAGAAGGCGTAGAGACTAGTTGGTCCCACTAGTCCAAGGGCTGAAGCACCGCTCAGGGTCTTTGGAGATCAGGTAGTTACAAGGGGCTTCACTAGGTCAGACATATAGGGTAGGGTAGGGATGCTGAGCCACTCCAAGAGTAGTCTTCAGATCTTCAGCAGGCTGGCTTTTTCACAGAATTCTTATCTCTGACGATCTAAAGAAATGGCTGCAGAGGTCCTCCTCTTATGCAGAATCTGCACTGGAAGCAAGTCCATGCCCACCAATGATAATCTGCACCATTCAAACAGCCTGTAGTTGCCCAATCAGGAAAAACTATTGGTCTCACATTTGCCCCCTACCTAGACTTTCTGACACCATGGATGTAGAGTGGAACTACCACTCTACCTTACCACCTTCCAGGGCCACACACGTGCACAATGGCATCAGTAGCCTGCAAATGCAGCAGCTTTCCCAGGCAAGTGCATGAACTTATAAGGGATTTCCTAACCTGGCAAGGCAGGAAGGCCACACAACAATATGGGAAAAGAAGCAAGCGAAAATCTTGTGGAACGGCAATTTATGGGCACTAGCCACTGTTAGTAGCCATATTTATTGATCTATTTATTGTGTATTTGTAAGGCGCTTTACATCAAGTAAATTGTGTTCAAAGCGCCCACAGGGCAACAGGGAGGGAACATGGAAATGACAAACAGAATATACCAGTGAAAGATAGAGGAGGACCTACACCTTCTGAATGCTCACAAAGGCCTTGTGAGCATTCAGAATATGCAAATGCCGAGAGAGAGAAGGGATGAGGGAGTGGGAGTGGGAGGGGGGGGGGCGGTAAGTGCTAGTTGTCCCCAGAGGGTGAGCAGCTGTAAGTGCCTAGGTGAAAGTGGTCAGCTATCAATAAATAAGTAAGTGCAGGCCTGTGGTTAAGACGGATTTCTGAACTCTGACCTGGTGGGCAGAGGTTCAGGAAGCCAGCCTAGTTTCTTGGAACAGGGTAACCTTCTGGACAAGCCAGACCAATCAAGGTAGCATTGGCGGCGGTCAAGACTGGGGTGAGGGTGACTGAAAGACCTCAATGAGCACACAGAGTAAAGGACACTTACAAATCACTCCCAGTCCGGTGTACATATATTAAAAATACAAATACATTTATTTCAAGGCCTTTGAGTTTCAACACACAAATAAAATTACAGTAATACTTCTAAGTCAACACAATCCTATCAATATACATATATACAAGACCAATGGGGTCTAAAGGGTTAATGCACGAAATGGGTCCACAACCCGAAAGGGGAAGGAAACGGGCAGTGTAAATAGTCTTTAGTCCCTTCTGCATCAAAACACAATCCTAACTGAGAGGCAGTCCAATACCTAAGAAGAGTGGAGCCTATTGCTCAAATGTACTTGCAATGCTGGCGCACGCGGTAATGCAGATGGGCAAAACGGGGTCTCTTCAGGGGTCTGTAGCAGCTCAAGAAGGTGGGTGAGGTGATGAAGAATAAGTTTCCACTATTTGTGGAGGGTCTCCCCAACAGGGCAGAGCAGGTTCCAGAGTGTTTGAACAGTTTGCTAGTTCACACTAGCAGTGGAAAGGAGAGGGGCCCTCAGGGGCCACTTGCGCGTAAAAATGGATGGAGGCGCTAGGAGCCACTCGTTAGGGTTGCAGTTACTCACTGACCCCCGGTGCACTCTGGACCAAACTTTGGCAGTCAAGTCCACTTTGGTTGCAGGTTCAAGTGCAGCAATTTGGCGGCTCTGCGGCTTTCAGCGACGAACGGGAAGTGGCGATTTCTCCGCTCCTGGTGGATGGATCAGGCCAGTTTCACAGCAGCAGGCCTCAGAGGCAAGACGGGCACAAAAGCAGCACACCTGCAAAGTTCGCCACCATGGGCGACATGGTAACCGCGTATACTCTGGTTCGGGCGAACTCACTTTACGCCAGACCTTGGAACACCAAGTGTACAAAATTAGGTGTGAGAGTGCCGTGAATACAGAGCTAGCGACGTACCAAGTTTCCAGTGTCTCCTCGAAACGGCGGCAGTATCAGGGCAAAGGTCCTGCGTAAACTGGTCAGCCCACTGGTTGGCCCAGGGACACTTCCGAGAAGGCTTACTTGCAGGGTTTGATGAAGGTGCAGTGAATAGTTGCTCCCACTATTCCAATGGGTCGAAGCGTCTTCGCAGACCTTCTAGGACGACCAGATGCAGAGGGGTCCAGCGGGACGACAGTGGGCTCAGGGTGCCAAACCTTCTAGCGGGTTACCAGAGGTTCCTCGACTCGGCTTCTTAGTTTCAGGATACTTGGATCCTATCCTTCGTTCAGTGAGAACTCCAGAGATTGACATGGTATGGGTGTTTGGAGCCTTCTCTAACACAAAATCTCCTTTGCGCCAAAACGAGAGGACCCAATTGGAGATCTGCTCACAAACAGGCACACCATACGTGGACCAATCATGGACCACGGTGGTCCCAGGCATTCACAGCACACCAGACACTCTAGCAGCCGAGATGGGTATTGGAACTAGACAGTCCAGCCAACATCCTGGGGGCACACACACAAGGGATGCAGAAGCCTGCGGAAGTTTGGCGTTTCGCGTGATAATGCATGCCCAAATAAGAACTGACCCGGGTCAGCTCGACCTGGGGAAGGTGAAGGGGCAAGATGGCCAAAAGGCGGGACAAAGAACCTTGTGGGATGGCCATTTTGGAGCCAGGCCACCTATTTGGGCCAAACGCAGTAACAGCAGTTTAAATGGCAGGAAAGGGTTAAAAATACAAGAATTGATAAGCTGCCACCAGCCCTGTCCAAGGCACATCTGCACTTCTCCTAAAAAATCCTTCTAGAGTATCTAGGGTCTTTGGAAATGACTATTAGACCCAAGTGCACTGTACTGTAAGGTACTTCGTGCACTTGTTGCATGTTGGAGAAAAGTTGCAACATTGACAGGGACTAAGGGAAACAAAGTCTCCCAGTACTGACCGTCATTAAGGGCATGTCAGTTTCCCCATAAGAAGTGAGCGAAAAACCCAGGGAGTGCAGCAGAAGGCTGTGCTCCTCTGGAAAAGTCAGACTACGGTGTTTAAACAAAGCAAAAAGTTGGGGGGTACAAAACTGGAGGAAAAATTACACATGAAATGGAAATCCTTCCTAAAAGTAGTGGCAAGGCCAGTGGGTGCCAAGGCATGTGGGAGCGGACGGTGGCTCAAGGCGATTGGGTGTGGAAGGCCAGGGCCCAAGAGGACACATAAGGGCTCTGGTCACCAATCTCAGCAACTGTGAGTTTAGCAGAGAAAAGAGGAAGGGAAGGAGGAGGTGAAAAGGAAAATCGTGAGGAGCTTTTGGAATTAGACGAGGTCTGACTCAAGATGAAAAGGAAGGGGGAGGCTGTTCCATAGGAGGGAGCCTGCTGAGGAAAGAGATTGTCTACCAGCTCACTGTTTAGCAAGGCGTTTGACACACAGAGTTGGTGCCGGAGGAGCGTAAAGATCTGGAGGGAGAGTATTTAGTGAGAGCAAGTTGTTGATAGCGTGGTCCCTGGCCCCAGGCAGCCTTTTGGATGATGCAGAGGGATTTGAATTTGATCCTTGTAGCAACCGGGAGCCAGTGGAGGGTTTTTAGAGCTGGAAAGATACGGTCCCTGGGCTTGAGGCCAAGGATACGACTTGCAGCCCTATTCTGGATTAGCTGGAGGGGTTGTAGAGAAGAGGAGGGTAGGTTAAGGAAAAGGCTATTGCAGTAATCTAGCCTAGAGAGAACCAGAGCTGTAGAGACATTGGGCCTCATTACGAATCTGGCGGTAACCCTGCCGGTGCTACCGGCGGGCTGCTGCCGGACCTGTAACATTTTACTGCCACCTATCTTGCTTGTGCCATCGGGACATTACAAGTCCCATTGGACTGGCAAGCTAGGTGCTGGTAAATGTTGTTCCCCATTCCCCTGGAGTCCTTTGGGACTCCACAGGAATAGGTTCACCGAAGAATCAGCACCGTTGCTAACAGTGCTTCAGTGATAAGTCTGTGCCCGGCTGGGTCAGACCTGTCGGGTGCAGCGGCCCCGGCAGGCAAACCTCTAATTTGCTGGTCCGGAAACAAGGGTGCAGGTAAGCTTACTGGCACCCTTGTTTCCGGACCAGCAATGTCGTAATGAGGCCCATTGAGTTTCTGGGGGACAGTGAGGAAACTAAGAATTCCTTTGAGGAGGTGGAGTTGAAAGTTGACCTTCTTGGCAAGGTTCTGAATGTGAGGGAGGAAGGAAAGAGAGGAGTAGAAGATGACTCCATAGTTTCTGACTTCAGATAAAGGAGAAGGGGGGGGGGTGCCCATAGAAGATAGCCAGAGTGAGGGGAAGAAAGAGGGAGCAGGAGCCCCAATAGGAAGGATCTCAGTCTTGCTGGCGTTGAGGGCGAAATCATTGGAAGTACACCAGGACTGGATGGCAGATAGGCAGTCGGGAATGATGGAGGAAGTAAGGAGAGGGTCAGAGGTAAGGTTAAAGAAGAGCTGTGTCTCATCTGCATAACACTGAAAGTTGGGAGAGAAGGTGGAAATGAGGTGTGCAAGCAGAGCAAGATAAGTGGTAAAGAGCCAGGGAGAAAAGTTGGAGCCCTGGGGGACAACGCAGGTGGAAATAGAGGTGGGGGAAGAGAAAGAGCCCAGAATAACCTGGGACGGATGGTCATTGAGAAAGGAGGTCAGACAGTCCAGTGCCGGCTCAGAGATACCTAGGGTATCGTGGAGCCGTTTTATGAGGATGGAATGGTTGACCATATCAAATGCAGAGGAGAGATCAAGTAGAATGAGAACAGCAGGAGAGTTGGAATCAAGAGATGCAAGTAGTTCCTCATGGGTGTACAGAAGAGCAGTTTCCGTGCGTCTGGATGCTCCTGAATCCAGATTGATGGTCCTGGAGGCAATCAACAAGTTCAGTGTGCTGGGTCAGTTGGAGGAAGACCAGCTTCTCCAAGAGTTTCCCAAGGAAGGGGGTGATAGATGTGGGGCAGTAGTTGGCTGGACAAGATGAGTCTGCAGAAGGTTTTTTCAGGAGGGGCGCACAAGGGAGTGCTTGAGGGTGGAGGGGAAAGATCCAGTAGCAAAAGAGTGGTTGCAGAAATCAACAAGTGCAGGGGCAAGAGAGCCAATATTGTCCTTGATGGTTCTGGAGGAGCAGGGGGAAACCTATTTAGAAGAGATCTTCATGGAGCGGACAACTCTGGTGACCTCATCAGGTGTGATAGCAGAGCAGGAGTAAAGAAAGGTAGAGGGAGGATGGCCATATGAGGCAGGGGTGTTGGGGAGAGGAACGCAAGGGTGCTCAGGATGTCCTGAGGTTTTGCAGTGAAGTATGTGGCCAGTGCATTGCAGAGGGTCTGGGAGGGAAGAGGTAAGGAAAAGACTGCAGAAGGGTTGGCATGTTTCCTGCCAATTTTAAAGAGTTCAGCCATGTTTTTTGACGCTCCGGAGATGCAATCCTGAATGTGGGCCTTTTTCTTGGCTCGGATGGAGAGTCTGTATTGCCTTTGGAGCAGGCGACAGGCCAGTTTGTCAGAGTGTGAGCCTGAGGTCTGCCACTTCCGTTCCGCAGCTCTGAACTTGTGTTTCAGGGCTGAAAGTTTGCAGATGTTCCAGGTGTTAGGCTTGGAGGCATGTTTCAGGTGGATCCTCATGACTGGGGCAAGAATGTCAAGGGTATTAGTGATGGCAAGATGGAGGTTGCTGAGAGCAGAGTCAGAGGTGGAGTCTGGAGTGGGGAGAGAGGGAGGTATGAAGGTCGATGCAAAGGCAGCAGCTGACACTCATCGGACGGATGTTCGTGAGTGAGGTTGGCAGGGCTGGCGGAGATGCGGTCAGAGGGACGCGAGGACTCGGGTGAGAGGAGAGAGAGGTCTGATCAGTGGAGGGGAGAGTGAAAGATCAGTGTGGAGGAAGGCATCAAGAGTGTGTCCAGCCGTGTGGGTAGGACCAGAGGGGAGAATGGAGAGGGAAAGAGAGATGCAGAGGTCACGGAAGAGAAATCAAGCCCATTCAGAGAGAAACAGGGTGGTATAGTCAGGTGGCCTGTACATGGTGGCAATGGTCACAGAGGAGGTAGGGGAGATGACCAGCTTGCAGACCATGCTCTCAAAGGAAGAGTAAGGCTGGGTGGTTATGAGGGAAGAGGGGACCCACTCCGGGAAAGTCAGAGGTGGAGTCTGGAGTAAACACATGTGCACAATAAAAATACTGCAAAATTGTAAAAATGTATCTGCTGCCCCCAGTTTGTCTTTAAACACATATAAAGGTAGCCAGCAATCCCACGTGTAAAGTATTCAAAAGCAAAGGGACAGAGGAAAGTGCTCAGTAAGTTAAACATATACTTCTCCTAGAAGGACACTTGCAACATTCAAACTTGGAGGGGTTGTCCAAGCCCCTGGAGGAATGTGGATTGTGGACAGACCACCATTCATCCCCACTTCCTGCTAGCACAGAGACACAGGAGCACATTTGTGGATTTCTTGCAAGAAACACACCAAGGTGCATAATGGAAGGGGATTCTCCCTCACCTGACAAGGTAAAGGCAGACAATAAAGGAAAGGCCACCTTGAACAAGACTTAAAACGTAAGAGGGTATCGTAAGTATAAGGTCCCCTTAAGTGCATTATCACTTCTAAAAAGGTGGCCAGGGATAATGCACCCAAAAGAAATTGTAAAAATGTAATAACTGCCACCAGCTCATTGAAAGGATGCCTGGAAAGCAGCAACAATGCTACTTTGAAGAAAGAGAAGGTGATACCAAGTGTCCCCAAAGCACTCCCATGTACCCTGACTTGTACTGTAAAGGTAACAACATACATCATACAAAGGAGAGGCCTACTCCTATACTGGTAGGGCTATGGGCCAACCAGTGAACCCAAAACAGCATTGCAAAAGAGACCCTAGGGGTCTCTAGCGGCATAGCACATAAGGTGGGGGTGCTGCTATAGGAAAACATGGAAGCTAAAATAAAAGGGAGCGGACTCCCCACACTGGAACCTTAGGGAAGGGCCCACTGTCCCCAGAACAAAAGTAAAAGCAGGAGTGAGACAAAAAAAAGGATCACTCACCTTCAAAGTCAATGAAAAATGTCCCAGTGAGACCAGCAGCAATGCTGGGAGGCTCCTGACAGAGTGTGCAAGATTTGCAAAAAAGAAATCTCCCTAACATATTTCTGTCTAGTTACACGTCCTGTGATATAGAAAGCAGGTCAGTAGTACAATGTAAATACAGACATAGTCCTGTCAGAAACTCACACAAACAACAAGCAGTCTTTGCCTTTTTTAGTGCATGTTTAATTATGCTTGACACTGCCATTTGTAACCAAACCAAATGGTATTTAAATTTGAACCACACTAAACATTTTTGTCCATGTTGTGTCTTGTTCCCGCTGCAACCAGTAGTCCTAGAATCCACAACTTCCTGTCCGTGTGATTAGGTTACAATGTACAAATGAGACGTTTTGGCAGCAGATATTTTCTAGAATGTTACATTTTGGTTAAGTACATAAACTGTAAACAGCATAAGGAATGGTTTATGATTCTTACTCCAGCCAATGGTTAATTTGATATCAAATTAATGTGGGTGACCTGACATATAAAAAAATGGTATGCGCAATATCAGGATTTGAGCGCAATCTGATTTCCGGAGTGGCCTGACTAGATTACAAGAACACTTCCGCGCTTGTAGGAGGATGATGGGTGCTCTGGTTATGGAATCTCTAGTAAGGCAGGATTAGTTTGTAATGGAGTCTTGTGTAATATGGGTGTAATGACTCTAGTTTACTGAGAAAATGCACCCAGAGTTTTAAAAATTGATGTTCCCAATTGATACTCTCCTAGCACTTCTTCCCTTCTAACCCTGGTCTACCCGTCCTTCTCTTTCTGATATTTTCACCCTTTTTTGTTCAGGGCTCTGCTGTTTTTAACTATTTACTTAGTATATTCATCCCAGACATAAATTCATATACTTTTGCGAGGGGGCATCAGTTAACGCAGTTAAAGTGGCCGTCTTTCCTTTGGCACAATTTAGGTTTTGTCTTGCTGAAATTCATTATGGCTATGTGGTTACAAAAGTAGACCATCAAGCTTACAAAATGCTGCATTAACATAATACTGTGAATCTTGATGAGAGTTGTGGTGTGCATTGTAACCTGTAATTTGGAATTCGGTGTATCTTTATATACAAAAATGATGTGGCTACTATTACATTAAGAAGACTGTAGGTCCTGTTAATTTCTAGTAAAGCATTATGCTATTGGTTTCAGGGTTCATGCTTGGAGAAAAATGTCTGGTGTTCTTATAGAATTTCTAATGGATTGCTTGTTGACTTGTTTGCCCAGGTTCAGTAGCTCACATCACTGACCAGCATTTAAAAGCCACTGATATTGACTCTGACGACTTGAAGATCCGCTATGTCATGAAAAAGGATCCTGCAATGGGTCGTCTGCAGATGGTTAGAAAGGATAATCGCGCGCAGATTTCCGTCAAAGGACCTATCAAAAGCTTCACCCAGGCTGACATCAACAAAGGTAAGGATAGGTAATTTGACAATTCCTGATCGCTATGAAAGGTATACAGAATTTTCCTCTTTCCGGAAGAGATTGAAAGGTTTGTAAGATTTAACATTTGCTATGTGTGTGTGGGGGGGGGGTTGTGTAGGTGTGTGTGTAGGTGTCGGTGTGTGTGTGACTGCGTGTAGTAACACATTTAGGGCTGTGGTAGGTCAAGAGAAGAAGACGGACTAAATGGTGGCATTTCCAAAATGTATTTCTGTATTTAAATAATAATAAAAGGCCTTCCAGTCCCCATTCTAAGAGTTTGCCCTACCTAACACAAAACTAACCAGGGTGCTCGTCATCAGTAATGTAGTCCAAAGCAATAGTCTGTGCTCTGTCCCAAAGCTAATCTACGCGGACCCTACCAATAAGCAAAGCAACACAGAGGTAAAGGAGTATGACTCCCTTCTCCTGGACAATCTTTCTAAGCTTCAGTAAGCTACTCTTTCAGTTGTTCTTTGTGTCCTCTTGAATCCGTTCTTTCAGTTCTTCTAGGGGACTCTCCCACCTCCGGGTATCCCCTTTTTTCCACGTACAGAAGTCACTTGGTTCACCAATTGAGGGTCTTGGCCCGTATCCTTAATGAAAACGTGTTACTTTCTTCACTTATGTTTGGATGTTGTGATTCTCTATATTTCTTATTTAGATGGTTCTTTCTCCATTCACGTTCCTTGATTCTTATCTGTTCACTGGGATAAGTAGATTGTGTCCCTAAGGGCTCTTCACTTGGCTTGACTCTTAACCATTCACAGGGACGAGTAGTATGAAGGTCATCTGTATCCCTTTTCCTCCCTCACCGGGTATCCCGCAGCTCCCGTTACCTTCTTCACTACAGGCTGGCATCACCAGGTCTTCTTGCAGGGTCGGGATCCCTCTTGGAGTTCACTCCGTCTTCCTCCTGTTTGTTCTCGCGGCTCTGCAGAGCCAAGGCTATAGCTGCCTCAGTGTTGTTCACGGACTGCACAGTCCACCTCTCCTAGGTCACATCATTGCTTCTTCCGATCTCTGTTATGCACAGCTCAACCTCTAATCTTCTCCGTGCTTCTGTCTCTCATTGGCTGGCTTAATCCTCTCGACTGAGCTTCTCCCGGAGTTAAGCAGCTTCTTCCTTCTTGCTCCTTTGAAACCCCAGGCTTTGTGTTTTCTGTATGCTAGTCCTTCTTCCCTTTTAACTTGCACTTCTTTGGTACTTCCCAGTGTAGGGCCATAGTCCTTTCTTTCTTTCTCTCGAGCATTCTTCAATACTCGCTCGATCTCCCTCTTCTCGGTATGGTTGGCTTCCAACCATTAAACAACCTCTATGCCTTCTTTACTCTTCTTATGGCTATTTTTGACTTCAAGTTGAGGGTTGTGATTGATATTACAATAGCAAACAGTAACTTGTTCATGATGTTTTTTTCTGAAGTCCTGATGGTATGATGGTCTCCTACGAAAGGGAGTTAGGGAGTTCCTTGACGGAATGACAGTCCTTGTCCCTAAGAGGGGAGTCTCTGTGAGGTCCCGCTTGCCGCCACCCCTAGGGGGAATATCGCGTAGTAGGCTTAACTTCCTAGCCTCACAAGGAAGGGCTCCCCTCTGGGCAGAAGTGACGGGATCCTGGGATTCGTCACAGGCCTTTGTACCAGATAACACGATACCTGGTACTTTCTACAAGCTCCCCAAAATACACAAAGAAAACCACCCTGGACACCCAGTTATCTCTAGATCAGGCACGACTGAGAACATCGCTGGCTTAGTGCCTCATTAAGCGCCTGCAACAGGAGGCATTCTATCTCTGATCGCCTCTAGCAGGGATTCCCTCAACCAGATGCTTTGAAACTGCCTGCCATCCATACGAATGTTGGAGACCTGCAGGAGGCCCGGTACAGCCTGCGGAGTTACTGCCAACTTGAGCGAGATGCTGTGGGCTGCCCAATACTGGCTCATGACTGGTGAATGCAACGGCCCTGGAGGGAGAGCTATCGGCTCCAACTCAGGTTAGACAGCAGGGTCTACTGATCAGGTGCTGCTACCAGTGGACGCTATTGCGGGAGAGAGGGGGTGCCAGAACCCGCCAGTGAGGAGGAGCAGTTTGACGGCTGACCCAGTGTTTCTTGCTCTGCAGAGCCTGTACGGTGCAGCCTGCCTTGGGATGCCAGAGGACCCCTGCTGAGTATGCCGCATAGGGCTGGAATCAATAGGAGATGGCATGTCACGGCACGTGGTCTGATCTGAAGGACTGGAAGCCTTCTACCACCACGCCTAAAGGAAGATTACAGTTGAGTGCATCACTGGCATGATTCAGTGCACCTGTAAGCCGCGTATTGCTGGAGCCCAGATAATCAGCATGACCTGAGTTGGCAGCCATTTCTCCTCATATGTGGAACACCTCAAGAGCCCCGTCAGACCTGGACTAACGCTGGTGAGCTGGAAAAGGCACAAATGTTGCGTGTGTGGATTGAATTGAGATTTCCAGCACGGGCGATGGGAGTGCACCCCCCCTGCTTCCTGCGCTGTCAGATAAGCCTCCTGGATGAGAACAAAGAGTGGTTACGACAACTGCCCCCATAAGTGCGCAGTACTCCTGAAAGTGCAGAGTGCTCTCTTCGACGTCAGAACTGTGTGGAGTATCGCCAGTGAGGATACACCTGGGGATTCTATCTGTGGTGGGCAGGATATATACATGCAGCCATAAAATAGTCCATAGGCGCCCCTCTGCGAGAATGAACACTGCTAAATGACCTGCTCTTTCGGAGGGTACCAACTCGAGAGTCCACAGCCACATTGGTACTCTTGTTCAGAAGAGAATTGCCATTAGATTTCGGTGCCTTACTGCCCAGAAAATGCTGGCAATTCTCTTCTGAACAAGTGTACCAACAGCAACCGCAGACACGTGTTTCAGCCTTGTTGGGCCTCATCAGTGAGGTGGAGCTGTGCCTCTCTGGGCACAGTAAGCAAGGGGTTCACGTCTGGATGACCCTAGGAAACTTAGGGTGACTAAACCTAGGTCCCTTAAACAATCCAAAAATAGTCCATAGGCGCCCCTCTGCAAGAAAGAACACAGCTAAATGACCTGTTCTTTGGGAAGGTATCCACCCGAGAGTCCGCAGCCACACTTTAGCTCACTGTACCTTTCACAGAAGGGAAATATCCCCAGGAGTCGGGTATTGATCTTCATTCACAAATGCCTACCCTCTGCCCAGTTGGATATCCAGTATGATCCTTATTGGTGCTTTGTCTTAGTAAAAGGGATCCTATTCCAATGATGTGTTACGCTCTTGAATATTTATGGTCCGACTGACGACAATGCTGGTTTTCACTTGCATGTTTTCACACAGAGCGCCCCTTACATAGGTCCACTCAAGTTTATAAGGGGGATATGAAGGTCACTCCAGCGCCAGCCACGGATAGACAGCCTCTTCCCTCAACCCATGCCGCGCTTCCTAGAAACAATAGGCTTTACTGTTCTTGATGGACAAACTCCAACTGCGGGATGCGTGGAGGGAGTTGCATCCGCAGCAAAGAGATTTCTCCTTTTACTCAAATCATCATGGGAGCTAGGCTTGTTTTGACTATTGGCTGCTAGTCTCTCCAATGCTGTCCATGGTAGATAGGTGCTAGATCCGATCTATCACTATCACGGATCATGGCCCAATAGTTCTCCAGATATTATTTATGGCAGTGCAACTGAAAGCCCTGCCCTGGAGATTGTACCTTCCGTCCCTGCATTATCCTGACTTTCTCCAGCATGGGGTCTGGCATGGATTCACATGCTCATGAATATTCCCAGTCGTTGGGCTGGGAATCCTCTGTAAAAGAAAAAATTGTTTCACTTTAGCTTTAAAACTGTATTCCTCCTCTAAACCAATCACTGCCCTCTGGGTCATACTGACCCAATCCAATAACAGTCCTCTCCCTAAGCTCCATCCCTCATGGCCATCTTCAGAGTTTTACTGCACGCTTCATTGTTTGGAGTCCTTTTAGTGCTCTCTGACCTATCTTCGAATATTTTTAGTTTTTTCTGCGTTTTTTGTAAAGTTTTGACCAATTTTTGGACTTATCGTTCGACCGGAGGTTGACTACCGGCAGCGGGGACCCAGTGTCAGCTAAGATCATACTACATGGAGGATCTTTCATTCAGTTTCGAGAGGGCCCAGGCTTGGGCCTACTCGCACCTTTCCACCATGACCGAGGAGAGGAGATGCCTCTTCAAACTCTGCGCGAAATGTGGACTAAGGGACGTGTACGTGGAGGATCGACACAGCAAATGTCTGTATTGCCTGCATCCGAACCACGATGAAGAGGGATGCAAGGTCTGCCGTGGTTTTTAGAAAAAGACCAAGAAGGATTGCTACAGCAGGCTGGCAGCGTGGTTGAAATCCTGTGGGCTCAAGATCAGTAGGGGCACCATCGAATGGACTTTGCAGGATGATCCCAGCACTGTTCGTTGTGGTAGCGGCAGCGGATCCTACGGTGCAGGCTTTTGATCTTCCTCCACTGGAGCCACCCCCAGTTGCCTTTCCAAGGAGGACAAGGTCCTTGGGAAAGCTCTGTTACTCCATCTCAGGACTGCATCTGTGGCAAGCAAACACGGACGCCCTATTGGCTGCGGCTAACCAGAATATGTGGCGGGAGCTCTGGGAATTTCTGCCTGACCTCCCTTCGGACAAGCAAGTCTCCTTCAAGGCCGGGCAGAGAGATGCCCGGGACATTGTGCAGGACCTCATGGAGTCTTCGGTCTCCCACATCGTCACAGCCAGCAGAGCTGTGCCTTGGTATCGAGATGAGAAGGTTTCTGCGGTTCACGATTGTCGTACCACTTTCAGTACAAGGTTCTGTCCTCACGCTATACTAAATTTAAAGGGGAAGCTCAATTTCACCCTGCCAAAGGTTCCGATACTGTCCCAATGTTGGGGGACACCCCACAAGGATGGAGGAAAGGGGACTAAGAACTATGAGTACTCTAGTCACTACAGTGAGTAACTTTAATTTTTCCTGAGTCCCGCTTGGGTCCCTTGAGTATTTCACAAAGAAATGTTTTTAGCTAATATTGCTGATTTATAATGCATTTTTGAATCATTATATTACACTCTTGTTTACTGAAATGCGCTAAGTTACTCTCTATGCCTACTGCTTACATTTACGTCTGATTTCATGGTATACAATAATACCTTATGGATCTGAAATTGCAAGCATAATTGTATCCCAATTTTTGGTAACCTTCTAGGCATTGTTGGCCAATGTGTTCATCCCTTTTCTTGCTTCCAAGTGCTTTATGTAGTATATGTTCTACCTTTGTAATACTCATTTTACTATGAGAAATGTGTTGATGGGATGAATTTGACTATTCATGTGTAGCATTTTGGGCCCTGATCTCTATGTATTGTCTAGGGGCCCTTTTTCCCCCACCCCGTAGCCCTATATAATTATTGTGCCTACCACCAGGCAACACATTTAGCTTACAAGTGATCAGGGTCACCTATGGAATATTACTGTTTTTATACATGCAATGTGTCTGTGTTATGTTTAAGCTACATTACCTATTTGTACATGTAAATGAGTGATTTTATGTTAAGTGTATATTTTTCACTATACCACTGTTGTGTGTTCTCTAGAGGTAACTATGAAATTAACTGTATTTCACTATCAGCTCCTCTCCTCCTTTGAGTGAAGCCTGACTGTATTGTCTTAGTTACCACTACCACCATAGGGAGGTTTGTCTTTCTTCTATTGGAAACCCTGCCTTGTATTTAGGTTAAATGATTTTACATCCATCACCAGAGGGCTGCGGACAATTCTCCATAACAGCAATGTTTTGAATGAGAAATGGCAGTAAGCCCAGTGTCCTATGTCCTCAAGCCCTTGGGAACTATGGGCTAATGATTTTGTCCGGCATACAATGCCCACCTGGGGGTGGGTACTCAAAAGGTTAATGTGTTGTCTATTGTGCATATTGAATTGGAGGTCGCGTGACCAATCTTTCCTCACTGTGAGTTAGTTATACAGGTCTAATAATAATGCACATGTTATATAATGCTTTCAATTTAGAGTCAATATTAGCAAGGCATAATGAAACATTTCTGATGATGAATACATTTTGTTGCCTAGTATCATGACTGTATTGTGCAGCGTATTTGCACACACACCTACCTATAGGTTTCTCTGGTATCTACATGAATTTTCCAGAAACACCTAAATGCAACTGAGCTAGTTCCTTGTTTGCTGTTCAGGGGTTTGTATCATTGAAGGGCATTGATGCCTAGCTTCTCACCACTGTTCTTTTAATTGTCTAGTATTGTTCATGCACGTGGAGTACAAGCTGTCAGTCACCCATTTGGCTGTGCCAGAGTCATTTGTTGTTCAAGTAGCTTATTCTTTTAGACAATGCTGCTGTTTATGCTTAAATATGTTGCAGGCAGTATGGGAATAGGGTTTCAATTGAAACAGATTCTCACATATTGCTGGTTGCAGTGCTCAGATGATTCAGACCCTTACACCAGTTGTTATCATCTTTCAGGACAGATGGAGTACCGGCATGAAAAGGGCGAACCTGGAGGGAGCTTCGCCTTCAAGTTTGATGTGGTTGACCCAGAAGACAACAAACTGATTGACCAGTCATTCTACATTAGTATTCTAGGTGAACAACTTGCTTAACATTTTAGTCCTTGTGTATGAAATTATTGTTTAAAAAAGACAACTCTCTGTGTAATACTCTCGCACTAGAAATGCTTTCACACCTTTAAAATAATCTCTGGGTCACCTCTGTGATGTTCTGTCTTGCCATTATGCATAGCTTTTACTTTAATTTCATAACAACAGGAAATTGTGCTCCTGGTTTGACACTGTAACCGCCTTTATCAACGGAAAAATATGATGTAATTCAAATACACTACATCAATTCTTGAATATATCAGCAGGAAGAATGCTTGCCATTGAGAGAGATGTCTTAGACCATTAGTCATTGGTTTCATCATTTACTTGTTATAAAGGAGAAAGGTTCTATATATCATTTGAGCCAAGTTACACATTACACAACAAAACCCACAATAACTTTCTTGGTGTTTTATGTGTATATACTTCATCATCCTACCACTCGGAGACCACATTAAGCTGTGCACTTACCAATGCCCGCTCCCTCCCAGCCCATGTCCTGGGCATACATGACTTGCTCACCACCCACAACCTCGATCCCTTAGCAATCTCTGGAACCTAGCTGCATGAAGCCTCAGGCCCATCCATCTCATTAGCACTCCCTCCAGGGTATACCATCTTCAGACAAGCCCGCCCCAACCAAAGGGGGAGGGGGGGTAGGCCTGATAGAAAGGGAGTCCATCCCCATCAGACAGATCGTCACCCCGCTGAAGGGAATAGCAACCGCCTAGTTCTTAAACGTTCCCCATTGCCCAACTGCACTATCGCAATATACACTGGGCCTCATTACAAGTTTGGCGGTAGCCTTGCCGACAAAACCGGCAGACTGCCGCCAAACTTGGATTTTTTTTCCGGCACCCGCGAATGGCCAATTACTGGGTTATTACGGCCCAGCCAGACCTGGTAATTGCCCATTCGTCGGCGCCGGAATTAAATGCTCCCCATTCCAATTTGAGCCCCATAGGGCCCACTGGGAATGGGGAGGTCGGATGCACCGGCATCATTCAGAATGGTCCGACATGCTCTGCTCACGGGTGCCGTTCCCGTGAGCAGAACTCGTAATATGCCGGTACTGTAGTTACCAGGCCGGCAAACTTGTAATGACCTCCATTGTCTACTGGCCCCCTGACACCATGGCAGACTTCCAAGAAACTCTCACCCACCTCATATCGGACAACCTTAAAAATTCATCCAAGTCCATCTTCTTAGGGGACCCGAATCTAGGATTCAATGATCCTAGAGATCCTCAAGCCAAATCTCTCGCCAAACCTCTAGACACTCTAGGCTTCAGACAATCCATCACAGAGCCCACTCACATTAAGTGACGCATCTTGGATTGGCTAGCCAACCATAAGTGCCCACGAGCCATTAGCTCCATCCTCCCATGCCCCTGACCACCAAAGTATCATCTTCTCCATTCCCCACCTAAGAAAGAGAACCTCCACACTACTCCCCTCCCACCAGCAGTGGCTAGAAGCTCTAGGAACCTCACCAAAGACAGGCTACTACCCTACCTCCACACCCAGGCCCTCAGGCCACCGTTCCCCAACAACCCAGAAAAACTAGTAAATATATACAACACCCCTCTAAAACAGGCAGTTGAGACCATAGCTCCACTAGCACCGCGAAAAGCCAAACCCACAAGACACACCAATGTGTGGTTCACCACTGAGCTACAATACCTTCGCGCTTAAAAACGGACCACCTTATCAACCTGGCAGACAAATTGCCTAGACTCCGCAAAACTAGAGTTCAACAAACTCTCCAGAGAATACAAAAAAGCAATCACCCAAGCCAAGGCTACATCCTTTAATTCCAGGATTGCTAATGCCAAGTCTGACACTATCCTCAGAGAGCTGGAAACGCCCACTCCCCCCCCACAGGCCATGACCAAGGATGAAGCCTGGTGCACTGATCTATAATCAGCCATGCTCAGCAAATTAGACCACCTACAGAGCAAAATCCTTAACAACCAACTCTCCTCCCGACCGCACCAGCCCTCCACTAACTCCTCCAATCCCCACACTCCGAGCATACCACTCTTCGCATTTAAAGAGGTCACAGAACCTGAAGTGCTCACCCTCATGAAAAGGATCAAACCTTCAAACTGTAAAGGCGCCCCTGCCGCAATCATCAAAGATTGTGCAGCTACCCTTGCCCCATTCCTTACAGCCTTCATCAATGCCCCCTTTGCCACGGGGATCGTCCCCCCTAGCCTCAAGGAAGTCTGGGTACACCCCTCCTAAAAAAAAAACTTTGCTCGACCCTGCATCCCCTAATAACTATAGACCCATAGCCACAGTCCCTTTCTTTTTTTTTTTTTAAACTTTGTTATTTATTAACATCTTGAGTATATGACAGGGTGCCCAGGGAACACATGTCACCAATACATCAACCAAAAACCAATGTTGATTTTTGTACATTTTCCACCCAACCCACATCCCATCCGATCCCCCCCCCCACCCCTTAGTTTTGAGGTTCTGTGGGCTATAAAAACTGTGGTAAAAACAACCAATTACCAGTTTATTATCAATCGAACAACATTGTGGGGTCGGGCCAAGTGCCAACCAATTAGGAAGAGACTAAGTCCACAAATGGTAGTGGTGAGAGCTGCACAAGAGCTGCACAAGGGGAGCATTAGCATCTATACATCACAATCTCATAGTATTACAAACATCCTTCATGAGAACAGCAGTCCATTCCTGTACAAAGGAAGACATAGTATCATTTGATAACGCAGTGAGTTTCTCGTAGATAAAAATTGCTCTTAGCTTACTGAGCCATTCCTCCTTGGAGGGAGACAGGGCACTCTTCCACTTTTGAGCGAGTGCTAATCTCCCCGCCCTCAACATAGCCCCAACGACCTTCGGGAACGCAGTCTGTTCGGTCTCCAGCATGGGTGTACCCAAAAGGATTTCCATTGGAAGAAGAGACGGACAGACTCCCACTATATCCTTGATCCAGCTAAGCAGCTCAGTCCAGTACACCTGAATCACCGGACATTCCCACCACATGTGAAACCAGGTACCGTGTTGCAAACTGTTAAAAAGCAGCTTCTGTAGTCTTCTTGAGTTTATTTGTAAGTGCTTTATTATAAGTTACATAAGCTGTTATCTAGGAGAGACCACCGGGTCCCATCACCCAGGCTCAACTGACCAGGCTGGAACCCTGGGGCATGATTCATTGCCAAACATTCCGCAGGCTCGCTTAGCATTCCAAAATAGGACACATCAACATTCCTGCAGGCATGCACTGGCAATAAGCACATCATAACACATCTCCTCTCTTTCGAATAACAATCCAAACAAAGGGAAGCCACATACACACGCATTAAATTATAATCCCAAACACCTTCGGGAGATAGTTACACAAAAGAACGGGCGTCACTGCATCTACATTAAACTTTTTTTTTTTTTTTTTCACAACATCAGAAACTTGAGATGCTTCGCCACCATTTGACAGCTTCAAACTTCGATACCTCACTAAGGTGGGATGTAATCCCAATCCCTTCACCACTACTCTATCTTCAAACTTCACTCTTTTTTAGTTTGGGACAAAGTCAAACCATGTTGCTGGTTACAATGGGAGGCTATCCCTTCTCCAACGAGGCAATATCCCTTCAGACAATGGGATGCCATCCCTTCTCCAACGGGGCGATATCCCTTCAGACAGTGGGACGCTATCCCTACTTATAATGGGACGCTATCCCTATACTCAACGGGACGCTATCCCTACTTACAAAGGGACGCTATCCCTAATTCAATGGGACGCTATCCCTAATTCAATGGGACGCTATCCCTAATTAAATGGGACGCTATCCCTTCTTCAGTGGGACTCTATCCCTAATTAAATGTGCCGCTATCCCTTCTTCCATTGGAGGGTATCCATACCTGTCCGCACCGCTCAACAATGGAGATCCACTCCTACATATTGCGAATTATTCGACAGATAGATATATAGATATAGGAAGGCGCTACCCTACCACTATACTGGGACAGAATCCCTACACAGTCTTCACACTTATTATGGGAAGACACTACCCTCCCACTATACTGGGATGGAATCTCAACGCCATCCCTCCATACACTGGAAGAAATACCTACACAACTTCACATTAAGCGAACTATGGGAAGGCGCTACCCTCCACTACTTGCCTCACCCTCCGACTACCTCATTAGGAGGCTAGCTCTACTCAACTCAACTCTTTGAGCACACCGAGGACATTGTGAAGACGCTATCTCCCCTTTAGAACATCAACAACTTCTTACCACATCCATAGGACATTTTGCATTTACATATTCTTATAACTGTAAAACTGCCCCAACATATGGAGCACTAAAAGTCCATGCTGCCCTCTGGCAGCCTAATTTTACACCTTGCTCATTCACTTCAGCTTCCTAAAAGTCCTTGTCACCACTGGACAACGTACTCCTGACATTCTTCAAGATCATTAGTCCTAACTCACACTCTCATGGACGCAAACACCATTCTTAAGATCATCAAAAACTTAAAAACGTCCATATAAGTCCATATTTTCCTGATTATCCTCAATAGATTACAACTTTGAACTTCAATATATATACCATCCATAACTGGCTTTCATGCTCAAATGTCACTCGGTGCATTCATACTCAATACACACACAACATGTTATGTTAACCTCACACATCTCTTGTAGCATCATAACATTTGCATATTTTTGGGTTCCTCTACATTGGCTCCAATTAATACCAACAGTGCTTTCCCTTCTACACAGAAAGCAGTACATCTGAAAAAGGCTACGTTCATTTTCCATGGCTTAGACAAAAGAAACCTGTACCCCCTGCCAACGAGATCTTTACATCTGGGCATTTTTACTTCTTACATCAACGGAGGCAAAATTAGGTTACTTCCCCTGTCAACTGACACTTTCCCTTGTACCCGCAAGTACCAGTCCCAAATGAGCAGTGCTCTTCCCGCACAATCGGTGGATTATTTTTCTCATTACGATCTTATTTGCTCCTACAGAACGTACTTCGCGCTGCAGCACTGGATGACCAACATTATTTCTTTAAACGCTATATTTTCTTTAGGCTCCCTACTGCTTTTACAGAACTCTGCTCGACATTTATAATCGGCAAAGCTTCCCTTTTCTCCGCTTATACTGGTGTACTCACTACTTCTTGCCCACCTGTATCTACGTTGTAGGGTTCTTTGCTCTGACTGTCCTCAGTGTCATCTTGCCTGCACCGAACTAACATAACGGCAGGCATGAAAGCATTCACAACGTTCTGTTCTGTCACTAACACGCCGCTCAACACAGTGACATCATCATTTTCTATCTTACTTGGGAACATGTTGTATCTCCTGATCGCCAACCGTCATTCTTCCTCAATACTTCTTGCCACCAATAACGCCACTACCTTTAGCGCATACACATTATGGGCATCTGCATCCTTGATCACTCGATGTCGGGACCACCTTCACTACACATACACTGTCTCTTTTACTGAAAAGCATCACTTAAACACAGATCTTGGGCATTTTTAGTCCTGTGCGTTTTGCCTCCACCCTTAGTGGAAATTCTTCCTGGTACTGCCTCTGCAACGATCACACTTTGTAAATGCTTCTAATCCCTACTTCTTCTCATACAAAGCGCTTACAGCTTCACCGATAATGCTATAGCTCTAGCTCTCATGGAAAGCTACCTCAGGCGTAATCCCTACCCATACTTCAGACTATTTACTTTACTAAAATGGGACGTAATCTCCACAACATCTTCATCTTCGCAACTTTAATAATAATAAGGGAGGAAATCCCTACATATGCTTCAGACTTCTGCTCTAACCGATGGGACGTAATTCCTCAAAGTTCAGACTTCATACTCAACTACTCCAGGACGTCATCTCTACACACAATGGGTCTCTGTACCCACTTCAACTTCAGGCTTACTTCACTCATGGTGCACTACATCCTCTCTTGAAGGCGCTACCTTCGTCTAGCTTGGAACTTCTTGCACACTTCAACAATGGCAATTTACTACACTTCCCACCTTTCTTAAACGCTTTGTAATCTCAAACACACTTCCACACTTCTTAAACTTAAAGCACATTAAGCATTATCCACATTACTTCAACTTTATACTAGTTTTGCTACAAGTCCATGGCCACATGGTGACCCTAAGCCTCACTCTGGTGTGTGAGCCTAAATGTCCACGCCGCGTTAATGCAGCCTACTTTGCCTCTATGCGTATACTTTTACAATTTTACAGTTTTACAGTTCCTTGTTGCCTCAGACAACGTTATCCTGCAATTCCTTAAGAGGTTAATTCTATCTCAATCAGAACGTCTTTGTTGCACACCCAGGCATACCTAACACATACAGTATTCATACTTAAGTCACATTAAATACTTAATGAAGTCGATTTGTGGCTGAAAATCCTCAAAAGGTTACTCTTCATCCAGTGACCTTTAAACTTCAATACCAGTATACTACATATGCATACTCACACTACCATGTGCATTGCACTCAGATTCGTACTTCAGATTCATCAACTTACCCCGTTGCATGGTATCCTCATTTCTACTGGCATTACCCACATATTTATAAATCACTATTAATATCTTTACAGTGAAAGAGTATGAATCATTATTGGCAGCCTCTTCCTCCTACTGCTTACTCCTCGATGCGTGCCGCCTTCCTTCTGACACGGAGTTGCTCCATGTTCAATGGACCTTGCGGTTATGCTCCGTAATTTCCGACTAGTGCCATTCCTCCGACACGACACAGGGTTGTTCCATGTTCATGGACCTTGCGGTTACACTCCGTCATTTCCGACGCCCTCTCTCTCCTGCGTACAGCGTGATGTCCTAGCAACGCTGTCCTCAGACTTTTCCAAAACGAGTTTGCAGCAAGATACTTCCTTGTTTACGTGTGCGTGACTAGTCATAAGCGTGCACGCAGGGTCCCTTCCTCATATCTTAGGCGATCCTGCGTGACGCTCACAGACCCACTTCAAACACAAAGGACGGCGAGAGTGTGGCGTTCCATTGCTTCGCCATTCCTCTCGGCAGCACGATTAAGTCATCACTTGCCACGGTGGTTCAGAGCTGAGTGGAGCTCCCGTCTGGCTAACACACCAACGGTCATCCTCACCTCCGAGACACTTCCATCGGCATGGTGAGGGTCGTAAAGTCTATAACATCCCACGTTGTGCTTCTTTGATATAGCTGACTCATAGACACTTCCTCACGCCGAATTTACCGCATCAAACAGTCAACTCTTCTCATTCTTCGTCCCCCATATGTGACTTATTTTTTTTTAGGGGCATGCTGCACTGTTTGGACACCGCTTCATCTTTTGGGGCTTTACTTCTTAAACTATAGAAGCTTAACTTCACTTTCCCATCTGCTTCTGACATTACTTCAAACTTTTGGGACCTGCTTCACATCTGGGGCTTTTCTTCATAATGTGGGGGTTACTTCACTTCAGTCTCAACCTTTTTTGGGGCGAGCTTCACTCTAGGAGCCTGCTTCATAACTCCACTCTTGGTGTCTGCCTCAAAGAGGGCATTAGCTCCATTTCTTGGCTTCACTTCGCTCAAGCCCAGAGCTTCTCCCCTCCTTGTAATTCAGGGGCTTCCTTTCACAGCCTACGTGCTTTAAACTTTAAACTGCAACCCCCGCCTTGCGGGGCCATCGCTTAACACTTGGGGTTTTCTATTATTTCTTCAGACCCATTTCATGCTTGTGAGTCTTGCGCTTTGCTTTTGGGGTTTTGCTTATGTTCCGTGGCTTAGCTTCTCTAGTTCTTCAAATCCCCCATATCTTCTCTTCCTAACCCCCTGCGCTCTGCACCCCTGGGTGATGGGACTTACTTCTGGATGACTGGGGGCAGTGGTCTCTCTGCTTCTTCTGCTGCTCCCCCACCACAGCTCAGCTTTCTTCCTCTCTGCATGGATTCTTGAAAATCCTCGTCGCCAATGTTCTAAAGCAGCTTCTGTAGTCTTCTTGAGTTTATTTGTAAGTGCTTTTTTATAAGTTACATAAGCTGTTATCTAGGAGAGACCACCGGGTCCCATCACCCAGGCTCAACTGACCAGGCTGGAACCCTGGGGCATGATTCATTGCCAAACATTCCGCAGGCTCGCTTAGCATTCCAAAATAGGACACATCAACATTCCTGCAGGCATGCACTGGCAATAAGCACATCATAACACAAACATACCCTGGATGGGGAAACATCTTTAAACATTTTGGACAGAGCAGGTGGGGGGCGGTGCCAAGAATGAAGTATCTTGAAGCTGTGTTCCATAGCCACGGTATACAGGGACCCCGAAAAGATAGATTTAAAAATAGCCCTCCATGTAGAGTCCTCCAACATCATGCCCAACCTTTCCTCCCATACAAGTTTGAAGGGTTGCCTGCCTTCCAACCCCGCCGTGATCAAGGTGCTATAGATCCTGGAGAGTGAGCTCTTCCAGGTTGAGGACTCGGCAAGGACCTTCCGCAAACGGGTGAAGGGGTCGGGTAAGGTCAGCGACCCACCGGGGTTGGGTTAGTATACCTTTCAGGCGTAAATAATCAAAGACTGAGGGGGAGCTATCACTCAATGCGTCTGATAGTTGGCCGTATTCAATAAAGAGCCCCTGGCAGAAAAGTTGGGCAGCCCTCTCCAAGCCTAAATCGGACCACGATTGGGTATCGCGAAAGCCCCTGGCACCAAGGTTGAGGGGGAGGCCCCAAAGAGATGTTAGAGGGGACGGCCAGGAGGAAAGTTGTTTATTGTCTTTGTTCAGTTTCCAGACTGCCCAAAGGGCGGCCAGGGTAGGGTGTGTTCTGAGATGGGAAGGGAGAGATTTGGGGGGGAGCCCACAATAAATCCCTGACTTTTTTTGGGTGAGAGTGGATGTCTTCGATATAAATCCAATACGTCCCCAGGTCATCCCTCATGTGCCCCAACACTACAGCAGGCATATGCAATCATCCAGGCCTGGATGGCGGCAAACGGCCTATGCCTTAACAGGGTTAAAACGGAACTCCTAATTGTAGGCCCTAGGAAACCTTAAAAATACTGGACACCAAATACAGCAATTTCAGCATTGAAAACACTGTCATCCCAGTCTCAGCTGCAGTAAAAACACTCAGTCTTTCTTGACTACACCCTCTCCATGAATCGACAAGTTAGCTACATCTCCTCATCAGCAGCTCACACTACTAAAATCATCAACGCGGTAAAACCCTACCTCTCCGCCAAGAACGGTCTCAACATTGCCAGAGCCACCATAGTAGCCAAATTGGACTATTGCAATGTCCTTCTGCTAGGTACGTCTGCCAAAAACATTAACAAGCTACAAATTGCGCAAAATAATGCTCTCCGAGCTGCTCTCAGTATCCCCAGGAGAGAGCATTTCTCCCGGGCCAGACAAGATGCCCACTCGCTCCCTATCAAAGAACGCATATTGTACAAGGCGCTCACAATCACACACAGATGTCTTTCCCAATCAGCGCCCCGATACCTAGCTGATCGGATACACCCTTCACAATCACTCCGACCCAAGCGAGAACTCTACTCTGACCAACTCGCGGTCCCTGTCTTTAACAGAGCCGAAGCCGGTGGTACTAGTTTTGAAGTATTGGCACCAAAATCTTGGAACTTACTACCCCCCAAACTCAGGAAGGAAACATCATTCCTAGCCTTTAGAAAGGCTCTGAAAACCATATTATTCACATAACTGTTTGTTCCACTGTAACCAAGGAACTGTTTATCGCCTAATATGTATGACCCTGAACGGAGAACTGTACACTGTTTTTGCCTGCACCCAAGTGAATATGATGTAACAGCGCCACAAAGCCCTAGGGCAACTGCGCGCTTTATAAATGGAAATAAATAAATAAATAAATTAAGTAAATCCTCCCACCCCTGTCCCGACTCACGCCTTAAAGAAAAAATTGACAGCAGCTTTTCAAGGGGTTAATGGGGAACTGGGTCTGAGGGATTCCCACGCCTCAGAGCAAGGCCAAGATCCTTACTTTACTTTCTATTCAAAGCTGCATGCAGCGTTTTCCCGCATCGACTACATTCTGATAGACTCCTTACGGATTCGGGTGTAGAAATTGTCCCGTGGTCGGACCACGATATGGTCAAGATCAAACTAGGTACCCCCCCCCCCCTTTCAGGGACTCAGTGGAGGTGCAACGACCTCCTGTTGCAAGATAAGGAAGTACGCCAAACTCTTCTAGCAGCCATAAAGGATTACTTCTCTATTAACGAGAACGGGAGGTGGGCGTTATGGGTGTCTGGGATGCATTTAAGGCAACCATTAGGGGTACACTTATTGAGATAGGCTCGAGGAAAAAGAGGGAGAGGGGTTATGAGGAAAAAAAGCTGAGAGAACAGATAGAGACTATCCAACCAGGGGGGAAATTGAAAACGCAGATGCTACCTGGAAAGTGGGAGGAACTACAAGGGCTGCGTTCTAAGCTGGCAGGCCTCCTGGTGGGGCAGACGGAACGGAAGCTTTCTTTCCTGAAACAGAAATATATGGAGAAGGGGGAAAAAGAAGGTAAGATTTTGGCTTGAAGCTTCGGGAACTCAGGAATAGTAGGAGGGTGAATTCCATTTGCTCCCCCGAGGGGGTGACGGTCCTAAGAGATAGCAAGATAGCTGAGCAGTTCAGGCAATATTATGAACACCTGTATTGCTCGGAATACGTAGGGGATGGATCTGAGGTGGACAACTTCATAGACTCAAACCCCATTCCTCGACTCCCCCCAGATAAAAGCAGATCCACTAGAGCTTCCCATCACCCCACAGGAGATAATAGACACTATATCCTCTTTGAAGAGTGGCACGGCCTAGGGGGACGATGGATATACAGTCAAGTTTTACAAATCTTACCAGTCCACGCTGGCTCCGTTTATGCCCAAAATGTTTAATGCTGCACTGGAACTGGGCTCTCTCCTTCCCACCATGATGTCTGCTCTTACAGTGGTTCTCCCTAAGGAAGGGAAGGACCCCTCCCAGTGCCACTCCTACTGACCTATTTCCCTTCTCAACACAGACATTAAAATCTTGGCTAAACTCTTGGCGAACAGACTGGCGAAACCTCTCCCTTCTCTAGTGCATGGAGATCAGGTGGGCTTCATACCTGGCCGGCAGGGAGCAGATAATGTGCGTAAGACTCTGGATCTCATGCATGAAGTGTCGAGGCAGGGGGTGGAGGGCTATCTTCTCTCATTAGATTCAGAAAAGGCCTTTGACTGCGTCGAATGGCTTTATATGGGTAAAGTTCTTCGAAAGATGGGTCTGGGGGACAGATTCTGTGGGTGGGTCTCGGCATTATATAATGGCCCCTTGGCGAGAGTACTGGTCAATGGCGGCACCTCAACACCTTTGGCCCTTTCAGTGGCACCCGACAGGGGTGTCCTCTGGCTCCACTTTTGTATGCCCTTGCGATGGAGCCACTGGCTATAGCGGTCAGAGCGGACAAAGAGATCACGGGGATAAGGTGTGGCGACTGCGATTTTAAACTCTCGCTGTTCGCGGATGACATCCTAGCGTACCTCACTAACCTTCAGGGCTCACTTCCTCGGTTTATCGGCCTCAAAGCTTTTTGGCTCCTTCTCAGGGCTTAAAGTGAACACATCCAAATCCAGTATAATGCCTATGGGTCCAGGGGACCATGAAATCGGGGGAAATAATGAAATATTGGGAGTGAGAATAGAGCGATTCGAGTCTGCGGCCGGGGAGGTTTGTGGCTTGGTGTCAGTCTGAGTTGGTGGTGAGGCTTTGGGTAGGCTGTTGAGGTTGGTTTTCATTTTCTCTTGGAGTAAGTTGATTTTGTTTAACATAGCGTGTTGGATGTTGTTACACCATTTTTCATCCTTTACGGTCTGATGTGTAGACGTGGGGGGAACAGTTCATTGAAAATGGCAAATAATTCCTTGGATTGGGATTTTGCATTGTTAATTCTGGAGTTGTAGGCAGTGGCTTTAGCTGAGGCTATGGCATTTTTGTACTTTTTGGCGATTGATAGATATGACTGTCTTGCGAGGATGGAGGGGCCGGATTGCCAGTTCTTCAGGGCTTGTCTTTTTTGAGCTTTTAAGTCAAGTAGGTCTTGATTGTACCAAGAGTTTGAGTGCTTGGTATTTTTGGCTCTTACTTTTTAGTGGGGCGATGATGTCAACTACCTCTTTGATGACTGAGTTGTAGAGATTAACCGGTTCTTGGGTAGAGGTTGTGCAAGGGCTGATGCTTCAAGAAGGGGGAGGATTCTTTCTTTGGTGAGCATTATTTTGGATCTAGCTAAGGTGGCAGGCATAGGGCTTAGTTGTATAGGTATTTTGACCGGTATAAGGAAGTGTAGAAGGTGGTGGTCGGTCCAGGGGCGAGGAATGTTGGAGCTGATGTCCGCACCACAGTTGTGATCAGCTAGCCAGTCTAGTATGCGACCTTTGATGTGGGTTGGGCTGTCAACTTTTTGGATGAAACCCAGGTCAAGAAGAGATTTGACGAAGGCTTTGCCTTTTTTATCTTTGGAATCCTGGAAGTCAAGGTTAAAATCTCCTAGAAGGATGGCTCTGGAGCTGGTTTTGAGGTTGCTACCAATGAGGTGTAGGAGAGTAGCTTGGAAGTTCAGCAGAGGGCCGGGAGGATGGTAGACTAGGTGTAATGTGATGTTGTTGTTAGGGGAGAAGGAGATTTTTACAGAGAGTGCATCAAAGTGGTCTGAGGTGGCGGATTTGATTTGTCTAGCTTTTGTGATTCTTTAACAATAAGGGCTACCCCCCCGCCCCCTCCTTTGTTAGTAGGTCTATCCTGGCAGAGGATGGTGTATCCTAGTGGTAGGGATTGGCAGATGGTGGATCCGGAGGCTTCATGTAGCCAAGTTTCTGTGATGGCTAAGGCATCAAGCTCTAGGTCAGTGATGAGGTCATGAATTTCTGTGGCGTGTGCTTGCATAGATTTAGCGTTGATGAGAGCGAATTGAGTTTGTGGGATTGGATTGTGACTAGATTTGGGTTTGGTTGTGATAGTGACAGGTATGCTGGTAGGTTTAGGAGTGCTGGGTGTGGAGGAGGTGGTGTGAGAGGACCCTGGCGGGGTTGTATGCAGGCATTTTTCCATTACGGTGGAGATCTTGTGGGAGAGGGTCTCCTATCTCTCTCGGGACAGAGAACCATGTTGAAGTCCCCACCCACCAGTAGGATAAGCCTCTGTAAACACCATCATTTTCTCTTTCATCCCTTCCCAAAAAGCATCCTGCGCCTCATTCAGGGCATATATGCACACCAAGGTGAACAGCCGGCCCGCACCTCCCCCTTAACCATGATATATCGCCCCTCCGGGTCAGCCCTCTGGGCCCCGAGTGTGAAATGAGCCCTAGGAGAGACTAAGAGGGCGACTGCGCCCTTTTTAGCCTGGAAGGATGCACTGAACACTTGTTGAATGGCTTTGGCCCTGAACCTCGGTTCTTTTCCCCGTACCCAGTGTGTTTATTGTAGGAATAAAAAAGTGAAGCTGCAGCTGCACAAATTCTCTCACCACCAGAGACCTTTTTCTAGGAATATTGAGTCCTCACACATTCAGAGTCCCCACAGTCAAGAATTGAAGCGTTTCATCCATCCAAGCGGTGGTAAAAGCACAGGGCCCCATCTATGGAGCTCTTAGTGTCATCCCCCCCACAATGCCTCCGAGCCCTACTAATGCCCTGTGAGAGACCTGGGGCTACTAAGTAGCCTAGAAAACTTGGCAAGGCCCAAACAAAACCCCAGAGAACAAAACCTGACAACTCCCCCCTCCCACCATCCCTTCCACCCCCCTGAATGCCTGGATACTCAGCGACCTCACCTCGCCGCTTGACCAGGCCACCAGTGTCTCCCCCCTCCGGGCTCTTTAACTCTTCAAGAATAACAACAACCTGAGCCGCCTCCCCCCCCCATGAATGTACTGGCTTATGTACAACATTTCGAACCCCCATTCACAAAGTCGAAATTGGACTTGGACCAAAGACACCGAGGATTTCTTCAAGTTTTAGGCAGGTCCAACGACGCTGGGGCCACTCTCCTGAACTTCCTGTGACCCCGGAGCTTACGCCTCTCCATTGCAACCTTGGTCCCCGCGGGTCCAGTTGGGGCTCTCTCGTGGTCCTGCTCACCCCTTCCATATCCGGTTCACCCATAAGTTTCCTGGTTACCTTGCGGATGTCGTCCTCCGTGACCATGGCATACTTATAGCCCCCAGCTCGAAGGAGAGCGAGAATGGGTATCCCCAACTATACCGGACACCCTTAGCCTGAAGCATCTTCGTCAGCGGGAAGCAGAGCCGACGCCTTGCCAGGGTAAAGGCTGAGAGTTCCTGATATACTGAGATGCGGGCCCCCTCCCACTCCACCGGGCCTCTCCTACGTGCAAGCTCTAGGATTTTACTTGTCTCCACAAAATAGTGGAAGCGCACGAGGATTGACTTGGGCCCTCTGTTAGCTGCGCCTGCCCTGTGACCTCTGTCGATGGTTGGTTCATTAGTATTGGCTTTCTTCGAAGAGTGATCCCACCACTGCATTGACCGCCTTTATAATATCCATTTGCGTTTCGCCGTCCCGCTCCAGAAAGCCCAAAGAGCGCAAGTTACATTGATGCTCCCTGTTTTCTAAGTCATCAAGTTTCAGGGCGCACTTCTCTTCCCTTCTCTCCAGCTCTGCCAGGCGCATGTCGAATTGTTTCTCGAGGATGTCATTTGAGGCCGAATTATTTTCCAAAGCTTGGACCCTGTCATCAATGGTGTCAATTTTTTTGTCCAATGTGTCCAGCCGTACTGCAATATCTGCTCTGAATCCTTGGATTTCTTCTAGGAGGGCGGCCATACCTTTAGTGACCGAGCTGGCGTCCGTTGGTTCCAGATGCGCCGGGGCCGCCATTGTAGCAAGAGACAGGGTGCAAGAGGCTGGGCGGCGGAATCTCTGCAGGGATTCTGTCCAGTTCATGGGCTCCCCTGGCCCGCCCCTATGCCACTGAGGCTCGCTGCTAAGGACCCAGACAGGGGAAGCGCCGCAGTCAGGCTGTGAGCAGGCTCTGGAGAGCAGACCATCAAGGGTTCAATCAGGTGAGAAGCCCTGTTGGGATAAGCTCTGCTGTCGGGGATCCACCTCTTGCTTGGGACAGAACTTTCAAAGGTGATGAGCGGAGCAGAGAAAACAATCCCCAACCGCCCCAGCCCCACAGGCGCCGAATGACCTTCAAAATTCCATGACTTGTCGCTGGTCCCAAGGCCGACCCCCCACTTCTTTCCCCAGTTGCCTCAAACCAAAAGGAGGCACTTGCCGGTCCAACTGACTGGATGGGTGATGCCATGGGGCCAGCCTGGCCCTTACACTCTGCACACAGAATTGCTATCCCAGCGACTCTGCTCACTGGACAGGCGGGCCCTTCAAGGTACGGGTGGCTATGTGGGCAGAGCTGCCAGTCCGGGGCTGCAGAGGGCTAATCCTACCGTTTTCCCCGTGGTCAATTTGGGTGGGCGGGGGTCAGCAGCCCTCAGGGATCAGGGCTCAGGCTTCAGCTGAGGTAGATGGAGGCGGCCCGCCATGTCTCGAGGCCGCCGCTTCCACGCCTGCAGAGATCACCGAGCGCCGGGGTGCTCTCTCGCCTCGCCTGGTCCGCGGGTTGCCCCAATCTCCTGGCGGTGAGGAGTGTCCACAGTCCCCACTGTGGGGAGGGGCACCCCGGGAGCCCGATATCCGACGGGGCTCACCGAGGCCTGATCACGCGCCACTCCCCCTCTATAGGGACAGGCGCTGTGCTGTAGAGCGGACGCTGGGAGCTTCAGGCTGCTCAGATCCGCGCGGGCTTCACTGTGCCGTTGCTCTGTCACTCAGCATGCCCGCGGGCCAGGACTTCGCCTCCGGGTGCACGGGGGGCCAGCACTGCTTCCTGGGGGGGTCCGGACCTCTGCTGGGGGGAATCGGGGGGGGTCAAGGTCCCACTTAATCTAGCCCAAAGGGGAGGTTGACTGAGGTGCGTCAACACATCTCGGCGCCTCCTGGTGGTCCCCACAGTCCCTTTCTTGCAAAATATCTTAGACAAGGCAGCCTACCTACAGGTACAACAATACCTAGAATCCAACCGAATCCTAGGCCTACGACATTCTGGCTTCCGCCCTGGCCACAGCACTGAATCTGCCCTGCTGGATCTAAAAAATCAGCTAGGTGACATTAAGGACACAGGCAAACCTGCCCTGCTCATCTTCCTTGACCTATCGGCAACCTTTGACCTTGTTGAACATAAAATACTCTTGTCACCACCTCACATCCTCAGTGCACTTCTCCCCTAAAGCGACAGCTTGGATCTCATCCTTTCTCGAAGGCAGAGCCATGAGGGTCTTCTCCGACCAGGCTTGCGCCCCCCCCAGCCACCATTCGCTGTGGTGGCCCGCAAGGCTCCTGCATCTCCCCCACACTCTTCAACATCTTTACCAGACCTCTGTTCGGCATTCTGGACTCCCTAGGCATAGCATACATCAACTATGCCGACGACACCCAGGTTCTCCTCCCCCTCACTGGCGACTATGAGACAGACACAAGTCCCGCAACTCTGCATACACCACCATCCAGGCATGGGTGGCAGCTAACTGGCTATGTCTCAATGGAGACAAAACTGAACTCCTACTAGTAGGGCCCAAAGAAACCTTGAACAAACTCGACAACAAATACACAGCCTTCACTATCGACAATATCCAAATCCCAGTCTCACAATCCGTAAAAACCCTAGGAGTCTACCTAGACGCTACCCTCCATGTCCAGACAAACCCCTGCTACCGCCTCCTCAGCAGCATGTGCCACCAAATTGCTAAATGCAGTTAGACCCTATCTCGCTTCGGTAAACTGCCTCTCTATCACCCAAGCCATAATTGGCTGAAGACTAGACTATTGTAATGTCCTCCTCGCGGGCACCTCTGAGAAGAACTTAAAAAAACTCCAAACTATTCAAAACAATACCATCTGAGCAGCCTTAGGGATCCACAAAAGGTAACACATCTCCGCCGCAAGGGAACAGGCACACTGGCTCCCCATCAAGGAACGCGTCATCTTCAAAACCATGGCCATAATCCACAAGTAAATCAACCACTCGGCCCCACCCTACATCTCTACGAGGATCAACAGAATAAATGCTTCCAGACCCACCAGGACACCCTATTCCAACCAACTGATAGTCCCCAGAGTAAAACGAACGAGGGCTGGCGGAGCAAGATTCCCATACATCGCAGCAAGGCATTGGAAATCACTTCCACGCACACTCAGGGCCGAACCCTCACACATTGCCTTCCGTAAAGCTCTCAAAACTTGACTCTTTGTCTAACCAACACAATGCAGATGACTTGTTATGCCATACTGTATTCTTCATGTAACTAAGCCGCCTTATTCTGTAACAGCGCCACGATACCCACGGGCTGCTTGTGCGCTTTATAAATGTAAAGAAATTAAAATATATATATTTCTGAGGCTTCTGGATCTTCTCAGAATCACATGCCTTGCATAGGCTGACATCTAGTGGAAGTTGCGAAGTATTGCACATGAAGTTTTCGAAGTTCGAAAAGGGAAGTCGACAGGGTGTGACTGTAATAATATCCCTAGTGTGACATACCCTGTACTCATGATCCCTCACGCGTCAAAGCCTCTCAGATTATGTTTTGCCGCCATCATGACAAGTTGTTCTTTCGTGGAGTCCATAGCTTGAGCTACTTTGTGAGTTAAAACTCATCCAAACCTCTTCTGTCGTTTGCATTTTGACACACTCGACTGCCGTTTTCTTTGAACATCTCGAGTGCTGATCTCGGATTCAGAAACAGAAGTTCTGTTTCAACGACGGGCTCCGGACTATACTAGGCTTCGGCCTAACCAGTAAGGAGAGTTGGGGGGACTGATCCTTCTTTGTTAAAGTATGTATACTCCCTTTTCCTGCCCCTACTGTTTTTTTCTGCTGCCTTTGAGTCCGCCTCCCACTATGGAGCACACCCCTTTTAAATTCTGTCCCAAGTGCAACAGAAAAATCCCATGGGCCGACAAACAGAGTTTGCAACCACTGCCTTTCATGTAACCATCTCGAATCCCATTGCACTGTGTGCAAGCTATTTAGGCCCTAAAGGATGGCCAGACCAAGCGGTGGCCGTGGCATACACCAATTCAGAAACAGATGCCAGGATTTTTGAGTCGGACCACGAAGGCCAAGGCAGCTGAGACTCTGATTCAGAGCTCGGGGAAACTACTGTGGAACAATCTAGATCCCGCACGCCTGTCCCAAGTCTAAAAAAAGGCAGTTGCAGCACGCTGCTATGAGGAAGGCCTCTGGCGATGCTGGCGTACACGCACACAGTTCCCATAAACACATACCCCCTGGCCGTCCCTCGACGGGTCCTTCGACTGAGGGCCGCATGCTGTCGGTTCACACCTCCCGGCCCACCGACATAACGCAGACCGTGCCAGCTGTGGTTCCACCTACGCGCCTACCACAAGGTAACGAAGCATACGCTACGGCAAAGGATGCGCACAAATACCACTGAACGGCTGAGGCAGAAACGCTGAAACAGCCACCGAAAAAGCAAAATTTAATTTGCGCCCAGAAAAACATCACAAACAGAACAAAGAGCAATCTGATCAAGACAAACAGACCTCTCCTTATGAGGAGGAGTCCTCACCCTTCTCTTCCGCCCTCCATAAGAAGCGCCCTTGGGAGCCTGAGGATACCCCTGGAGCGGATTGTCCGGTGGAAGCATCTACTGTGTCCCCAAAGGTCGCTCCAGAACCGCCAAGATCTATCTTGTCTAGTGCCCCCTGGAACCGATCACAGTTTGAAAACACTATGGGCAAAATCCAATTCTTTGTGGATTTCATGAGTAAGCTGCCCACTCACACAAGGCCTATTGAGCAGCCTTCTATACCTACCCCAATGTCAATGCCTTCTCTCCCAGCCCTGCCACCCGGGGAGCCTTCACAAGGATATTTTCAGGAGGACATGCAGTCCACACAGGCTGACCAGGATATGTGGGTGGATGTCCACGAGAACCTTGGCCAGGCAGATGAGGACGACTACTTTCAAGACCAGGACAACCCAGACACCATTGTCGACCCCTCCGTAGTTGAAGGTGGTCACTCGTCTCCTATTGCAGATCAACCTCTCTACAATGAACTGCTGAAAAAGGCTGCTCACCATTTAGGCATCAACACTGAGGAATCCAGTCCCACTGGAACCGATTTCGTAGAAAATATTCTCAGCCGTTAGCCAGGTTATTACTCTCCTAGAGTCCATCAAAAAAAGGGTTGATCTGTCCCAGTCTACTCCCTCTCTTACTAGAGTGGTTAACCCATGGGTGGAGAAATATTTTAGGCCCTCTCCTTCAGATCCCCTCTACATTAGGGGTCACATCAAGCCTGATTCTCTAGTGGTGACCACTACCAGAAAGAGAGCTGGTATTCCACACTCAACCTCGGACACCCCCCCGCCCCCCAACAAGGAGTGCAAGAGACTTTATACACTGGGAAAGCGTATTACGACCTCTGCTGCGTACCTCACCAGGATAGCAAACAACACCAGTTTGCTTGCCAGCTACAGCAGCACCTAGTGGGATGAAGTCACTCGCCATCTGGACTCAGTACCGGAACCAGCTCGCTCCCACCTCCTAAAGATCACCACCGAAGGCAAACAGGTTTCCCAAAACATCTTACAAAATGTCTTGGATTCCGCAGACAACTCCATAAGGTTTATTGCAGAGGGTACTCTCTTAAAAAGACATTCCTGGCTCAGAGACTCAGGATTTAAGCCAGAGACACAGGCGGCCTTCATCAATATGCCCATCGAGGAGGGTCTCTTCTTTGGCAAAGTAGTCGACAACCAGCTGGAGTCACCACTAAAGGAGCATGAGACAATCAAGACACTTGTTCAGATCTCCAACAAGCCCTTAGTTCCTAGAAGAGCGTTTAAAAGATGCTGTAACTTTCAGCTCAGAAAAACAAGGCCTAGCCGGAGCAGGCACATCTGCTGCCTACTTTTACAGCCCGCATGGTCAGTCATCCTACCAGTACCAGCAGCGTGGGTTTCGCTGCGGGAAAGGACGAGGCAGAGCTGCAGCCTCTAGGGGCGCAGCAGCCCCTGCCTCCAAATGCCGTGCCAATCCACGTTCCCTCTCCGTGCATCCACAATCGGGGGTTGCATAACACTCTTCGCCTAGCCATGGGAGGGAATAATATAAGACTGCTGGGTCCTCGATACTGTGGTGAAAGGATACTCAGTGGAGTTCCTCGAAACATCTCGACACCATCCACCACCTGTAGGGCGAATGTCCTCCGAACACCTCCATATCCTCCAGGAAGAAATCCAAATACTAATACAGAAAGAAGTCATCAAGCTGATGCCCTTCATGGAACAAAATCAAGGTATTTATTCATTGTACCTTGTTCCAAAGAAAGATTTAACAATGCGCCCAGTGCTGGACCTGTGCCCTGCAAAAACTTATATTAAACCTAAAAAATTCAGGATGACAACACTGCAGCAAATCAATCCCACTATTGAAAATAGGAGATTAAATGGCAACATTGAACATGAAAGATGCATACTTTCATATTTCAATGTTGCCAGCACACAAAAAATACCTCAGATTCAAATAGGGTAACAAGCACTACCAATTCAAGGTACTACCATTCGGCATTGCATCAGCCCTGTGGGTATTCACAAAGGTCCTAGCAGTGGTGGCTGCACACATGCGAAGGCAGTCCATTCCAGTGTACCCTTACATAGACGACTGGTTAATTACTGGGGACTCTCTCCAGAGGTGCCTTCAAAACACGCAGCAAAATATCAATCTGTTGTTCCAATTGGGCTTTGCCATAAACGAAAAGAAGTCAAGTCTAGTGCCCAGCCAAGTAAAGCAATTTCTGGGGGCACTTATCAAAACAGACATCGGACTAGTCTACCCCTCCGAAGACAGGGTCCAAAACATGCTGTTTCAAACACCTCAGTACGTAGCTGGTCGTCAGGTGATGGTACAAAAGGCTCATGTTAGGGAGAATTCTCATTTCTGTGCAACCCTCACAACTTTAAATGGCTGGTGGCAGTGGTACATTTTCCTACCATCGTGCTTTTCTACCGCAGGCTGAATCCTCAGCTGCAGTATAGCGCCCATGGGTGACCATTTCGTCACAATGGCCCCATATCTTCTTTTTTGCCATTCTCTATGTTTGAGGTCTTTCTTGGGTTTTACTCTGTGTGTTGAGCTAGGATTGGGCTGTTTGTTCAATTTGCATTTGGCGGGCTTCACCCCTGAACCCCGCCTCTGGCTCCAGTGTGTCTGGAAAGGCAGGATGTGAGGGAGGTTCCCGAAACTCCCCTGTCCTTTGTCTCTAGGAATGCCTGAATGCAACCAGTCCTGACTGGCTGGCTGGCTGTCCTCTCAGGACAGTCACCCTGCTGTTTGATTGACAGCCTAGGCTGTGCATGAATGGGATAAACCTGCTGAAAAGGCAATGGTTTTGGGACGGAGCTGGCTGCATCCTCCTGGATGTTTTGAATGGCCTAGTGAAGCCCTGCTGCTGTGCTGAAACTCCTTTTTCAATTCGACAGAGAAGTTCCGGAAGCGACAACCTCTTCCCTTGGGTTAGTGCGACCAACTAACCCTGAGACGAACTCCACTGGACCATCTTCCCTGACTGGCTGTACTTCTTAGCTACTGCAAGAACCGAGTTCCAGGGTTCGAGAAATCCGTAGTCAAGTGCAACATTTGAAATCCGGTCAGGAGTCTCCTAAATACCCTCCAGAAGCAGGACAACCAGAGCTTGAGTCCCCTCACCAGATTGCAGGACCCAAGGAGCAAAGGAAGCCCAACCGGTATCTGAGATCCGTGACAGTGCTGTTTGCCAAGCGATGAAACCGCGAAGTGCTGCTAAACTGAAAAGAGCCCATAGCTGCCGGCGACCTCCAAATTGCTGCCGCAGGAGCCCTCCAGACATCCTCCCTCTTCTCCCCACGACTGAGGCTCAGGAACCCAGTGTCTGCATCGCTGCCACAGGACAAAATCTAGCTGGACCACTCTTCTTCAAACCAAAGGTAATGTTTAGACTTGGGGTACTTACCTCAATGTCTTTGAGCTGTGCTTTCTCAGTTGAGACTTGCAGTGGCTTACCCTTAGAGTTGATTCCGACTCTGCTTTTCACAGGCTTAACAGCTTGTGACCCTACAAGTGATTTTTCTACAAACTCTCTAACTTTGTGCAAGACCTTTTATCTAAGAAGTGTCTCAGCTCCACAGACTGTTTGAAATGACTTTGGCTGCCCTTGCTCCCTGCAGACTCTTCTAGCCCATTGACTTTGATATTATTTGTCCCTCAGAGGTGGTAACTTGTTTTAGACTGTTATTCCTGGGAAAGGCTTGTCTAGATTTCATTGGAAGATTTAGTTGTCCTCAAGTATACTGAGAACCTGTTTAACCTTTTTTCTTCCTCAAACATTTCCTTTCTGCAACCTCAGATTCTGCAAAGTATAACTAGTAATACATAAATGCCATTACTGTCCTTGTGAATGCAGTCCCCTCAGGGTGTAGGAAGTGTGTACAAAGCATATCCAAAGAGTATCCACTAACTTGTTTGATTCTGAAAAGTATTTTAAAGTATATTTACAGTGTTCCATATCTTGCCCTTTTTAAAGAATGCTTATTTAAAAATTGATGATAAATAAATTACTATTTATAACTGAAACCTTGAGTTTAAGTGTTACTTGGTTACGTGTATTTCTGTAAATTTAACTTCTACAGCTCACATTTACCCCTCTTGCGATAGGCCTGGCTGCTCAGTCACACTACCAACTTGTGTAGTACAGACCTATACCAAATGGTGGGTTACCTGATACCAAGCAGAATAGTGTTGTGTAGTCTCACACAGTGTTCCTACATCAATTTCTACCTAACAGCTCACTATCTCTCCAATCTTCTCTAACTGCTTCTCTATCTCCTACCCTTCACCTCTTACTAAGTCTGGCAGGAAGAAACTCAAGAAGGATACACTGGGCTCCAACACAGGCCTGCCTATCACTGACAACTACAATAAAACAACAGTTTCACCGTGATAATAAAAAAGTTCAATAAATCTCAAAAGTAATTCTTTTTGTTACAGTGTTAGTCATTTCACTTAGGTTCTGATGTGGGCCAAATCACGATTCTGTAAGCCATCAAGTAATTTGTATCATAAACACTGTCAATTTATTCCATTATACATAAGTAAAACTTTTGTGAGAGTACAAAGATGCTTAGAGAAAAAAATAAATTAACATATTCAAGGCTGCGTACTTGGAAAAAGAAAAAACATATTTTGGGCAAAATTTTCAAAATCACACTTGAGCATATATATAATATTAGAGCAGTAAATAGATTTGGAACAAGAAAAAGTGTGAAAACAAGCATTTGGTGTAAAGAAGGAAAGATTGTTAGGTTAAGAGGGAAGGGCAAAAAGGGCAAGAAAGTGCATTCTTTCTTTTTCTAAACTTCTAAATTCTCAGTTTAGTTGTCCTTCATCACTCATGATGCATTATTCTCTGGGCAGGTCTGCCTAAGTGCTGGTGTCCAAAACGGACAACTACCACACGTTTCGGCAACAGTGCCTCCTGCAAGGCAGGGGTTTCAAAAGATGCCTTCCTCAGGGCGAGTTTTCCCTATGGGGAAGCAGACACAAGAAAAGGAAACAAATGAATAAAACTTGTGGCTTACTGAATCAGTTTGGCTGAACATCTTGTGGTTAAATTCAGTGTTTTAGACTGCTTAAACAATTCCAGGTCCCTTACAGACATCTTACCCAGTAAATGGGGCTGTATCTGTAGGGAGCAGGCCAGGTTAGACCAAAGAGGTACATAGAGTGCAATATAGGCAAGTAAACTGCTAACAACTCGAAGGTGGTAGTCTGGGCCGGTGCTTCCGTTTTAAGTGCAGTAATTCAATTTACTGAGGGTTGTAAATAGGGCTGAGTCCTGTGGGTGAGCAAAGAAAGAAAATTATTTGTTTTAGGGCTTGAGCATTATACTGGACAAAGAGGGCCAGAAATGCCTTTTTAAAGACTCAAAGGGCAGGAGTGAAGCGGTGAAATACCTGCAGTTGCACAACAGTCAATACGGGCGTCTCGGCATTTGACTGTGAAGAAAACACGTGTGTTGGCAGTAAGGTACTGCCATATTGAGAGTGGATTGGTTGGTTTGAACAGAAAAATAAGGGCTGAAAATGCCTTTGTTTTAAAGAAACTCAATGAGCAGGAGTGAAGCGGTGAAAACAGAAAGGAAAAAATGAGGCAGCGCTTTCTGCTTACCTGCAGTATCACAGCGTCTTCGTTTCTCGGCAGCCAGGCAAACAATGGCCTGAAGTGAAGCCATGTAGGCGGCAACAGGATTGGTTAAAGAAATACAAGCCCTTTGTTACGTATCTAGGTTGTCAAATTTGTGGGGCCGTAATAACATGCTGATTGGTGGATGGCAGGCGAGCCTACTTCCAGAAGTAGGAAGTGGATCTCGAATGTATGGAAACCATACGTGCAAGTTTACAAGTACATACAAATGACTACTTGTAAAAACAAAGTAAGGAAATGATTGCAGCAGTGTTGATCATTTCTGAAGCTTAATAATAAACAAACCGCGCTGCACCATTGGTGTATTTAAAAAAAATATATATAAGCCGCGGTTTTGGATGAGTAGTCCAGAGGGATGTTCGCCATTTTTAAAGAGTATCATGGCAATGGTCGCTTGCCATCAATAGCCTTGGCGAGCGTTCCAGTGGTATTATGCAAGTTGAGAATTAATTAGGAAAGTGCTGTAACAGCTTCAAGTACGGCCCAGGGGCCCCACCGAACCTGGAGAATTCTTATATTATTCATGTGTCATGTATTAGAATTATTGTCAAGGTATGGGAGTGGGGATGTGCACTGAAATCATTATCTAGTGGTTTAGAGAAAGTTGTTAATGTGATCATGTGTCAGATATTCGGAGTTGTGGTATGGATTGATGAATTGGGATGTACACTGGAATCTTCATGTGGAAGTTTGAGAAAAACTAGGTGTTAGGGATAGCCTGAGAAAGTCTGTAGCTCCAGGGACATATTTTTGGATTTATACTGGGGGTAGAAATTCCTTGTTCAATCCATTGGTATGGGAGGACAATCTATAGATCCATCTGGCCTCTTTTTCGTGCAAACTCCTTAAAACATTGGTTGAGTCTCTTACCACATCTAAAACCCGCCATTTTATGTCATCTGCAGTGTGGTGTGCATCTAGAAAGTGGTTGATTAAAGGTGCAGATGCTGTTTTGCATCTGATTCGAGAGCGGTGCTCTGAGATTCTGATGTACACTGGGCGGGTAGTTTGGCCAACATAGCGTAGGCCGCATGGGCATTCGATACAGTAGATAACCTGCTGTCTTTTGCAGTTAGTAAGTGTGGTAAAGGTCCAAGTTTTTGTACCTATTGCAAAATCTTTCATTTTTTTAGTGAAACGGCAAACAGAACAGGGGCCGCACAGGAAGTGGCCAAACGTAGTTCTTCGGTCCCAGAGGCCCAATCTTGGTGCTGTTTTTTTTTAAATTGGAATGTACGAGTTAATCTTTAATGTTTGCTGCTCTTTTAAAAGCAAACCTAGGCGGTGGGGTATCTGGAAGACAGAGTTTTGCGATTGTCCAATGTTTGGATATGAGATTGCCCCAGGGTGATCCCATGATAAAAGCAGCTTGGCTGTGATTACTTCCATATGAATCCATGACAACTTTGGGATCAGTTATGGTTACTTGAAATGTTAACCACATCCGCCCCACCTTCAAAGAGTTGCATTGTCTACCTCTCTTCAAGAACACATCATGTTCTTGATAGCCTGATTGTCCTGCAAAGTAGTCACAGTCAAACACCACTCTTCCTGGATGGGAAATGCAGCATCTCTGAAAGCAAGAGCACCACCAAAAGCCACAATATCACCGGGCTGCAGCCTTCTTTAAAGGCAATACCGGCAATACTGATTCCTCATAAGATCCAAAAAGAGAGTCAATTTTCAAGCTTGCATCTCAGCGGCATCTAATAACAAGGCCAACACAGGACATTCTAACCACTCTCGCCTCTGCACCCATTCTTGCAACAATATCTTTTAGGCCCCCCTCGGCTGCCTTCTCCCCTCCCCCTTTTCTCTCCTCCCACTCCCCGGTCACACCTCAGGATGTCTCTATGCATGTCTGGTCTATGAAAGCCTCTTCCAAACAGGTTGCCCCTTGCCCCTCCAAATACCATCAAGGACAACATTGAAACTCTCGTCCCAGCTCTGGCAGACCTCTGTAACCGCTCCTTCGCCAATGGAGTTTTCCCCACTTCTCTCAAACACTCTTTTGTGCACCCTCTGCTCAAAAAACCTTCCGCCTACCCTTCCATTCCGGCAAACTACTAACCGATCTCTATCACAGCCTTCCTGGGAAAACTCCTTGAGAAGTTGGCTATCTCTCAGCTTACCCTCCACAGAGAATCTGTTGGTTGCCTCCATGAATATCAGTCTGGCTTCAGAGCATACAGAGGCACAGAAACATCTCTTCTGAACGCCTGTGAAAACCTGCTCTCAAATCTTGACTCTAACTCTCCCTCTGTCCTCATTCTTCTCGACCTCTCCTCTGCTTTCGGCACAGTAAACCACAACACCTTGATATCTTGTCTCTGTGACACCCTGGGGAATCACAGATCAGGTCCTGACATAGCTTGCCTCCTTTCTCTTTGACCGTCCTTCCCAGGTGGAACTGGGATCTTTTCTCTTTGCTATCACTCTCTACTTGTGGCGTCCCCCAAGGATCTAGCCTATCCCCCTGGTTCTTCAGCTCCACCTCTCTGCCTTCACCTCCAGCTTTCAGTGTTATGCGGATGACACACAGCTCTCTTTCAGGCTACCCTCTGCCTCCTCCTCCTCGCTCGTCCCTAACTGTCTGTCCACAATTCAGTTCTGGTGTGCTGCGAACAATCTCTGCCTCAATGCCAGCAAGGCAGACATCGTCCTCATTGGGACGCCTGCTCCCACTTTCCCACTGTCACTATGGCCAGCCTCCCTTGGCCCTGCACCCTCACCCACCAGTGAGGCAAAAAATCTAGGGATCATCTTTGATTCCACTCTCTCCTTCTCCTCTCACATCTCTGTACCTTCAAAAGACAAAGCCGATCAGAAAGACAGATTGTTTCTTTGTATCTGTAGCCGCTGGAAGAGAAGGGGACCCTATCTCTAAAGCAGCAATTTAAAAATGGATTGTCAACTGCATCCAACTCTGTTACTCTCTTGCCAAGAGAGCATTTCCCTTTAGGTCCAGAGCCCACTCAACTCGAGGCATGGGGGCAACCTTAGCCTTCATATCACACGTGCCTTTAGATGCCAGTACACACCTTCACCCAACATTAGTGTCTGGACACACATTCTAGAGTCGATACACAGGTGGGACAAGCGGTGCTGAAACATCCCTTTGCAGCGCTTCCTACTAATAACCCACTTGCTTCTACTAGTACTGCTCGTAGTCTATGCAAATCGTGTGATTCTAAGCAGATCCACAAGCCTCAGAAGGGATCCGTTACTCACCGTAATCGTATTTCTGATGCTTGTATCTGCTTAGATTCACATGTGCCCGCCCTTCCTTCCCTCTTGGAGTAGAACGTGCCTGGGGAAAAAAGAAAAAAAAGCATAGATCTTTCACACCTCATGGTCTCTACTTACACTTCACGCTTACAATTTACACTCCCTTATATCAGAAACAAATAATCTGAGGAACTTCAGCGCGTGAGAGATCATGGGTACAGGGTACGACACACTAGGGATAGTATTACAGTCACGCCCTGTCGACATCCCTTTTTCATATATATATATATATATATATGTTCCCAGCGTAACATATGCCATTCCAAAGGTCAATATTGGTTGGTAGTTCATAGGGTCATTTCTGTCCCCTTCTTAAATATCGGCATTACCACTGATTGCTTCCAGGAAGTGGGCATAGGCCCCTGTGACTTATCAATGGTTATTGAAAAGGCTAAACGTAACTCTTCTTTTGAATTTGAAAGGCATATTTGTATCAGATGTATGTGCGGTATAAGAACAGTATTTAAGTTCCATCGATTACACAGGCCTCTGTGTCGTCTTTTTAGACGCATAATAGTCAACCTTGTTCCATTGCAGAGTCCCTGTAATGGCATAAGATTGCGTAGTAGCATAATTACAGCACCTACTTTCAATTTTAGCTTGTGAGGAGGTATTTGCCCTACAGCTGTTTGCTCTTTATAGACTGAAACCTTGAGCTGGTAATTAACGGTTCATTGACACTGGAACTGCTGTGCCCTGTGTGAAGAGAAGTGGCGTTGGAAAGAAGTAACTTGAAATTATTCTGAATGTTTGCGATAGTGGAAGGTGAAGGTGACCGCGAAGAACCACACTCATTCTGTTGGTTAAAATGATAGCTGTTGTTGAAGTAGAAGGGCACACATAGGTGCACTTTGCTGTTTGGACAGCAGAGGGCAACCTAACACTAATAAATTGCATCAGCTGAATATGGAAACATACCTAAGGTGTCCAGATTTAACACAACAGAACCCTTGAAATTCAGCAGAAGTGGGAAGTCAAGATCAGCTTAACTCAGCACGCTCCAATTGATGTCCCCCATAATGTAATTTTGTATGTCATTGTGAATCCATTCTCTTATAATATGTATGTGCTCAAGGGCTTTGCAACGGGAAACGCGCCGAGTTAAGCTGGTCATGACTTCCCACATCGTCTGAATATCGAGGGTTTTGTTGTGCTAAATCTCAACACCTTACCTGCACCCCAACAAAGATTTTCTATGTGAATTTCAAGGGTTTTATTATTTAATTGTTTTTTTTACAGGCCACTAGCTGTGGCCTTCTGCCATGTCCACTATACATGTTCTCCCAATATGTTTCTTTTGCACCTTTGGCCGTGACCACTCTGCGTATTGCTCCAATAGGTTTCCTAAACAGGCCCACTAGCCATGGGACTTCAGCCATGGCCACACCACTACTTTTCTTTCGAGTCCACTAGCCAAGGCCTTCGGCCGTACCCACTGTATCTTTCAAAACACTACCTTTCTTCCCTTCGCACATGACCATTGGCCCCGGTCTTCAGTCGTGGTCCCAATTGCTTCCAATCCCTAAGTGACATAAAAATAGACAAAGAACTCAGTAAGAGATAGAACATTCCTGGATGCAGGCCAGACCTGGAGAAGAGAAGCCCGCCCACAGAGCCCAATGCAGCCGTAATAGGAGCACAGTGGTGGCAGATGCAGCAGTATCCAGTTCTATTGTGGAAAACAGCCGTCGTCTGAAATCTCCAGGGCAGGAGATTTGAACGCTGAACAACAGCTGTTCGGCGACATACCAAAGTCCTGTAAAAGGCAAGGGGAAAGGTACAGGAGAACCGGAGGGGAACCAGGGGTTGAACCACAGGCTAAGGTGGCACAACGAGAGAAGGGTCTGGGGTCGCTTACATGAGAAGGTTCGCATCAGAGGAAATCTTTCTCAGTGCAGTGGTAGCAAGGAAACCATTGACCACCAGAGAAGGGTCTGGAAACCCAACATTGAAAGTAAATGCATCAGAGGAAATCTTCCTCGGCGCAGTGGTAGTGAGGAAACCACTGGCCTGCAGAAAAGGGTCTGGCACCCCAACAGTGAGATAGAACTTTATCAGATAACACCAGGAGAAGGGATTGGATATAGAGTTATGATAAGGACGCCAGGGGGAGGCATTCCCTGTGGTCATATTGTGAAGTGAACCAAGCAATACCAGGGCAAGGGAGTCATCGCCGCTGGCCTTGTGATGAACTGTGCAAAGTAGCCTCAGTAGAAGGGACGTATTCTCTTGACATACGACTGGAAACACTGGGGAAGGGAGTAATTCCCCCTGGTTTTATTGGAAACTTTATAAGTTTGTACTAGGACAAGGGAGTCATTCTCCTGGACTTTGGATAAAAGATTGGGTGAAACCAATAATCCAGGGCGAGGGAGTCATTCCCTCTGGTATTTTCTGTTCAGAAAGAAAAATTGCTGGGCACTGTTCAAAACACAGGAGAAGGGAGCCATTCTCCTGGAGAAGGAACGTTTTGTTAGTTTATCCTTTAGTTGTAGTTTGAGGGTTAGATTGGATTTGACACAGGACGGTGGAACTTTGATTTGTCTGACATTCTGACAACTCCTTTAGTTTTAGTTCGAAGCAGGGAAACCTCTCCTAGAGATGGGAATAGTGAGGTTTTCCATTTATGACCAAAAACCTGCCACCTTTGTGTCAGAATCATTCTTCAACATCCTTACACTCCATAGAAGCGTGCTTCAGTCTCCAACCTTCTGATCTAACATGAACAGATGTAATGTTGCTCCTTTCCTCATCAAGTTGTCAATAAAATTGGAACTAAGGTTAAATGAAGAAAAGCAAAGAGATTTAATGACAGAGTAAAATGCACATAATGCGAAAATAAAAAAAAGTACATTTATTTAGCGAAAGAAATGAAAACACATAGATATAGAACCCATCAAGATTCACACTGAATCCACCAAGGACCCCACTGGATGTCATACTCAAAAACCTACAGTGATTGGGGCAGGTTCTCACGGGAATGTATTCTCCACTGCAAGAGCCTCTGCCCATTAGCAACGGTGGTCTGCTAGCTTGACCCCATTTGAATTTGTTTTTTTCTAGCATAATTCAACCCATACTCTCTCATTGCAGTCTCCAAATAATTAGCATTATAGAGCGTTTTATTTTGTGGGGGGGCCAAAGACCTGCAGCATATCGGGTGACCTTCTGTAGTCCCCCTTTGCTCACCAGATATTTCTGCTTTTGGGTCCCCAGTACTGAGTGGGAACACTTTATGCAATTCTGCTTTGCCTGGGATTTACAGCCTGCTGATAAATATTCAAAAAGGAGGGTAATGGTATATCTGAATAAGCCTTTGCTGTACAAACAAATGCCATTGGCAGGGTGACGACTGGTCTGTTAATGTATGCCTACAGCAGGTATTTACCACAGTGTTGGAAAACCTGAAGCCAGTCAATGCATACATCAGTAAGTGGATACAATTGATGGATGCTTTGTACTGTCTATTAATTTCTGATTTTGGAATGCTATTTCCTACCTTCATTTTTATTTTAAAGAAATATATGCACCGTAAGAATATTATGTTTATCCAGAGGGAGACTGATTGTATGTCCAACATCACTGTTGACCAGATCCCTCATTTTATTGCATTTTAAAATAGGTGTTGCATTTTGGGGATTCTGCTGTAGAGGTATGGTTGGGAGTCAGAGGCCAAGTCTACCCCCTCCCATAATATGGGTGATGGGATAGGAACTGTGGCACACGTCTACTACAGTGTTGTAGACCTGATCAACACCTTTGATTATTTTGAAAGTTCAGAGCTAAAAAGATACTTGCGTAAACACCAGCTACACAATGATATACAGTTGATACTTTAACTCAATGGAGTAGCTTATCATGGATGTTCGGAATTCCCTTCCCTTTCCTGCAGACCTATACATGTTAAAGAGACAGATTGTGTGCACTGCATTCACTTTTTATGTAGTGACTAGATGGATTTCAGTGTCTCTGACAGAATTTTAACACCCAGAGTAGGGATTAATGCTTTTCCATTGAACGTTTATAAGCAAGAAGAATTTTATTGATAATAGATCCCATAAGCTTAGGAATGTAACGATTGATGTATTCGTGAAGGCATGATTTGATTTTCCTTTGGAACATATTAACATATAATATGCTCTTTCTGCTGTGCACATGTATGACAAAATGATATGGAGTTTCCCTGTGATATTTCTAAATGTGGTAAATTGAGTTGAGTCTGTTCTATCATGGTATTTCCAACCCTTATTGTTTGTTTATGGGTGTCCCCCCTGGCAGCACCTCTCATGAAGCACTTGTAGTTCATGGATTAATTGCTTTTGTTTGTGATGATGTATTGAAGCATCAAATAAAAAAAAGATTTGAATACACCTATACCAAACCTTTTGAAAAGAACTTTTGGTACACACGTTGATGGATTTAAGGAAGTGAACACGACCAACCAGTTACATTTGTCATTTAAGCCCCAGTTTTCAATGGAGGTGGACTCTCGTTGAAGTTGATGCAGTCATATTTTGTTTGTTTACGAACTCAACTCGATTGAAAATGGGCAATTGCCTTGTACATTATTTTATTTGAGAAATTATACTTTAGTGGATGGGAGATATTGAGAGCAAATGATCTAAAGGTAGCAACTGACTTTAGATGTCTCATGTTTGTGAAACCTCCAGAAGACAAATTGCCCCCATCCATCATTGCAAACAAAGGACTGGTGCTGGATGAAAACTCTCTGAAGAAAATCACAACTCTGCAGTTGTCGGCTACAGACCAAGGCAGTGAGCCAGGGGAGCTCCTCTTCCGCATCACTAAACAGCCCCAGCTGGGTCACCTTGAGCATGCATCATCACCAGGTATGAAATGATCTCTGATGCATGTTTTCCACTCCACAAACCCGCAAATTCCAATTGTTGTGGTTTGAGCATAATTTGAATGATTCAAAAAACTTTTTTGTTGCATTTGAACATTATGTATATTTAAATATATTGCATCCAATACAAGCACAGTGTTTAATATGTTTCCTGACAAAGAAGCTGTCTGATTTTCACCAGCGCCTACACATTAAGCTTCATTTTACATGAGGCCTAGAATATATCAGGCAGAGCACGGCTGCTACGGCTTCTGTGATGCTGCTCTTTTCAAAGGATTACGATGGTTCACTGTATGATGTGGTAGGGCTGGACTCCTAGGAATAGCCTGGGTTTCCATGCCTGACACTGCATCATGTGGTGTATCTCTTTTAAACTCAGCAGTATGCAAATGCTTGCACAACAGAGATCAATTATGGCACTCCCTTTGAAAAAAACATAGTGGCCATCATTACATAGGATGCCTATGTTATTAACAAATGTTAAAAAGCAGGTAAAAGCTGTAGGGATGCCTACCTAGGGATGAGTACCTCAGGATTTTGTGTAACCTCTGGGCCAATTGACTATGTGAAGGGGATTCGGATGTAAGCACACATCCTTGGGGGACCATTCTGTGAATCTGGAATTCCCTTATGATGAGGGAGATATACTCACAGGAGCCGCCTTCACTCCTGTTTCCTGGTCAGAGGCGTTGGAGCAGAAATTACTCTAGTGTCCCTTGGGTTCTGGGAGCCACAAGTTGCTGAAGACTTTCTTCTATCCCTGACAAAACCAAGTATTATTTTAATGATAGTGCACTGGGAGATAGCACAATTACTACTGCTATCAGGGATACTGGTGCCAGTATAACTGTGGTTTACACCACTTTCGTAACTCAAAGGCTCTAGCCAGAGCTCCTCTCGGGCCCAACAAGTTAGCATCCCCCCCTTCAAAGATTCCCAGTCATTCCTGTCACTCTAGCATTAAATAGAGGAGTGATAAGGATTCCCGTAAGTGTTCAGAGGCAAGTCCCAGGTAGAGTTTGGCTAGAGAAGGATCTCAAAGACTTGGGCCTTGTGGGTGACTGTGACGAATCCTCAGATGTCGTCCCTTCTCCCCTTTAACGAGCCCCTTCCCATGAGGCCAGTGAGGTGAGGGCACTCTCATGGGGAGGGACTCAAACTATGTGACTAGGGACAACTCTTTGAGGTGAATGCGGTATGCCCAACGCCCATAACCAGCTCCATCATCCTCCTACCCTACACAGGGTTCCATAATCCCACACACCTCTATGTACCTCTGTAGGGTAGATGAGTCAACCTCCCTAAGAAGTACTGGAACGAGGAAGAGTAGGGACTTACTAGGTAAATCATATGTAGAAACTGTGACAAAGAAGAGCGCAGGTAACCCATTAGAGGATGAGAACATCAATACTGAGACGAAGAAGATCCTCAGAGCAATGCTGAATGACCCGTGGAACCAAACTGAGAGGCCTAGACACCTTGAAACTGAACAGTCCAACCTGCTGATGAAAACAGAGGAAGGGCTCCACAAGTTGTCAGACCCTCCCTGGAGGTGTCGCGAGTGAGGAGAATGTTTGTCTGCAGTAGAAGGTGAAACTGCTGACCAGGATGCGAGACGGCGAATCCAAGCGTCCCTACTCGGTTCGCTGTCCATGGCCGACCAGAAAGGCATGAAGAGAAGAAGCCCAGGCGAGAGAAAATGCTGAACCACGCTGTTAAGAGAAGACACACAGCCCGGCTCCAGTGAAGTGCTGCAAAGCCACAGGAGACAGCACGAGAACCGGAGAAGCCAAACGGAAGCTGTCAGAAGCCTTGGGGAAGACGGAGATCGGCGAGAAAGACCGGGAGCTCCCATGTAAGGTACAGGGATTACCTGGGATAAGGCAGGAAATCTCTTTAAGAGGGTCTGGGACCCACATCCAATAACAAACTGCCTCCAAAGTCTCCTTCATAGTCACAGTACCTGGTAGGATAGTAAACTAGGTCTGCAGCAGAGAGGGAGGCAGAGAGAATGGGTCTGGGACCCACGCTCAATACCAAACTGCCTCCAAAGTCCTCTTCATAGTCACAGTACCTGGCAAGAGAGTAAATCAGGTCTGCGGTAGAGCGAGGGGCAGAGAAAACAGATCTGGGACCTCGACCAAATAAGGAACTGCATCCAAAGTCCTATTCATTGTCACAGTACCTGGCAGGAGAGTAAACCTGTTCTGCAGTAGAGAGAGAGGCGCAGAGAACGGGCCTGGGACCGCTCCCAATAACAAACTGCACACAAAGTCCTTTTCAGAGTCACAGTACCTGGCAGGATAATAAACCAGGTTGGCTGTGAGACAAAAGCTGAGAAAGGTCAGGGGAAGGGAGTTAATTACCCCTTGGGGTTGAGAACATTGCAAGAAGCCTGAGGGAAGCTAAGAGAAGGGAGTCATTCTCTTGGCATTGTGAGAGGCTTGAGACAGGTCACAGGAAGGGAATCATTCCCCCTGGCATTGTGAACATTGCAAGAAGCCAAGAGAAGGGAGTCATACTCTTGGAATTGTCTAAAGCCCAAGAGAGACCAGGGGAAGGGAGTTACAACCCCTCCTGGCATTACACTACATTATAAAAGGTCAGGAGAAAGAGGGCATTCAGACTGGCTTTAAGAAAGTATTGAGAAACCCGAGGATGATTAGTGTGAGTCATGCCCCTAACACTGTGGAGATACACGTTTTTCTTTTCCTCGTGCATTGTTGGAAGATCAATCCAAGAAAGCGTTTGAGACTTTTGCAAATAACTTTACTTTTTCCCATCACCCGGGGGTGAACATTGATCTATAACCTAGAAGAAGGGAGTCATTCTTCCGGACCAAGAAGATCCCCACTTTTCATTAGTTTAGTTCAAAGAGTAAGGTGTGGAAATATATTTTGACACAGGACGGTGGATTACTTTGTATTGGAGGGACACCCTGATGGCATCCAGTAGTATTAATTTGAGGCAGGGAAACCCCTCTTAGGAAAAGGGCCAGGTTGCAGATGTATCCCTTCAAACGCTCATAGAGAATCCCGTAAGAGTTAAAATTAAAATGTTCAATTGTGACTGGATAAGAAACGGAGCCTGTTGCTTGCAACTTCAGGACTTTAAAGGTCCCTGTCAAATACGCAAAAAGTGCGGTCTTACTTAGCCGTATTTGGTCAAGTCACCATCAGTGATGCATAGATTAGAATTTCAAAGGTTGAGATTCAATTTGTGCCCCACCTGGGAAATCTTGACGAGGCGCAGGATTATATCACCTGTGGACAATTATTGTAGACATTGCCTGCGGAAGTCTGAGAATCTCCATCACTTACTCACTGAATGTGACCTCCTGTGTCAAAAGCGCATACAATTTTTGAGACAGTATTTAATGAATTTTACGGAAAGGTCTTCTGATTTGTTGTTGCAACTAATCTTGGAAGGCAATAACGTTTCACTAAGAATTAATGCAATCAGATTTCTTACTGAGTTGAAGCTATTTGACAATCAAATGGATGGAAACATTGATTAACTTATTTTATGTTACGATTCCTCTCTTTTAAGTAATGCATTAATCCATTTTTGAGTAATTCAAATTATCTAGTGCTCATTTTGTGATCTCAAATATCTGTGTATTTTATTTATTTTATTTGACTTGGCATTAAGTTAGCATCTGAAATTAGAGTGACGTATTTGCTTTTAAATTGAATATAGTGAACAGATTGAATAATTGTATTTTAACAATGTTGTAAAATCGATGAAATTACTGTATGGTTTGTTTTTAAAAGTTGATTAAATTCAGCTATATAAAATACAAAAATAAAAGGGCCAGGTAAGGGTTTTTCCATTATTATTTTGTCAATAAATGTTTATAGCAACATGAATGCCACATTGCCAACTAAGTGTCAGCTCCTACTTCTGCTCCCTTACAGTAACATCGTAGAAAGCTCATGCACAAAGTCTCAAACAAAGAAAGCTACCTTAGCCAAGCCTAAAGAAAAGCCTAATCCCAAGCGGAATCCCAAAGAGTCAAAGGTTCCTAAAAAGGGGAAGAAGTGTTCCTCCCCTAAACATTACATTTAATTGGGAAAATGGCAAGTATTTCACAGAGGGGACCTTTTTGTACCTAAGCACAAACAGAACAGATCCCCTTAATGCAATTCACAAGGTTTTAAAAAATGACCCCCAGTGTGATTCTTTTCTGCAGAGTGTGTACACAGTTCAACGCTTTCATGTGTTCCCTTGTTCATGGTGGACGCTTAACTGTGAAGGCTTTTCTGCATTGGGCCTGCATTATCTTATAGCAAACAGCAACAGGCTGATTTAAGAAGACCTGCACTGGAGCAAATCAGGCGACGCCCTTCAGTATCTGTGCTTTGAACTTGTTGCCTCATGCCTGATTCACAAAGCCTAAATCAGCGGCCGATTTGGAGATGCTTGGAACATATCTGAGATGCTCACATGTAAATGCGATTCCCAAAGATTTCTCTGAAATTATCCAGGAATCTCTGGATGCGCACCGCGTGTAGGTCTTGTGACTCAAGCTTGTTTTTAGGTGCAGATCTGAGATGGTCCCTGGTATCTCCTCTTTTGCTGCAGTGTAAATCTGTGTGAACCATGCCCCAAACGGGTCATTTCTTCATTGCTGACCTTCTTGTTGATACCAATGGCCATCTTTTCCTCTCGCCCCAATTGGTTTCGTAGGCACTAGGCTCAGCTCGTTTACTCAGGCAGACCTGGACTCCCGCAGCATCCAGTACATCCACACCAGTGAGCAGGAGAAGCATGCGGACGAGTTCAAGTTCACAGTGACTGATGGAGTCAATGAGGTAGGGCAGAAAAGATTCTGCTGCTTTTTGCATTGTGTCATTTGCATTTAACGCGAATACTACCAGTTAAAGTGCATCATGGGGTCAGTGTTATATTTACGGTGCCACCCTTGGTTCCTAGACAAAGGTGCAAGGTTGAACGAGTGCACCATTCTTCAAGTAGTGACGATAGATGTGTTTGAAAAGGGACTGGTTGTTCTTATACAAATAGCTCTGAGGATGTGTTTCATAATCTGCTAACTTGCCTGAGTAATTAACATTTCACGTTTTGTTAACCACCAATTCGTTTTGATTGACTACATGAATGCAAACTATTGGTAACGAGCCATTTTCTTTGTCAGGAAATGCATTGATCCTTTTCAAGGCAGTACACATCACTACACCACTAATGAACAACTGCAAGCTTGGTTCTAGGTGGACAAGGGCTTAATCACTGTCCTGTCTATAAAACTCAACCAATATCAATTAAAGTACATAAAACCAATATTAATCAATTCCCACCTTGCTGCAGCATTGTGAAAGTAGCTGGTATTCTATCCTAAGTCATGTTTGGCCGGATTTCTATCGGGAGATAATCTCAGTTTAGATACAGCATTAAAATAAAATGCTTGGGTGTAAGCAGATGGTCCTTTTAATTAGCAATGATCTGTTACATATTTCAGACAGATTTTACTGGAAGTAGCACATTTATTTTGCACCATTTTGTATTGCTTGCCTGAAAGAAAAGAAGCTACCTCAAATTCTTGATTTTTCACCTCTAATAGGTGGCTGAATTTAAGGCACAATCGGCCTGATTACGAGTATGGCGGTAAGTGGTAAAATTGGAGGTTACTGCCAACTTTACCACTACACCAAATTACAAGTTTGGGCCTGGAGTGGAGGATTTGCCTTCAGGAAAACCCTGCAGGTAAATCCTCCAACAACTCACTGCCGCAGTAATTCCGCCAAAAAAGCCCCATTGAGTCCAATGGACTCAAATTAAATGGGGAATTACACCACCACTTGTATTCCGGCGGAAATTACGCCGGGCCAAGGGGTGGTAACAGTAATTTGTTTGGGCGGCACGCCAGTGGATTTACAGCCGGGCTACCACCCAACTCATAATGAGGCCCGATGTTGGTTTGCTGATCCTTTTGTAGTAATCCGAAAAATGCCTTTCTATGTATTTCTCTTCTTTTGGCCGATAGAAGATTTAGTAGGCTATACCCTGCATGTGTTGTTGTGCCTGACCTTTGGAAGATGTTGGCATCCACTGTTGAACTCCAAGTGCATTGTACAGTTACATATAGAGATATTTTCTGCATTCTCCCTTCGGGATAATAGTCAGTATTGTGACCTAGAGGCAGAGGTTGAGGGCAGATGAGGAACAGTCTGGGACAGTTCATTAAGGGATTGCGAAAAATGGGATTGAACACAATATGGGCTTCCACATCTGTTTGGCCAAGTATGGTGCCTACTATTCCGGTTCTGAAATGTTCAGCCATCATAAGGACATTCTTGTTCCTAGTGTCCATTTATCAACATAACTCTGAGGTGAATCAAAAAAAAATGATCAGGCAAGGCATATGTGTGTACGGTTAAATCTTGAAGATGTGATAGTGATGCATGTGCCTCATTAACATTTTAATAAAGCACATTCATTGATTTGTATGGTTTCCGCTGCTGCATTTACTGCATCACGTATTTAGACTGACCTAGTACAACTCCAGACCAGTGCCTGACACAGAGCCGTGTGTGAGAACCCAAATCCTTAAATGTGAATGTCTACACATTTTCCAACTCCCATCCCTTCAAGGCCATCTCTCTATTATAGGAACAAGAAAGGTCTGGAGTTGTCTCTAAGACGCATGTACACATGACCACAGTTTGGTTCTGTACTCGTCCCAAGTCTCCCTTGTGGTCGCTGGTTTCAATGTGCAGCTAGGCGTTAATCATGCTGTGTCCTAATTCTGGTGAATAGGAAACTCAAACTGTTGCCGTTCACGTGCCAATTTGTGTTTCACCATGAAAATGCCTTTTCCTCATACTTCGATTTTGCCCTAGCAGATGTAGTCTGGTGCATATTACCAAGGCACCTATCACTGTATGGACCTCTATAAATGAAGTATGCGATGAGTGCTTGGAGGTTTCCATCTAAACTCAACATTTCACTTAGTTCAAGATGTCGGCCACAACTCTACTTATGCTTTGTGGTACAGCTAACAGCAGTGAGAAAAAGCTGTTGAATAATTTATTTATTTATTTATTCGTATTTGTTAAGCGCACAGAATCAGCCCTGAGGCATCGTGGCGCTGGTTACAGAGATAGCGCTGGTTACAGGAATAGCGCGACTTAGTTACAGCATAGAGGCATACAAGCATACAGGTTTAGACAATAACAATATTTAGCAATTTGTGCCTGTTTGGCTGTAGGTAGAGGAAATTTAGTTAAAGAGAGAGGGTTTGAGTTTTTTTCTAAACGCTGTGAGGGAGCCTTCTGCTCTTAGAGCGTGGGGGAGATTGTTCCAGAGTTTTGGTGCTATGTAGGGGTAACCCCGCCCTCCTGCTGTAGTCTTATTGATGCGTGGTACAGTGAGTTGGTTAGTGTAGCACAGTCTGGTAGGTCTGGATGAGGTCGGTCTGAGAATAGTGTCTGAGAGATATGATGGTGCAGGGTGGTGGATACATTTGTGGGTAGTAGTCAGTACCTTGAAGGTGATGCGTTCTTTGACAGGGAGCCAGTGAACAGATTGTCTTGCCAGTGAGATGTGGTACCTTTTGGAGATGCTTAAGGCTGCTCTTAGAGCGTTATTTTGAGTGACCTGAAGTTGTTTAGGTTTTTTTCAGAGGTGCCGGCTAGGAGTGCATTGCAATAGTCAAGTTTAGCGCCTATGGTAGCTCTTGCTATTGATAGGCAGTTTTCTTTGGAGAGGAATGGTTTGATGGCCGTTGATGAATTTAGTGCTTAGTGCAGATGCGGAGACAATGGCACTAACTTGTTTGTCCATAGACAACATTGCATCAATGTAGACCCCTAGCGTTTTCACAGAAGATAGGACTGGGATAGTGCAGTTGTCGATGTTGAAATTGGCATAGCGACTATCTAGCCTGGCCAGTGTGGATTTTTGGCCGAGGATAAGGATTTCAGTCTTATCCCCGTTAAGACATAGGCCGTTAGTGGCCATCCAGGCTTGAATGGTGGCGTATATGTGTTTTAGAGCCAGAGCCTCTTTGTGGTATGAGCCTGTTATTGGGAGGAGCACTTGGGTGTCGTCTGCGTAGTTGGTGTAGGCAATCCCAAGTGCATCCAGTTTATCGAAAAGGGGCTTAGTGAATAGGTTGTATAGCGTAGGTGCTGTACAAGAGCCTTGAGGGACACCGCAGTGTATTATGGATGGTGTTGCGTTAGAAGTGTTAGAAAAGACTTTCATGGCCCTCCCTTCAAGAAATGATGTTATCCAGGAGGTGGCTTGGTCAGAGAAGTGTGCAGAGTGGGAGAGGTGTGAGGTGACGGTCTTGTGGTCCACTAGGTCGAATGCCGCTGAGAGGTCGAGGAGAAGTAAAAGGGCGGGTTTACCTGTGTCCAGTATCTTGGTTATTTGGTTTTTAAGGTCCAGCAGAGCAGTCTCTGTTCCATGACCTTTGCGGAAGCCTGACTGTCTGGTACCTAGGATGGAGTTAGTTTCAAGGTATAGTTGGATTTGGCTGTGTGCCACTTTATCTAAAATCTTGAGAAGGAAAGGGACTGTTGTTATAGGTCTGTAGTTGTTAGGCACCGTGGGGTCGAGAGTGGGCTTTTTTAGAAGTGGGCGCACCCAAGCTTCTTTAAGACTGTCTGGGACAGAGCAGGTCTTGAATGAGGCATTAATGAATGCGGTAATGAGTGGGGCAAGTGGTTCAGCGCAGTCCTTGATTAACTTTGGAGGGCATGTATCGGCTTTGCAAGTCGATGGTTTCAAATGTTTCAGAATGTCCAGGACTTCTAGTTCTGAAACTTCGTTAAAGGCAAATTTGGGCATGTTAATGGTTTTGCTAGACAATTGAGAATCTGAGTGCCGACTCTGTTTCGGCAGGGTATTGTAGTGGTCACGGATTTTGTTTTGTAGGAGGTCTATTTTGTTGAGCATGGCGGCTTGGATACTGTTGCACCAGCCTTCATCCTTAATGATCTCGTCAGTGGAAGTGGGAGGCACTGTGAGCTCTTTAAAGATGGAGAAGAGTCCTCTTGAGTGGCACTTCGAGTCTGATATTCGACGGTTGTATGATTCAGATTTGGCATTGAAGATGGCGGTTTTGTATTTTTTTGCGGTGTCTTTGAATAAGTCTTTGGTGATGTTGCATGGGTTGGCCTGCCAATTTTTAAGTGCTTGGCGCTTTTTGTTACGCAGAGCTTGGAGGTCCTCTGTGAACCATGCGTTTGAATGGAAAGACTTTTTTTCTTTTTTCTCTTCTAGAGGAGCAATGGAATTTATAGCATTGGTGAGCGTATCCTTGAGTATGTCTGCTAGGATGTTAGGATCTTGTGGGAAAGGTGGGGCGAGGCATGGGGTGTTGAGAAGGGGGCGTAAGTTGTCTGCAGTTAATTTTTTGGAGCTTCTGGCTAAGGTGGCAGATTTATGTACTAGTGTTTTTTTGGAAGGTATCGTGGGGATAGAGAATTGTATGCAGCTGTGATCTGTCAAAGGGGGGAATGTATTGGATGTGATAGAGGAGCTGCAGTTATGGTCGGCCAGCCAATCTAGAGTTCTGCCTTTGGTGTGGGTGGGTGACACGATTTTTTGTGTGAAGTCTAGGTTGGAGAGGTCCTTGAGGAAGGAGGTTGCTGTTTTGTCCTTGGGATCGTTATAGCCTAGATTAAGATCACCTAGGAGTAAGGTTTTGGTGGATTTTTTAAAGTTTTCGCTGAGAATGTGCGTGATTTGCCCTTGAAAATCGGCTGGGAGTCCTGGGGGCCGGTAGATGACATGAATGTTAATGGTGTTGTTGTGAGAGAGGGGTAGTTTGGCCGATAGTATGTCTGCATTCCCTTCCTATGTGCGGGGTGTGGGTCTGATATGATGGATGTCTTTATAGATTAGGGCAACCCCCCCCCCCCCGATTTTGTAGGTCTGTCTTGCCTAAGGATGGAGTAGCCTACTGGCACAGCTAAAGTAATGGCGGGGCCTGAAGCTTCATGTAGCCAGGTCTCTGTGATGGCTAGCAGGTCTAGGTCGAGACTGGAGATGAGCTCATTGATTTCTAAGGCATGGGCAGTGAGCGATCGAGTGTTAAGTAATGCGCATTTGAGTATTGGCGCTACCTGACTTCTGTTGGGAGGCTGCTGTTTTGTTTGTTTTTTCTGCTTGAGGTTGGATGGGATGGATGGTTTAGGAGTGGGTGTGAGGCTAGTACACGGTGTGAGGATGTGAGGAATCCTGGCCATAAGGTTGTGGGAGACGGATGTGCGGGAACCTAGTCTATAGTTTCTGTGTGATGTTGGAATGTGTTGCGAAGAGAAGGACCTTGGTAGCGTGCGCGTCCTCAGTCTGCACAGTCTGGTGCAGCTATTAGGTATAGAGGTGTGAGGATGCTTGGTGTCGGGACTAGAGTGAGAGTTTGTGTTGGACGGCGTCATGATGCTGGAGCTAGGTAAGCAAGAGTGTAGATAATGTCGTCCATATATTGTGGTGGCGAGGAGTGTGCCTATGAGTAGTAGAGTGTTAATCTGGTGGTGCAGCCCTGGTAACATGCTGGAGTACTCTGTTGTGCACGTGCAGGGAGGCGGGACTGAGCAGCGGTGGTTCTGGTAGTGCGAGGCGCTAGCTGCCTAGAGGATGTCAGATGGCAGAAATGTGCAAAAAGCATTCACTGTCTACAAATATGTAATGAGGCATTTTGAATCATGAATATAAGATTTTAGCATTGCAATGCGACATGTGCAGACGTAGGCAGTTACTGGTACAAGGAGTGACTTACAAGATAGAATCATATAGTGATTTACGCAATTCAGAGTCTGGGGGCAATGCAGAGCAGTCTTGGTGTGAAGTGTTCTACTCACGTAGCCTTCGAGTCCAGGGAGGGCCGGCTCCGTGACTCCAGAGGCGAACAGAGGCAAACAGGAAGGGCCTTGCTCTCTGGGCCTTCCTCGATTGGGCCGGCTTCCGCCTGCCGGCGGGTTGGCACACAAAAGAACGAGATGCGTTGCTAGGCAACGCAGTAAACAATGGCGGCAGCCATTTTGGGAGGCTCTTTCGGCGGCATGGTGCAGGCAGTAGGCTTCGGGTGCCTGAGGAGATTCACTGCACACTCGTGACTTGTGAGTGAGGCTCACCTAAAGAAGCACAGGGAGTGCTTCACAGCGACTGCTCCAGCAGCGCTGTACAGATGGGCACGGCTGCTCCTGCAGACCGTGTGGAAGGTAGGCGGTCGATCAGGGCTGGGGGAGGCATCAAAGGCTGGATCCTCCCGGTGTGAGGAGGGCTCCTGCCCTGTAGAGATGCTGCCAGAAGTGAGGGGCAGGGGCAAACAGAATAATGATGACCTCATGTCAACATTTGAACTTTACCTAAGTTTTATATTTATTTAATAATTTGACATAAACTGGGAAACATTTTTTTTTTTTGTATTTACATATTTATTTTAAAATTAATAACAACCAAACAGAAAACCAACAAACACATATACAAACACCTATAGCACAATTCATCACAGGTAGAGTACATAACATAAGTCAAGCAATTTTTAGGAAACGATCAAACATTAGTAACACATTCACATATTAAATATCTTACAGTTCCCAAAACCTTTCCCATAGTTGTTCATATAAGTTCATTGTCTTGTCTCTTTCAAGGATCATTCTCGACACTTGTTGTAAACCCATTAACCATTCTGACACATCATCAGAATAATTATTTTTTCAGAATTTGCAGCCCTGAAAAACCATCACGTTAGTTAATATTTTGACATAAACTGGGGAACTTGTTTGATGCTACACCAAATGCTACTGCTGCAGCTTGTCTTACTTCCCTCTACAAACTGTAAACTACCAGATCAAAGGTTTTACTGTCCAAAATAATGTTCTGGTAAGACTTGCCCCCCAACCCCCACCACTTAGACTTTATAGTATTCACTTCCATAAAATGTTGAATGAATTAGGAGTACGCCAAGAAAAAGGATCTGCTATAAGTTATCAATGATGCCTTGCATCTTAATAGCCAATCGGACCTGCATGGATATATATCTGAAGGGTAGTTTTTGTTCACCTGTGTAACAGAAGGCAGTACACATGGTGCTCATCATGCAATGCTTACTGCAGGGAATGGAATCGGCTCTAAACAATGGAAGTCATGTTTCTTTTTCCGCATCATTATCATGTCATTGGCTTTCTGATCAACAGGAGCCATGCAGGACGTTGGTTCAGGATTACCCGCGAGACCGCTGCTACTCACTTTTGCTGGGCCAGCCACTGTTTGATATAGAAAGCAGCCAGATGAAATGGGTCTTGTTAACAGTTTTCCATTTTGTCCAAAGAGGAACTTTTTAGGCTCTCACTAGCTATTTCGCAAACTTTCTTAGTCGGTTCTATATTATGTGCGATCGGGAATTTCACTGAATCCAACAGATTTTATTTTTTAACTGTGCTTACCACAAACAAATATGGGGGAGACCCCTGCCCCCTGCTTCAATACCTAAACCCACACCGCATCTATATATTTGTTGTAAAATACGGTAAAATCTGTTTGGTGAAATGGGACTCCATGAAAGTGGCCTGCAAGGAAAAGGAGCAGTTCCCCTTAGTCATCACAGTAATAATTGGCATTGGTTATTGTGTTTAAAATTACAAAGGAATTATAACATTGTTTTTGTCTTCATGTATTTTTGATACAGGTGGCCCAGACTTTCTATATCACAATCAATAAAGTTGATGATTCCCTGCCTGTGATTCAGAATGCTGGAATGAGGGTACAGGAAGGGGTTAGGAAAACCATTACAGAGTTTGAGCTGAAAGCCACTGATGCAGACACAGAGGTAAGGCTGATCACATCTAAACCGGTTTTGAAAAAAGGGTGCTTACCAGTGCATTGGGTAGAGGGGGACATCAGTGTCAAATTAGTTGGTCATGATCTCTCGTATGTAGGTCAATGGAAATATTCCTCCTGGGGAATAGAGGACGCTCCCAAACCACAAATCAGAACACTGTTCTATCCATTAAGTCGCTGGAGTGATCAGACGTATCTCTGAGAGACTTGGTAAGCTCCCTGGTTCCGGAAGAAGAGCCGAATTACCGATGCTCTACCTGTCCCCCCCCCGAGGGGAAAGTGCCCTGGTGATACAGCTAGAAGATTAGAAAAGTACAGTTAATTTGTAGAAGATGCATCGAGTGAGACTGGGAAAAGGATATCTGGGTAGCTGTAAACGATATATGCAATACATCCTTTGAGAGCCATTTCTTGCACATCTGTGCGACAGAGCAAAAGTGTAATAAGGAGTGGCTCTCCTCAAATGAAATCAATGTAAGGGGCAGCTACTCTCTGAAGTGCAAATGTCTTCTCTGTGGTTAGGAAAAATGTCTTGTTTGCTGCTTTCCTCCCTTAAGCTTCTATGCTTTGTTTAGACCCCATATCTGATTTTTTGCAGGTAAGTAAAGCCTTTTCCTTTACTTCCCATGTCCTTTTGCTTATTCTTATGTGGAAAATGGTCCGTCCATAAAACTGTCAGTACTAAGAGACTAGGCTTATTACAGGATTTGCCGGTATTCTGGCAGTAAATCCGCTGGAATACCGGCAAACAGAAATACTGATACCACCACTTGGTCAGGCGGTATTACCACTGGCGGTATTACCTCTGGCGGTAAAAGTACCTGATTATAAGTGCAGTTTGCCAGTGTGGATTTTTGTTTTATTACCACCGCCGGTATTACCCAATGGTAATACCGGCGATTTTTTTTAGATAACTCCTCCACTGTACCTCCAAAAATCGCCAGTATTACTATCTGGTAATATTGGCGGCAGTAATACCGACAAACCTGTAGTTTGGCGGTGCATGACAAATTGAGGTAAACGGTATTACCTCCACCCTTTTCCTGCACTGCTAAACTATGGGGGTCATTCCGAGTAGGGCGGTAAGGGTTAACGGTCACCGGTAACGAGACCAGTGCCGTTAAACCCTTACCGCACTATTCCGAGTTCCCTTTGCGGGTTGGTACTTAACACCTGCTTTTTGCAGGCGTTAATAAACGAACCCGCAAAGGGACCTTGGAGGTAATTACGGTACCGTAATTTACGGTACCGTAATTACCTCCTTCCCCATTCCCATTGAGCCCTATGGGGGCAAAAATGGGAATGGGGAAGGGCCCATGGTGAATGGGGAATTACCGCCCCGCAAACCTTGGAATGGGGCGGTAATTCCGCCATTCACCATGGCGGAGTCGGAAAAATACTGGCGTCAACCAAGGCGCTAATAGCGCCTTGGTTAACGCCAGGGTCGGAATGAGGCCCTATGTCTATCTTTTGAAATTTCTTGTATTACAATTGCACTCATCGCCTTAAAGTGAAGTCCGGTTAGGATACTTTATATCCTCATATCTTTTCCTGTAATGGTTTTCAGTTACTTTTACTATGTGCCTAGGATGAGCTGATGGCAGCAATTATTTTTCTGCCGTTTTTGTAACGTTTTACTCATGCACTTTTGCATTTAACGCAAATGGCTACTGAGGGCATATAGCACTCCAAGATTGCCTTACCACAAGGTTTTCACTTGTCTTCTGGTCCTATTGTTGTTTGTTTTTTCTGCCTTATCAAGTCACGAAATGCCATATATAGAATGCCCTTTGCCAAGGAAAGCTGCTGCTTTCACAGGCCGAGCAGCAGTTTTGTGTGTGAGCCCAGATGTGGGGGCTGGGACTGTCTGGTCCCAGTACACATCCTGGCGACTGAATGTGTGTTGCTGGGCAGATGTTGTGGCCAGTGGCTATCCATGACTGGATAGCCACCGCCAGTTTGAATGGTGCAGATCCTTACCATTGGTCACCTTGGGCAGCTCAAATCTTTGATAAAAGGAGGGTTCCTACAGCCATTCGACAGATCAATGTTGGAGCCAAGTCCTCTACGAAAAAGAGCAACCAGAGAGGACAATTCCTGCAGCTGACAAGCACCATCCCCAGTGAAATCCTGCCGAAGCCCTGCTCCTCTCCATAATATAGAGAAGACCGTTGTTGATGTTTTGACCCCTGGACCAGGGGGAAAAACAGTCTATAGCCCTGCTAGAGGCTCCATGCCTTCAGAAGTGTCCTTGGACCAACCAGTTGACTGACCAGCTCCCGCCTGGGCTACCTCTTTGCTGCCGTCGCTGTTCTGAGTGCATCCTTAGAACTTGAGGATCTTCAACATGTGTAACAAGACGCCTGCTCCTGCATTTTCTGCCTTCTTGCAGCAACGGAAGCTTAACTGGGTCTGCTCCTTTGTTCCTTCATTGAAGATCACCTGTCGCAGCCTGACCGTTGATACTCCTGTTTCAATCCATTTTCTTTGCATCCTAGAGGTGTCCTTAGGCTGTCTGCACTGCAGAAGTCTTAATCTTTTCTTTGTTTGGGTGTTCTGCTGGAAGCTGTCTGGAACCCATTCCTATGTGTTAGGTAAGATGTTCATATGTGTGATAAATCTTCCTGAGCTGTGTCAACCCCAGAACATTTTGCTTGGACTTGAAGATTATTTTCTCTTGTCCCAAGGTGAAGGGGAATCTTTTTCCCCCCTCTCATATAGTATTTTACACTTTTTATGGCTTTGTATGTCTCTCCATAGTGTATGGCTGGAGTTATAGTTTCCCATAACTTTTGGGCTTATGCTGGGTTGCCCCTTTGGGCTTCCATGTTAATTTCGTTTTAATGCACTTGGGTGAACTACTGTTCCCAAGGGCTAAAGAGGGATTTTCATCCCCCTTTTCATTTTATATAGTGAGCCAGCACACCCCACCTTATGTGGAATGTTGGGGAGATATATAGCGTTTTTGTTACAATTGCAATTTTACTGGAATGGCTGGTGGCAGTGGTTTTACCTTAGTGACTTTTTAGTCTCATTAGCCGCAGGCTGTTAAATCACCCTTGGTAATGCGCAGAAGGACCACCATTTTGCTAAAATGGTGGGCTCATCTTTTGTTTTGCCATTTCTCGTTTGCTGCTGTTTCTGAGGTCTTCCCCTGCCATTGCTAGGCAGGAACAACCTCAGTGGAAGTTTTGTCTTAGGCGGGAATCCTTTGTATTCCCTGCCTAGGCTCCAGAGTGTCTGAGAAGGCAGGACATGAGGGAGGAGTCCAAAACTCTGCATCCCTTTGTCTTCCAACTTGCCTGAAAGGAACCAAGAACCGCTGTGCCGGTCCAGCACAGTACAACGCTGCGGACGGGTGCCGTCCCGCCCGCCAGTGTCAGACCTGCCAGGCGGGATGGCACCCGCTCGCACAGTTCTCACAGGAGCACCGGCACCGTTGTTAACAGTGCCGGTGCTCCCGTGTCCTCATTCCCATGGAGTCCTATTGGACTCCATGGGAATGGAGACTAACAAAATGACTGGCGCCTGACATCCCGGCCACCAGAATTGCAATAGCAGGGTGGCACCAGGAAGTCAGGTGCCGGTAAGTCATTACGGGTCCAGCGGCTACCTGCCGGTTTTACTGGCATGGCTACCGTCGGACCCGCAATGAGGCCCATAGTGTTTCAGTGTTTCTTTGGACCATATGTAGTCTACAATTTCTAAGTACCAAGCTACAGCAGTCTCTCCCTGCGAAGATTAGCCTGGTTGCTCTGTCCATGCTACCCCCATCCTCAGGTAGTACAGCCTTATACTAAGAGTGGAGCTTATGTACTGCCACAGATATGGTTTTTCGGAAGTCTGGTAGGGCTTTAGAAAAACTGTCCGAACACTGTGCACCACGACCGACAAAAACGAAATCATGCACCGAAAAGTGGCTCTGCACCCGTGACTCCTTGGCCTTCCTTGGCCGGATCAAGCACAGAAGATTGTGTCCCCAACAGATTCCAGATTCTCAGCAGTGATCTCTGGAGAAATCAGAGTCAGGGGGGGTAAGTTAACAGATCTGTTCTGTCCCCTCCGGTTCTCCATAGGGTTAATTAGGCGTAGAGTCCTGTCCCTAAAACACTCTTTCCTGACTTTCCTGACTTTGGTCGTTGGAGGCCTGGTAAGTGATCCCTTAACAGGCCTATCCTAGTGACTGGGATTGAGTGAATGTACTTACCTGAACTTTACCTAACATTTTGACTATGTTAATCATAACCACTTGCATCGTCAATCTCTTATTAAACCTACCTGTGAAGTGTATTTTAGAAACTGGTGACATTTAGGAACAAGGACCCAAACCATTTTAGGGTTTGACTTTATAAAAGCTAGGGATGCTGTTCTATGGTTATTCTAAAGAATATTTTCTACTTCTAATGCATCTGAGTACTTACCTGTGTTGCACTGGTTATTGAATCAAATGTTTTCCTATATCTTTTGAGGGTGAATGTGTATAATAGTGTTGGTTTGCTTAGTGTGTTTTTTGAAGGCCTAATAAATCGTATATTTGTGTACATACCCGTCTAACTTCAATTATTGACGTTGTTCTGTGTGGACTCATTGTAACCCTAGATCACTCTTGCACCCCTCCTGAGACTAAGCCCTGCCACTCTACCACCTTAACTTGGTTGGGTTTGGCTAAAATCTCAGGTTCTCCCTCTTCACCATAATAGGGTGGCCTTCCAAAATCTACCCCAAAGGTTGATTTTGGAAATCCATGTTAACACCTGTCAAGTCCCCCTGTGGAGGTACCATCTGTGACTAAGTCCTGTTTCTTAGGCTAGGCAGTGGTCTTCAAACTAGGGGACGGGCCCTCATAGGGGGGGGGGCCCGAAGGAGGTTCATGGGTGTCCCCAGACTCTTGAAAAGGGGATTAAAATGAAGGTGACCGCTTATATTTTAAAGAGCTTGGGGACCCTGTAGACATCCTTTGGGCCCTTTATGGGATAAACCTCTAGGTGAGGGTGATCAGTCCTGAAACAGTATTTTTACCCAAGGGGGAGGGGGACTCCGGTATGAAAAAGTTTGTACACCACTGGTAGAGGATGAGACTGGGGAGATTATGAAGGTATGGGGCAACCCCCCCCTTTGTGAATTATACCCTGGCAGAGGAAAAGGTGGATCCCTCGACCTCCCAGTCCAACGCTAGTCTTCTGTTTTTCAGTACTCTTACTATTATGAGCTTTGAATACCTTATGTCAAACTGAATAAAGATACCGTCTTCAGACAGCAAAGTCCTGATAGATTTTGTGAAGGGCGAGGTCTTTGCAGCAAAGGTACAGACCTCACTAATGTGCCAGCAACAAATGTTAATCAAACACAGAACAAATATGTATATGTTTGAAGCAAGGGGAAATAAATGTAACGGACAATATGAGCATCTTGTGTTCATCCCGCCATGGAACCACTACCACATGTTTCTATAGCCTGATGTCAGTCCCAGTCAGAATCCTGAAGAGGTTGCTGGACCCCACAGACTCCCAGAAGTGTGCAGTGTGCACCTGCTTATTTTCAGTTACACTCACACACCTCCTAGGTTAAAGTAAGTGAATAAAATAATAAACAGCAAGCTCCTGTATCCCAACTTCTAATCCTGGATGCGCTCCCATATGCACGGGCCGCAACAAATTATTCTTATACCTGACAGCCTTAGCTAAAGACTATGGGCCTCATTATGAGTCAGGCGTTAAGGGGTTAACGACGCCGTAAACAGTGCCGACCCTTAACGCCTGATTACAAGGTCCCTTAGCGCCATGGTGATTTTAACGCCTGCTTTTTGCAGCCGTTAAAATCCATGGCGCTAAGAGACCATGGTGCTAATTACGCCACCGTAATTTACGGTGGCGTATTTAGCGCCTTCCCCACTCCCATTATGCCCTATGGGGCAAAAATGGGAATGGGGAAGGGTAAAATGGGAAATGGGGATTTACCGCCCCACTCACCTTGGAATGGGGCGGTAAATCCGCCATCCACCATGGTGTAAACATAGTTTACACCATGGTGGTAAGGGTACGACCCAGGCGGTAACTTACCGCCTGGGTCGTAATGAGGCCCTATCTTAAAAATGCTTGAAGCTTTGCAGACACTTTATGAATCCCTAGGGAAAATGTTCAAATGCTGAAGTCTCTCAAGCGAACTTTTGATTTTTGAACTAAAGAACTATATATATTCTTTTCTGTTTCTTCTTTGTGTTTAGTCTTTGCATTCTACTTAACTATTTGTACAAATAATTATCTAAAAACTATTCACAGGATGATGCAGTCTGGAATCATGTGTTTTGCTGTTTAGAGGTTTTTTATTTAGTTCCCTTAAGCGGAGAATGTCCAAGCTTGTTAATTAACTGTGTGCTAGAGTCTTCTGAAGATCCCGAACCGAAACTGAAGACCTTTCTCGCTAGGAAACGCTATGGCGCTAATCGCGCTCTCACAGAAAAATTAACTAGTATACTCGCGTGCATCTACTAAGGCCTTTCCTCTAACCACAACACTTCACATCAGCGCTCCAATCCTCATGCTATTTAGCTCCCTTTCGTTGCGTGCTGAAACAGAATATGACATTACTCGATTACACGCCTCCTTATTAATGCCGTGGAATGCCCGCACTTGGGAAATCGTCCCAAAACTTTAAAGACATACAATTCAGTAAGTCCGTCCTCAAAGCATTCACACAGACTTCTGTCTGTCACGTCGTAACGTGACTCTTGTAGCCCTCCCACATCGTTATGTGGGTGGCTCTCATTTCAGGCCGCATGCCAAGAAGAGGGACGTTGGGCTAGGGAAGGGGGCGGATACCATACTTGCCAACCCTACTGATTTAGGCAGTAGGCTACTGCTTTTTAAGCATTCCTACCGCCTACAGATTTGGGTGTCCGATCCTACTGCTTTTTACAGTGGCAGGTAATTTATTTGACTCGCAAGTCAATTAATCTTTCAGTGCCATGGGCGGGAAAGTGATCAATTTAAGTGATGGGCTCAGATCAATCCACTGACCTGACAACTACATGACTCTGGAAAAACTATAACAAATAAGGGTGCTGCTACCAAAGGGTAACTCTGCCCTGCACTCTGGCCGGGGCAGGCCTTCTTAGGTGAACCACTAGTGAAGGCAAGTGGCAGAGCGTAACGCCATCACACAGCATCTGCCTATCAGACTGGGGAGGGTATCAGTCTCCATGTTATTCAGTGTTCAACCTGCACTGCAGGAATAGATATGTTCTTCCCAGGCTGCACACGTTGCCTACCAGCTCTGTGTGATTATTTTCTGTGAAGTTAGGTAATTGAATTTGGTGTTAACTTACCATTCACAAAATTATACATTTTAAACATTTGAGCGTCTTTGCATATTGTCCTGTTTGAGAGGCTGTGCATTTTAGAATACTCCAGCGGTGCCAACAATGAGTGTTTGTAATTTCCTGTGATGTCATTGATACATTGATATGCTAAGTATCATTTTTGAAATTTGAAAAATCCTACATCTTTTTGGTCACAGAAAGTTGGCAAGTATGGGATACAGAGGGGTCACCTGGGTCGGGGTTTTGGCAGTTTTCTACTAGTTGAAGTAAAATAAAGATGTGTAATTGATCCCACTGTGTCCGCGTACTTTATGCCCCTGTCGGGGTCCAGGTGATGATCTGTTTGAGAGAGCCTCTCGCACTGCCTGCGTGAGGGCTCCGACACTGTCAATCAAATACTGGAAAACGGTTGCTTGCAGTTCCTGTTTTCCTACAAGTACTAAAATAACTATTTACAGTCTGTAAACACTGGAATTATAATGAGACATAGTTCCCAACAGTGCTCAACACCATGTCCCATGATGGTCTGATGATTTCAAGTTGCTTGCTCTATTATTAAACTACATTTACTTTTGACCGAAGCTCGTGTAACTGTGACCTGCCTGCTGCGGCTGCCCATTCTTGGATGAAAGGCAGTTTAGAATTCTCCTAACATTCCACATTACCTCACTAGGAACTCTCAACCAATCAGCTTCCTTTGATAACACCTCGCTCTTGGAATGGGGTTGTTTTCTTTTCACAACTTTCCCACCATAGATTTATAATGGATACCCTTTCCTTTTGCTTGTTTTGAACCCTGTCCTGACTTTTTGGAGCCAAGTAAAGCCTTCTGCTTACTTCCCAAGCCCGTTTGTTCATTGTTATGGGGAAACTGACTAGTCCCTGAGACTATTAGTACTGAGAGATTATATTTCTGTATTGTTACAATTTCACACATCACCTTACAGTGGAGTGCATTTAGAATATTTTGTATCCTTATAACTTTTTACATAATAGCTTTTTGGTTACCTTTACAATGTGCCTAAGACAAGCTGGTGGCAGGTTTAATATTTGTAACATTTCTGATACATTTTACTCTCACACTTTCGCATTTACCGCAAAAGTCTACTGAAGCTGGTGTGAGGTATCGTGAGTATGACTCGGGCTCAGAAGCATTTGGGCTCATTACAAGTTCACTGGTATCTCGCCGGTAATTCCGGCGGGATACTGGCAAACTGCCCCTACCATTTCCGCCGCCTGATATCCCGGTATTACTGGGATATTCTAGGTGGTGAAAACTCTAGTAAATCCCCATTCCATGGAGACGATTGCTGGAATTAACCTGCACCGGTACTACTGGTGCCAGTAATTCCGGCATTTCTCCAGCATGGGGTCTTGCATGGATTCACATGCTCATGAAAATTCCCCATCAGGCTGGGAATCCTCTGTAAATAGAAAGCAGTGTCCCTTTAGACTGAAAACTGCTGGTCTCCTCTATAACCAATCATTGCTCTTTGGGTCATACTGCCCCCAACCAATGACACTCATCCTCCTAAGCTCCACCCATGATGGCCATCGTCAGATATTTACTGCATATTTCAGTGTTGGGAGTCCTCTCGCTTTTCTGTTTGAGGATTGTGACTTTTTTGCTGTTTATGCATATTGTTCCATAGTTTTCCATAGTTTTCTGCGACCTTTTCCTCATCGACCGTCACGCATGGACTACTGACAGCAGGGACACACTGTCGGCAAAGATCGTGTTTCCATCGTTGGATCTTCTCTCTGTGAGTTTCGGCGGGCGCAGGCTTGGGCCTACATCTCACTTCGACGATGTCCGACGTGGCCAAGAGAAGTCTCTTCAGGGACTGAGAGTCCTATGGCCTGAAGAACATGCACGTCGAGGATTGGCACCTCAAGATCTTCACCCAGACCACAACGAAGACGGGTGCAATATCTGCCGTGACTTCCCGGCGAAGACCAAGAGTGACGCTATTGAAGGTTGGTGGCTTGGCTCAAGGAGGAGAAGGCCTCTGACGCAGCCTCTGGGCGCAGTCAAGCCTTGTCGAGGACCGGCAGGTCCCATAAGTGTGCTCCCTCTAAGAAAAAGAGGTTGAGGTCCTTTGAGGATGCTCCTTCCGAGGGGATCCAAAAGAAGGCCATGCATCACGCATCTACTCCCATGAATCGTCGCTGCAGGGTCTGGTTTCGTGAAGGGGCTCTCACCGTTGCTGGCACCGTCAACAGTGAGCCTACTGGCTGGTGAATTGCCTTCTGTGAGGAAGACTCTAACCCCTTCCAAATACAGGTCACCTTCTAAGGACAACTCATCAAAGGAGAGACCTGCAGGAGGCACGTCTTCGGCTCCCTCATCACTGTCGGCAACAAGAGCCCCATCAACGACAACTTCCATCCCGTCTGACATCTGCCACTCCATCGTCAACGAGAAGCTTGGCAGCGGATGCAATTTCTAAATTCATGGTGGCAGCGACTGCAAGGGTGTCTTTGCCTCCACGACCTCCGTCTGCTATACCGACCACACGCTCTTCAGCGGCTGAGCCAATTTTGCAAATTCCTATCATCGCCTCCTTCCTGAAGGACTCCGGTAGGGTAAGGGAGTTGCTGCCTCTGTCTGACATCCTGACATCCTGACATCCTGCCCAATCCATGAGGGTGTCTCCACCAGCTCCAGTGGGATCTCCAGGGGAAATCTCCTCACATCTACAGTAGTTCTGAGGATAGACTGCCTGAGGCCCATGTCCCAGGAGGGTTCTCTATGCCAGGAGCCATACCGGCCATTTGCCCCTCCAAGGAGTTTCAGCCCAAATCCATTACCGTATGTACCGTTCGCACCCAGACCACCACAGAGGAACATCTCGCTGGACATTCTCACCACCCTGCACACCTTGGTGCCGAAAATTCAACAGAGGCTGCCTGCTGCTCTGGTAACTGGGCCAGCCCACAGTCCTCCCAGGCCTCTGACCAGGTGTCCCCCCAGGCCTAGTCCTCCCAGGCTGACATGTTAGCCAAGTTCTCACAGGCCAAAGTGTCAGCCGCAGCTGCCCCCCCCATAGGGTTTGACCCCAGTGGAGAAAGAACTGTTGCATACTGACACTGCACTGACACAGATACCACGTCTCCTCTTACCGACAAGTATGAAAAATATATCCCTGCCGACTGGGAGCCTGTGGGTACCGACGAGCCCACCAGGGCTTCGCCACCAGATGAGGTTGGCTCCTTCCAAGCCGTGATCTCAAGGGCGTCCAAACTCTTCAGTCTGATGCCGCAAGAGAAGAAGAAAGAGGGCTTCCTCTTTCACCAACGTGAGTCCTTGAGGAAGACTGTCATGTTGGTTCCGTTGTTGGACAACGTCTGGGAAGGATTGTCCCTTATGAAGACTTCAAGAGGGACTGTCTGGAAAAGAAATACAGGGTCCCGGACTCAGCTCCCAGGTGTCTCAGGTCGAAGCTTTCTCCGGACTCTGTGGTGTCAGCCCACGGCCGGAAGCGCTCATCCAATCCATCATCCTCCTCCATGGTGCCCCCGGACCAGGAGGTCAAGAAGTTGGATTCAGTTGGTAAGCGCATCATCTACACCGCAGCTTCCCCTGTCAAGGCGGCCAATGCCCTTGCCATCCAGTCGCTTATGAAAGGTGCTTTGGTACAAGCTCGGGCCAATATCGGATTTCCTGCTAGATGACAAGAAGGCCGAGGCCATGGCCCTGTTTCAGGAAGGCGAGGTGGCATCGGATCACACCATCACAGTGGCTCTTGATACAGCAGACTCTGGGTTCCGCCAGATGGGCAATGGTGTGGCCCTTCGACGTCAGGGTTGGCTGAAGGCCACAAACCTCTGGCTGGACATATAGTCCAAGGTGGTGGACATGCCTTTTGATGGAGATAACTTATTTGGGAAGGCAGTGGATGAGACACTCCAGGCTATCAAGACGGACCTGGAGACGGCAGCAAAGGCGGTTGTCCTTTCGTTCCCCACGAGGATGAGTCTCCAGGTCCGCCAAGGTCTACACTACCCCCCACCATCAGCCCTCCCGCTCCACCATCCAGAAGGCCTACATGGTCCATTCCCAGGCCTACGGCAGTAGGGACCAGTCTCGTTGTCTGCAGGCCAGGATGCTGAAGCCCAAGCAGGCCTGAACTGGAGTGGACCCGAGCCCCCACTTTCGCACCCCAGTGGGAAGATGGCTATCGAACTTGAGGAGATGCTGAAGGCCATCCTGGGGATGGTTCAGCAGCTGTCTGCCGTGTCCGTCGCAACTGTACATTCCATCAAGTCTCTGTTGGGCATGATGTCCACCTGCATCCGTCTTGTTCGCTTATGCAGGCTCCAGGTGAGGCCTCTCCAGGAGTTTCTTGATGCAAGGTGGCTGCAGGTCACGGCGCTTGGACAGACAAGAATGCCCTCACCCAGGAGTTCCGACAAGCTCTTCGATGGTGGGGATGTGCCGACATCTCATCCAGGGAGATCCCTTTCACAGCCCACCATACCGGGCCATGGTCACCACGGATGCTTCCCTGGAAGGTTGGGGGGACCACACAGGATAGTCACATGCCAGATGCCTCTGACTCCCAGAAGAGAGCGACCTTCACATAAACGTCCTGGCATTGCAGGCAGGCTTCTGGGCCCTCAAATCATTCCAACCTCAGCTGCAGGGGAAGGTGTTTCAGATCTTCACAGACAACACCACAACCATGTTCTACATCCGAAAGCAGGGAAGGACGCACTCTCCCTGGAAGCCCAGTCCCAGTGGCGCTGGGCCATTCTTAAGGACATGTTCCTTGTCCCTTTTCAGCTGGCAGGCACCAAGAACACCATTGCAGACTCGCTCAGCAAGGAGCTGTGATTCTGCCATGAGTGGGAACTTCAGCAGGCATAGTATCCCTTCTCTTCAGCAAGTGGGGTCAACCCCATATCGACCTCTTTGTGACGGCAGCCAACTCCAAGTGACAAAGGTTCGCCAGCAGGTATCCTCAGCCGAGGATCCTAGGGGATGCCTTCTCGTTCCCATGTGACAGGCTCTCACTATATACTTTCTCACCAATTCCGCTCTGGCTACGTGTAATCAACACACTCAGATGTTGCCATTGCAAGGGGATCCTCATCACTCTGGTGTGGCCACAGCAGATCTGGTCTCCATCCATCCATCCAGCTCCTTCCACTTCCCGATCTTCTCTCCAGAGAAAACGGAACGATGCTGCACCAAAAACCAGTGTTGCTGAGCCTCACGGCCTAGCTTCTGTAGCCCTAGAGTTTGGACATTATTACCTGCCGCTGGAATGCAAGAAGATCCTGGCCAAAGCCATAGCTTTCTCTACGCTGTCTTGTTATGGCCACAAATACGGCCACAAATGGCAACGCTTCACAGTGTGCTGCAGGACTCTGCGAATCACAGCTCCGCCCGTACCTGCGTTCGCTGGCCAAGGCTGGCTTGGCTCACGCCACTATCAAGGTGCATCTAGCTGCCATATCCTGGTACACTTGTGCGCTTGGTTGCGTCAAGGAGTTCCTCAAAGGCTTCTACAGGACTTTTCCTCCAGTGAAGGCTCCTGCTCCGGCTTGGCAGCTCAATGTGGTTTTGACTAAGCTCATGGGGCCTCCATTTGAACCGATGCGTCAGCTCCCTGTGAAGTTGTCTCTTGGAAAGCTGCTTTCCTAGTGGCCATCACCTTGGCCAGGCCGGCCAGGGAGATCCAGACCCTTTGCTGCAAGCAGCCATACTTGACCTTCCATGCTACAAGGGTAGTGCTGCAGAACCACCCCACCTTTATGCTGAAGGTTCCCTCAGAGTTCTATCTCAACGAGCCTTTGCTGTGACCCATGCTGGAGAACAGGAGTTACAGGTAAGTAACCTGTTCCTTCTCCTCTGGATTGATTTCCACACAGTTCAGGTGTGAGTGTCCTGACTCATGAACAAAAAGGATCTGGTGTACTCTCCTGCCAGGACTTTGTCAGACTTCTTTATTTCATTTATTTGGGTGGGGGTCCCAGACTCACATGCAAATATCCTGGTATACACAAAGTCACATGCTTGCCAGGTTCCCCCAGCTCTGCTGCTCGGGTTCTCCCAGGCTTTCCAATTACTATGGATTAGCATGCGGTGTATGCCTCGAACGGCCAAGGTGCCCCAATACCCTGTGCGGGCTCACTGGTCTCTCCTGGCTGCTTCAGCACTTTCCACAGTCTACACGTTGCCCAGTGGTAAGCTTTGTCTTCTGGCAAGCGTTGCGTAGGCTCTTCCAGTAGAGCTCATCTTGCTCCTTACTTCAGTGCAGCTGAACTCCAGTCTCGGAGCCTCCTCTTCTGACACTGCCACGATCTCGCCTGCTCTCCGGTCTGCTCGGTGTCCCTCTGGTTTCACAACGGATCTTGGGTATGGTGCGTCTCTTCGACTCTCTTGTTCCCGCAATCCTTATCCTACCGTCTGCAGCTTTCTCTGCTTCAGGCATGCATGCAGCCAACCTCTGAGCTTCCTCGGATGGCGTATTCAGGCGTTTCCCCTTCTCGGCCATGCAGCTGGCTTCCCAGGGCTGTCCCAACCTGCGTCAGGAGTAGTGATTCTTCATGTTCTCTTTGGTTTGGTGCTTTTGAATGTCCCGACACCTATCACACGATCATAACAACTAGAGCACATGATGTGTTTCTCAGTTTCACCGATCTTTATTACTCTAGTCCTCTTCTTCGTCTCATCACCATCATTCACATTGGGATATGTATGAATTTTGTCATCAGTCCTGAATAGCTGTTTTAGTCCCACACTACAGTATGCCATACAACTTTGGGAAGGAAAGGAGGTGTTTTTCCCTAAGAAAAAGGGCGGAATACCATGTTCTATCTAGCGAGTCCCCTTCATCCCCCTTATGGTGGCCTCCCTCATGTGGTCCTCCCTCAGATAGCCACCCCCAGGGTCAGAGTCGGGTAGCTTCTGCCTTTCCCTGGCCACATGAGGGGAGATTTTCCTTGGAGAATCAGTGACGACTGCTAGATTTGTCACAATGGCTAGCACCCTAAGATGGTCATGCCACGATGATCTTTGCTTATTATTTGGCCACGATTCTCCTTAGGAGCACTTGGGATGTGACAAATGGGCTCTTTAGGAACGTCTTTGGGGATTTCTCAGTTGCACACTATACGATCTTAATCTTGCATTGCCAGCTTCAGTACTTCCAGAGGTTCTCCTAGGGCAAAACGTTAGATGGCAATCCCGAAGCTTCTTTCAGTACCCCAGGCCAGGATTGTAGATGTCATCTCGGATAGCTCTCAGTTTCTCATTCAGGTAACCCTGGATTTCTGTAATATTCCACACAAGCTGCCTTCTGATGATGGGCTTTTGGCAGGTGCCATTAAACGTTAAATATGAAACTTGTTGGGGGCATGGCTAGAGAGCCATGTCTTAGGTTGCAGATCCCGCGAGCTCCCGTGATCCGGCATCGATCCGCATGAAAATGGGCGTAAATAGGAGACTCTAACAAATTGTCTTGCAGCTATCGGTGTATGAATATGTGGAGCATATGTAGGGCTAAAATCGTAAAGGAGTAAAACCCACAGATTGTAATACCATCCTCATGAAGACGTGAAACAACCGCGCCTGAAAAGGAAAATGGCGCTGGCACTGAGGTGAAAGGAGGATCGGCCAGAGGACATGCCCCGGAGTACGAGACCACAAGGCGGTGAGCATGAGAAGGCAGGAGCGACGGAACACGAGTAGAGATAGGGCTGCAGCTGGGAACATTGTAGCGCGCACACAGCCGTGTGAACTCGAACGACTTGTGCGAAGCTACGAGGATACATTGTGATGAGCGGGGTACAGCGGTCACGGAACCCAGCAGAAAAGAAAGGAGCAGTCGCGGGTGGAGGCAGAGGCAGTACGAAGGACCAATGGCCCATGAGGCGTTGGAAAAGGGACACAAGTGTGAATGATTAAGTGGAACCTGCGGCATGAAATAGGAGAAGCAAGCTGAGGTCTGCCGAATATAGTACGGCAAAATCCAAGATGGCGCCGGACAAGTAGAAGAACAAAGTATAGGGGAAATACGGAGCACAACAGTGCGGGCCCCGGACTGAAACGAGTTGTAACAAGGAAGAAGGGTGCATGGAGGTTACAAAAGGCGAGTGAATGGTGGAGAAGGATAACCAGCACCGCAGGATAATAGCAGGCTGAAAGTGAAGGAAGACAAGTGGTGTGGCAGGACAAGTGCCTCAGGCAGGTGGAGAGAAAAGTACAAACCCCAACCTGAGCAAAGGAGATTGCAGGACAACACAGAGGTGCCAAAGAACACTGGAGCAACAGAGCACCACAGAGTACAGAAAATAGCATGTTGGGGGCACAGATCAAGGGTGGTGCATCGAATAGTTGTCCAATGATGGCCCCACGAGTTCAGATGAACTAAGCCAAGCCAAAGGTACGCAGACAAGGGACCTTGGCAAGAAGGGAGACACACTCCCCATAAACTAGTGAAGTTGGAGGCGAGGACACAATGAGGTGACGGGAGGAACACCCTTGGTGAGGTGGCAAGCAACACCGGCTGACTAATAAGGTCAGCATACCAATGATGCAAGGATAGCCCTGTAAAGTGCCACCACGCTAGCGGAACTAGAGACGTGCTTGCCCTTCTACAACAGCACACTGACCCCAGAAAAGGGCCTTGACACGCTTGAGATACTAGTGCGCACACCACCCGAGCGTAGGAAGCACAACATGTACCAGGAAGGGTGGACCAGAGGCAATTGAGCCACGTCATAAACAAGAATTGGTGCAGTGCCAAGCCCCAACAACACAACGAAGCACACTAGAGTTGGGCAGACGGCGGATTAGAACTGCAGGCCACATATATGGGTGACCTGCACACAGGAAAATAAGCGTATGCAGCAGACAAGGATACAGAGAGGACCGCACCTGAGACGCCAAGCTGCGGACCAGTACAAACACTAATACAAGGGGAGAAAGACGTAAACCGAAGCAGCAGACTGGCGAGACCTGGTACGTTCAGGGCAATGGCGCTCAAGGGGGCCAAATGCAAAGGCAAACAGCCAACGATGGACATATTTGCCAAAACACAACATGCCTCTACCACGCCAGCACAGTCTACGGATACCACACTGGAAGAGATGTCCTCGCCGAGGGACGACCGCCAGATCCTGGCGGCCATAACAGAACTGAAATCCTCGTGGGGAGCCGCGATGGCAGACCTCAAAGCGGCACTGGAATACAAGATAGATGCTGTAGGGATAGAGGTCTACTAAGACAGGACGTAAGAGCACTAGCGGACCGAACCAGTGGCCTAGAAAGCGCTGTCAAAACCAACACTGTTAGTACCACCAATGCCAAAGAAGTCCATATCTTAAAGCAACAAATGTCTAACCTGGAAAACTGAGCTGAGGAGGCCGAAGGGAGGGCGAGACGAAATAACGTACGCGTGGTGAAGAAGACCAGGACACCACGGACTATGTGGAAAAAAACATTCAGGAAATAGGGGCAGGCAAGCTCTCCCAGGGGTTCGCAATTGAACGAGCGCATAGGGCCCTGATGAGAAGACTGCAACCTGGGGCCCCTCCCCGAGCCAAAATCGCAAAGATATTAAACTACAGAGACAGGGAAAAGATTTTGGAATTGTTTCGGAAAGGTGGAACAATAACGCGAGCTGCAGCGACTTTCACTGCGTACCCGGATTATACCATGCTGGTACAGAGACAACGGTACAGCTACATTGCAGTGAAAAGAAGATTGAGGACCGCCGGATTCAAATACATGCTGTTGTACCCCACGAAATTGAAGGTCTTACACAAAGAGAAAGCACACTTTTTTGAAACTCCGGAGGAGGCGGCATGCTGGTTGGATACCCAGGGATGCCCAGAGTCTGAAGACGACCACGATCAAGAGGGATGGGATAAGTGATACGGCGCTATATTTGATGTTGCAGGAGGTGGGAGAAACTTTATTGAGGTGCCAGTAGCAGGTGTAACCCGCGCAACAAGACACGCGGACGCAAACTAATTGGCATTCAGTGGGCGGACATGTTGGACTGGAATATAGAATTGTATAAGGTAGCTATAAGCATAAATGCGCTGCGGACAATTGCCAATACGGAAGACACAAAATAGGGACGACCTACCCCCAATAGTTAAAGTTTTTGAGACGCCAGTAGGGCGTGATCTCCCTGCTGTACCCCGAGTACTGGTGACAGCCAAGAAACGGGCAAGATGCGGGGGTGCCTGAGATCCAGGGATGGAGCTGGGCAACAGTCGGGATGGGGGAGGGAAAACAGGGAGTTGGGGATTAAGTTGGGGCAGGGAAGGGAAGGGGAAGGGGGAGGGAGGGAAGTTGGGGAAGTAGCTAGGTTAAAGGGGAGGGACAGTTTGAAGTTGGGGAACGATCCTACATACATGTGTGATGGCCTACGAGCAAGACCGGGACACTTGCAAAGGGAGGAACAGGATGCTATTGGCTCATGGGGGACCTTAAGGTGATCACTTGGAATGTTAGAGGGCTCAATAGCTACCTAAAGAGGAATAAGGTTATGATGTATCTGCGTAGACAGAAAATAGATATAGCCCTAATACAAGAGACTCACCTCACAAAAGAAAGATTAGAGGTGATCCGGAAGAAGTGGAAGGGGACCGTTGTCGGTGCAACATATTCAGCTTACGCTAGAGGGGTGATCACCTGGGTAGCACCGCATGTCCCATTCCAGTTACTACAGTCCACAGTGGAAGCAGATGGGAGGATGGTGGAAAATAAAGAACTATGCATAATAAATACATATGCCCCGAACCAGGACACAGCGGCATACTTTAAGACCCTATACAACAAAATGAGCATGTACTTAGGGGGGGCAGTGATCTGGGGAGGGGACTTTAACTGCACACTAAATCCGAAAGTAGACAGATCAGATAACAAAATAGACAACCCACCCTGGCCGCCAGGGCGTTGCAGTCATTGCTGACGGACTTCGGGTTCGAGGATGCATGGAGGGTGCGCCACCCGCAGGACAGACAGTATTCACATCACTCGGCCCCACAGATTTTATTTGCACAATAGGCTAGATTATATGTTTGCCACACAGGAGCTAATGGCAGAAATAGTGCAGACAGAATACAAAGCGAGGGTCCTATCAGACCACTCACCATTGGTCCTAATATGTCAATACCGACCCCCAAGAGCAAGGATACCAACGTGGCGCCTCAGAGCTGAGGCATTTAAAGATACAATGTTCAGGGAGGAGTTGAGAGAAGAAATAATAAGTTACTTTGAGACCAATACTGGCAGTGTTGAGTCAGCTGGTATGCTGTGGGAAGCCTTTAAAGTGGTAGTGAGGGGGATTGCCATAGCTAAGTCCAAGGGACTACAAGGAGGGATATTAATTGAACTGCAGGAAGCGGAAAAAGAACTAGAAACAGCGTTGAGCAGAGAGGGTAACACCAAGGAAGATACTGAAACCATACTCGGGCTGCAATAGAAATGTGCTGGACACTGGGAGAGACTGTGCAATCTAAACTATAAAAAGTATATAGAGAGGCAACATGCGGGAGGAGATAAACCAGGGAGGGTGCTGGCATGGTTATATAAAAGCGAGACCCCCAGACCTACAATCAGAGCAAGAACGAAAGAGGATGGGCGTATAGTGGACACCCAAGAGGGCGTGAATCGTGAATTTTTAGAATACTATCAACACTTGTATGGGGATGAAGGGGGAAGCGATTGCAGGGAAATAAGGGAAACACTGGAAGACATAGGCTTGTCGCGAATCAACGTAGAGGAGCGAGAGGAGTTGGATGCCCCGATCACTTTAGAGGAACTAGAAGAGGTGGTAGTGCAGCTACCCACCAGCAAGACTCTGTGGGCCGATGGACTCCCTAGCAAATTTTATAAAATGTATGGAAATTAGGTGCTTCCCCCGCTTTTAGCGATGCTAAATGAGGCATACGAAACAGGAAGGCTGCCAGAGTCCCTAAGAGAGGCGATTATCATACCGCTCCCTAAACCCAATAAGCCTGGCAAAGATTGCAGATCATTCAGGCCGCTGTCAATCCTCAATCAGGACAGCAAAATGCACACAGTGGTCCTGGCAAACAGAATGAGCAGGATCATTAATAAATTAATGCACCCCGATCAGACCGGATGTGTTCCAAATAGGAATATATCCAACAACCTTAGACAACTTCACCGAGTTATTGAAAATGCGAAAGGGGATGCGGGCGAAATGGCAATTGTATTGTTGGATGCAATAAAAGCTTTTGATTCAGTCAAATGGCCTTGGCTGATTGCAGCCCTGTCCAATTATGGGATAGGGCCTCGGTATCTTAAATGGGTCAAACTGTTACATAGCACACGGCTGGCCAGGGTTAAAACGGGAGCAATAATATCAGAGAGGTGGCAACTTAGTAGGGGTACTAGACAGGGATGCCCATGGTCCCCTATGCTGTATATCTTAGCGCTAGAGCCCCTGGCGATATACCTAAGGCAGCAATATATCATAATAGGTATTACCATAAAAAGGGAGCCGCACTTAGTCTCCTTGTACGCTGCCGATATGCTGTTGTATTTACGATACCCTGAAGAAAACCTCCAATATGTTCTGGAAGTGATGGAGCGATTTGCGTCGCTGTCCGGCATAGCGGTGAACCTCAATCCGGCATAGCGCTGAACCCCAAAAAATCATGTATATTTCTGCTGGGTAGATACAAAGGGATCCCGCAAGATCAATTACCCGTTTTACAAATACCATGGGAGGTCAACACGTTCAGATATCTTGGGGTATTTATTTACCATACGGTGGAGGCAGAGCACCAAGATAATACTGAGAAAGCGGTCAAGAGCTTTGAAAATAGTATGAAGTTCTGGGCAAAGCTCCCCTTGGCGATGATGGGAAGAGGGGCAATGCTGAAAATGGTAGTTCTGCCGAGACTATTGCATTATTTTGGGAACATACCATATCTGATACCAAGGCGATTGTTCGCTAGGATACATAGCATATGTAGGGAATTTCTTTGGCATGGGACAAGGAAAGAATTGCCCTTTGGAAGTTACAAAATTCGTATAATAGAGGGGGTATAAAACTGCCAAACTATGAGATCTGCTATCTAGCAAGCCAACTACAATATGTGGCAAAATGGTTATCAGAAGAACCAACCTCAGAATCTAGGTTGTTTAGACTGGAATGTGCCCCATTCCTCCTGAAATAAATGATATGGCTGCCCAAATCAGATATGAAAGAGCGCCCAGAGATGATGATATTGGGACAGGAAATATGGCATAAGGCCTGTCAGGTAATGGAGAACCCATCACTGTGTTCCCTGCAAGTGCCACTAGTCGCATTGATGGGAAAAGAAAGCCAACTAATGAAGATGATCAGGAAGTACTGGGAACCGGTAGGGATAGCAAAAGTGGAAGACCTATGGCAAGAGGGGAGAATAAAAGAATTTGGAATGTTGGTGGAGGAAACGGGGTTACATACGGGACAATGTATTACATACCATAGAATGGTGCAGCGAATAAAAAAGACATGGTCCGAAATAGTATTAGAAGAGCAACCGGACGCCACCATAGAAATAATATATGACATAGCAGAATGAGGGCACGAGATATCTAGGATACATGAGCTGGTGATGTCCAAAGTGGGGGAGGAAGTGGTACAACTGAGACAGGACTGGGAGGAGGAAGTGGGTGCCTCAATGAGTGATGGGATGTGTGAGCTAGCCCAAGGGTACCATAAGAAAGTGGCAAGGAATGCAAGGTTAAAGCAAATACAACTGTATATAACCCACAGGGCTTATATGACACCCAAGAGGATAGCCAAATTTTAAAAACACAGAACGATAAGCATGCCCCAAATGCGGCGAAGAAAACGCCGGGATGACGCATATGTTCTGGGCATGCCCACAAATTGAGAGATTCTGGGGAGAAGTAGCCCATAGACTAGAAGAAAAAAGGATTAAGATAACTGTGGAAACAGCATGGGCATGCCTGGTAGGAGGGTTCCCCAGACCACTCAAACTTAAACATGTAAGTAAATTAAAGGATTTGGCATATATACTCGCGAAGCGTAGAATTCCCATGGGATGGAAGGCATGCCATAGACCGAGGATAGAAATATGGTGGTAAGACCTTCAGAAATGGGCAGAAGCTGGAACTGCAGTATGGCAGGATGCTAGCAATACTGGAGGGGAGGAAGAAGCTGAAACCTTGACAGTCTGGAAACATTTAATAGCCACACTGTTTGGGCCTACACAGGACTGGTCGAGTGACCAGGACCCAGTAGAGAAGGTAGATGAGGGAATCCCTCTGCAAGATGAAGAAGCAGAACGCAAAGTAGAGTAGGCTTGGACGGGGGGACGGGGACGGGAGACGCAGTAGACATTGTTTGAGTTGTACAAAAAATTTAAATGATGTAATATGTACTGCAAGTTTGGTTTTGTGTTTGAAATAAAATCAATAAAATTGTTTTTAAAAAAAAAAAGAAATATGAAACTTGTTAGCATACCACGTGCTGTGCTTCTTAAATCTTCTTTTACATTAAACTTTTTCTTATGCTCACATCGATGTTCAAGAGCTGAGCACGCTGTAAATCAACCATGCTGATTCCACTGCATTTATGCAATCCGAGATGCAACCTTCCAAATCGTTATTAACTTTTCTCTTGATGAGCAGCATGTTCTGCTGTGCTAATTGGATTGCCACTCTGTAGAACAGTTTGGAAAGTGGGATGTTACTGGAAAGCTCAACAATAGCAAAAAAAAGCTGCATGAAGCCTAATGTTGCATTATCACTGCCCGTCTGCTGGACATGTCCCACTACTCAGGTCTGAGTACCATCAATGTTGTTCTTCTAAAACAATATAGTCTCTCAGGTGTTCGTTTTTGGGGGAATGATTGGAAGTACATTAAAACAATATACAGATCACGTGTGAAACCGGTAACAAATACATTGATTGACTGATAGATTATTTATATCACGCTCGTACACAGGTGTTTCAGAGCGTGACAAGGCAAAGGGAGGGTAGCAAAGGAGAACAAAAACAACAATCTTACTAGGCCCAGTGACATTGAGAACGCGTAAGTGCATGGGAGAGGGGAAAGAGGGAAAAGTGCATGGAAGGGGGAGGAGTGGAAAGTGCCGAGCAAAGGAATACAGGTAAATAATTAACCTTTAGTGCCGTGTTAACATGTCTGCTATAATTCCCTCTAGTATGCACATTTTCTTCTAAGTAATTTCATCATGTACTAGGTGTGCTACCACATAACATCCCTCATCTTGCTTTGTTAGCTTCTCCTCTGATATACACGTTCCTGATGCTAATTCAGTTTTTGTTGCTTACTTGAACATGAAGGAATGGCTCGCCCTTTATGAGAGCTTCACCCATTATTGTGTCTATATAAGCGCTCACTGTGCCAGCTGTCATCTTAAAAAATAAAAGAACACATTTGTGTTCTGTGTAGGTCTTGGCCACTCTCTTTCCTGAGTTGGAAAAACATTATGGAGCATTCCGAGTTCGGTGGATTTACTGTTGGTAAAACCACCAAATGGAATTGCCCTTACTGCCGTGTTAACACCTTGGAACTGGAGGTAAAACCTCCCTATTCCTAGGTGGTGGTAGTCCTCCTTTTGGAGGTCCCATAGGACTCAATTGGGGTTTAGCAGACTTTCTGCCAGTGGTAATTCTGCCAGCGGTAATTCTGCCATTAATCTCCAGTAAACTGGCAGAAATACAATTCTGCCAAGTAAGTGCTGGAGGTTTTTCCTCCACTTTACTTCCAAAGTCGGAATTTGGTGGTGTAGTAAAGTGGTGGCAAATCCATTAATGCCACTTTTCTACTGCACCGCAAACATAGTAACGAGTACCATTGATGTTTGGGGTTTCATTATTAATTTGTCTTGCCTTTCTCTAACACAGGTGCTGCTTTAGAAAGAGCCTCTTTGTCCACTCATTAGGGACCCAAATAGAAAACATTTGACAAATCGGGGGCACTTGAAGCAAGACACATAAGTGCATTTGTTTGCCCCACAAACGGTCCTAGTTATTCCACATACCCATGAAGCTGTTCCATGCAGTCCCCTTGCCAAATCACAATAGTTTATCTCTTTCACCAGGGCCAGTTTCTAATTTGTTCAGTACGAACAGTTCCAGTGTCTGTAGTGAGTGTGCCTTCAAGCTTTCCTAGTTCTATTTTAGTAGTTTGCTGAGCAGAGTTACTTCACCTGTATGCAAACCAACCCATTGCAGACCTATCCCATTAGCTGCGAGTACCAGCCAGAGCTTCACCGTAGGGTGGCTCTGCCTTTTTGCAGAAGCTAGCTTGGACTTATACTGATAGATCCTTGCATCGCACTGCTATAAGATACATTAATAGTCGTAAAGGGGTGCCACACAGTTCTTGCATTGATGACCTTTTATGTAGATTTTGTAACCTGGCTTTAACTGATGACCATGAATTTCAGGTTCGCTCAGCAATGCCTTCTGAACGTGCGGATAAATAAGCCAGACAGCTTGTAACAGGGTTTGACAATACGTCAACACCACATAATGAAGCAACTGTAAATGTTGTCTTGGATAGTGCAACTGGGGGAGATTCTGGTAAGCACATCAGTCTGCCAGTGAGGATTTAATGGGGGCGCAAACCAGTTTTCATACTTTCAGTACTCTGCATGAACATTAGGACAAGCAGCATCGCATCTGGCAACTTGATACAAGTTTCAGAGCTGATTTCTGAGATTTTGTTTTTCAGGACCCCATTTTGCCTTTCTACCGCCCTCGTGGATTGTGGTTGATTTGGGAAACGAAGCCTCTGGTAGATCTGCAGTACCCTGGAAAGTTCCTTTATGCCTTTCCTCTTGAAGTGGGTTCTGCAATCACTACTAACCCTCACTGGTACTCCGAAGCCGGGCACAAAATCTTTTATTAGCACTTCGACTACTCTGTGCTTGGTGGCACAGATACACTTGCACCCAGTAAAAAAACATGTCCACGATCAGCAGCAGCAAATATTCTTACAATGCATCCTTTGGCATTTGGGTAAAGTATATTGTATGGTAACAAAAGGTGCCCAGGGCATCGGATGGGCTACTTGACACATATTAAAGCTCTTTCGTATGTTGTCATATCACCTTATTTTCAGTATATGGGGCGTGGTCCTGTATGCTACCAAGTTTATCAAAGGTAGTGTGGGGTGGTGGCTGTGCCATGGTTTGGGGAAGCTTTTTCACAGCTGGAGAACCAAGGGAAAGGGCAACCCCTTTTGCTGCTTTATCAGCAAGGGCATTTCCCCTTGGAGCACCATCTCTTGAGGTTATAGGTGTCACATTTCACCAATTCTAGTTCAATGGGCAACATCAGAGCTTTTGAGCAGGACATCTTCATGTAAAGCATTTTCAATGAGTGAACCTGCTGCAGGAAAGGAACCCCCTCTCTCCCATAAATGGCCATAACCATGATAAAAGAAAAGCGGAAATCCATGTATATAGTATCTCTTTTCCCTTGTGGCAAACTACATACAGGCTCTGGTTAATGCAATCGATTTATCCTTTTGGGCAGAATATACATTGTGAATTAGTGCACTCTCAATTATCGCATATTTAGGACAAATGGCATATCATACTGTTAACCCTCTTCGACCATTCCTAAAACAAGGTCCATATACACAAAAGACGTGATCTGTAATTTGGGGTGGAACATTATAAAGATCCTTTCAGGCAGTTGTAAGGGTAGCAGTTGCAGTGATGCAATCATTGGTATTCCCTTCTGCCTGACTTAGCTGGAGTTAAGCATGGTGCAGCACTGGACATAGAGTTAAAATTACTTTTGCAGAATTCAACAAAATTAGGTCGAATTTCTTAAATTGGGAAGCAGACAAGTGTGTTTTTGTTGACAATAGTAGAGCTATTACTGCTTGAGGTGTCGCTATAACAAGAGTTGATCATAGAACCATATTTTCAGAGGACTGGACCCCTAATGCAGCTCAGACAACCTACATCATGCAAGGCTGCAGCTCAAGTGCAACTGGGTTCAGCGCTGCACTGTAATGGGCTATAAGACAGTGCTTGTCACTGTTTTATTGTCAACACTGATTTGGAATACCCTACATTTTTTGCGAAAAATAAAATAAAAGGCTTTTTGTTATTTGGAATACCAAGGGCTGGTGCACTAGCAAGAGCACACTTTTCTTTGACATAAGGCTGCTCCACCTCTTGGGAGCATTCAAGTGGGTCTGAGATATTATTGCGGTTCATTACGTCTAAGGGGCTTAATAGTAGCATATCCCAATATCCATGGTCTGTATTTTTAGTTGCGCCTAGAAAAGATCTCATTTGTGTATTCATTTTTGGCTTAGGTCATTTTAAAATTGCTCCTACTTTGGAGTCAATTAGACTATTGTATATCTGCGGAAATATTGTGACCCAAGTAATATACCATAGATTTACATAACTGCAGTTTTTGTCAGGACGTTTTATGCTCTTTACTAGTTAATGAAGTGAGGAGCACTAATGTGTCTTGCTTGCATGCGTCATACGGTGGAGATGCGATTAGGAGGTCATCTACAAACTGCATCATTTTGGATTCACCTGGAAATGTAATACTATGAACATCTCTCTTCAGAATCTGTAAAACAAATGTAGGACTCTGTTTACCCCATGTCCAGGTGTAATGTAAACTAGAATATGGAAAGATGCATATATACTGACTCTTTAGAGAATAAAGCCAATAAAAATCAACAACTGTGAAATACAACGCAGTATTTGGGATGCAAGAAAGGATGGTTGCTGGACAAATCCAGCAACCATCCCTTCTTGCAAAAGCACCATAGGCAAAATCACTGAGCTTAATGCTTGAGGATCCTGAACAAAGCAGTATGTGTCCCAGCCTGGCTTCTTTATCAGCACAATTGTTACATTACATGGACTGAAAGTTGGGACAATAATATTGTGTTTTAGCAGAGATTCAATTATCATTGTAATGCCTTTTTCTTCTTCTTATGGTTTCAATGGATCTTCCTTGGAAGGTGTTTTGAAAGATTACCCTCGATATGAACAGGCTGTATGCATTTCAGATCAAATCAACTTCATTTGCATGTTGAGACCACAAACACTCAGGTACTTTAGACAGTACAATAAGGTCTACATTCAACTCACCCTCCTTAGGGGCATTTGGTAGTTCATCCTGGTATGTTACTAATGCAGTATTCATATTTTCTGGAAACATTTCTAAGTACGCATTTTCTCGTATACAGTAAATAATGCTTGTCAATTTGCACAGTAGGCAATGCATTATCAAATTCACTGTGGAGGATGGGCTCAATAAAAATGCATGCTAATCTGAGATTGGACCTAAGGTTACAGTAAGAGGTGGTGTACCAGAATGCAGCACAGAGTTATTGGAGATACCAACAGACTTTATAGTTGCCAAAGAGAGTTGTACAGTAGGGATTTTTTTGGGCTGCATCACGGGATAATCTGCTATGTCTACCAAACAATGAATGGTTTTATTTTGAATTTTGCAGACAATAAAAGACCCTTCCTGATATATAGGTAACAATGTTTGCATGAAAATATAGCTTTTTCCGAGGCTGTTCTATACTTCTGTTTGCTTTACCTGTGCGTGAACATACTGTGCATTATCATTTGGGGAATGAACCTGGGGAAGTGGTCGGTTGGGGTACTGTGATGAATCGGTAATGATTTCTCCCAGAAACCTGGCCTGGAACTCTTCTCGTGTGGCCAGGGAAAATCCTGACTCTGGGGGGGTGGAGTCCTGCGGGAGGATCACATGGGGTGTGAAACAGGCCAGGAAGACTGGGAAACTCCCCTGTTTAACTTTCCCCGTAATCCCACACTTTTGATGTTGGTTTTCCAAACAACAGAAGTTAAAAGAACTAACTCAGTCAGGCAATTTAGGCTAACCTCCCACACCTGAAGGAACCTGGGAGGCATAAAAGGCCCCCTCAGGTGCAGGCAATGAGAAGTAGCTGGAACTGTGAATGGAGTGCGTGCAGTTGCAGCAGAGGCCGAAAGAAGGCGGCACAGTGCTGGCGAATCAAGCAGAAGTGGGAGAACCAGCGGAACCCCGGAACGTGGATGCAGCACCTTTCACCTGCTTGTCTTGAGAGGGTCCTGTTCCCCGCCAAACTCTGACGTGCAGAGGCAGTGCAGTGGGAGATGTGTCTTTCCCTATGTGATCCTGATTAACATGATTGCTGTGCAGGACACGTGTCGGAGACTAAGACGAGGAGCTGTGGGCGAGTCACAGGTCTCAGGAGCGAGAGGGGCTCTGTGTTAGAGTGCCCGGACCAGAGACACCTTTAGAGAGGAAGGGTGTGGCTCCCAAGTGAGCCAGAAGCAGAAGAAGTTGTGCAATATGTAGAAAGAGGATCACAGAAGCCGGTGAGTCAAACCTGGCGTTCTGATTCCTTGTTCGAACACTGCCAGCAACAGCACCCAGCTTGAATGTTTAACTCGCGTAGAAGCTGAAGCGAGAGGAAGTTGATTGTTGAAGTTATAACGAAGGGACAATGGAAAGTAGTACTCGCGTGTGATCAGAAATATTTGCTCGCGTAGAAGCAAATGCTATTGAAAGCCATTGTTAAACCCTTAAGCTCTGATGAAGTGGTCACGTGTCTCATTAAATATAACGAACATTGAGGAAAGCATTATTAAAGACTTAAAACTTGTAATACTCTAGAAGTGGTTGCGTGTGCCTAAATTTGTTTTCCAAGTGGAGAGTAAACTTTAGTTCTTTCTTTTACAAGCAATCATTGTTCCTAAAAGAAGTTAAGTGTTTACTTATTGTAACCGCAGTTGGAGAGAGCGCAAGCATTTCCCAAGCCATGAGTGTTCACTCATTGAGATTGAAAACAGCCATTCACATAGCCAGAAAATGGTCTACGTTCAACCTTGTCCAAGTTACACATTTGCAAGCATTAACCGAAGCCAAGAGAGTGGGACCAAGGCTTCTGGGTAATTAATTGGCTAACAGTTGGGAAAGAGGTGAAGACCAAGTTGGGAAAGCGAAACATTGTTGCTTATAAACATTATTGGAAGTTGACACAACCTATCTTGCCAGAGACTATTGTAGAAGGAAAGAAGTGGGTCCAAAAGGCAATCATGGGTTATTACTGTGGTGGCCTAAATACAAGATAGGCAAAGAGGCTGCCCCTTTTTGAAGAGAGATATTCAGAGGAAGAGTATCTTGCCTACTTGAAGGTGTTGCAGCGCCTTAAAGTGAATCCTGTTCAAATCTTTCTTGAAATACACATAATTGAAGGTGTGGTGGTATATCTGGTTGTCTGTGGATGCAAGATGTCAGTAGTCCAAATGAAGTAGAATGCTGTGATGCAAGGAGAATGTCCTCATGGTAAACTCTAGTAAAAGTGAAGTTGTTGAAGTAGAAACAGCAGCACTGTGAAGTCATCCTAACAAATATACCTATTGTGAATCATTATCTGAATAGAAGAATAATTACTGTTAACCAAGACTTGTGTTTCACTTAACATTCTAGAAGTTGTATTTCGAAGGGATTGTGTCCTCCGACGTATTCCTCATCTTAGATATCTCCTTCCAGCTCTGCTGGCCTCGGAAAAATTTTTCACTAGAGGGCGCTGCGCGTCGACGTCCTCCAAGTCGATGTCCCTCGACAGCCGCCGTATCGACGCCGACGTCATCCTGGCTATAAAGGCCGGGCGCAGCGCCCGTTGCTCAGTTCCGTTTTTCCGCGCTTACTCAGTGCCTCGGAATACCGTTGCTCAGTTTTGTCAGAGTTAAACCTATTTACCTCGAGTTATTCGATCCGTACTCGATGGCTTCTTCGTCGGAACCGACAACTCCTCGATCCGGCTTCAAAAAATGCCGAGATTGTGGGAAAAAGATGTCGCTGACTGACTCTCACAGAGTTTGTCTGTGGTGTTTGGGAGCTGAACACCATTGTTCGGAGTGCGAGGACTGTATGTCCATGACAGCTAAGACCCTGAAGGAGCGTAGGGGGAAGCTGGAGAAAGGTAAGACTTTTAAAGCTTCTTCTTCCTCGACGAAGTCGAGACATTCGTCTCCTCGTCACCATTCGCGCTCCAGATCTCGGAGTGGGTCTCATCACTCCTCGAGATCGAAGCACTCGAAGAGAAGACGTCGAAGAGCCCCTTCTCCGTCTTCCTCTTCCTCTGTTTCGCCAAAGAGAATCCCGTGCCCCACGAAACATAGTTCCCGGGCTGAATGGGAGGAATTCCGCAAAAATATGATGAGCGTCTTCGAGAAAGCGGCCTCGACCCCCTCGAAGACTGCCGAGAGCGATGCTCTGGTCGAAAGACCCGAAGGTCAAAAACGCCGCGAGTCGCAGTACCCGGCTAAGGAAACCTCTCGAGCGCGTCACCAACCCTCGAGTAGGACTATGACCTCCAAACCTTCCTCGAAGGTTCCGTCGACGAAGGTTCCGTCGACGTCGAGGTCGATGTCTTCGACGCCGTTGTCGAAGAGACCTTCGACACACGAGTCTGTCGACTCGACGCCAGCTTCGACACCGGTGTCAACGCCAAGAAAAGTCACAGTTACGACACACCCAGTGACTATCCCCAGGTCCTCGACGTCGATGGCTTCGAGATTGTCGAGCAGAATTCCAATTCTGTCTAGGTCTTCGAGGCCTCCGCCTTTGTTTTTCGACGCCACGCTCGAAGCCTTTGTCGTCGACGACATCGACGTTTTCGAGGCCTATTATGACAAGTTCGGCACCCTCTGCTTTGGAAATGGGGTTTACACCCTTTATGAGTTCAGAACAATTGAGAACTATGTCCTCAATTATGGAAGAGGGTGAATTGTCTGAACAGGAAGACACATTTGAGTTGCAGGGACCTGTAACCCCAATTAGAGAGGAATTTCCCTCTGAAGAACGCAGGTTAAAGGATCTTCATGATTCCTTACACGAGGCAAGTGGGTTAGACACCTCCCCTGAGGTGGAGTTTGCTAGGCCAGACCCGGGGGAACATGCTGAAACCCCCTACAGAGCCTTAATGGCCAGGATCACAGAGTTTATGGGGTGGTCTGCACCCTCACAATCTTTCCAACAAGATGACCTCACGGATATTCTTGACAAAGGCCCACAGGAGGATCCTGTGGTGCCTTTTCATAAAGCTCTTCAGAGGAAGATTATGACAAACTGGGAAACCCGAGATGTCGTACCGGCAGTAAATAAAAAACTGTCTACAAAGTACAGGGTATCCTCTACAGACCCGGAGTTTTTGTCTAAACATCCATCCCCAGAAAGTCTGGTGGTACAGGCAGCATCCTCTACCGATGTCAAGACGGCTTATCCTACCGTCCCACAGGACAGGGACGATAAAAAATATGATACTATGGCAAAGAAAGTTTTTTCGGCATGTAGCATGGCGTTAAAATCTGTTAATGCTACTTGCACCCTTGCTAGATTCAGCCATACACTTTGGGAGTGTGCTTCTACAGTGGCTGACTGCATCCCGGAGGGAGAAGAAAGGGATGCGTTCCTGAATATTATACAGGACGGTAAAGACGCTATGTGCGAATTCCTCCAGACGGGCATTGATTCGGCTGACAGTATCAGCAGAGCAATGGCGGCAAGTACGACAACCAGGAGATTCGCTTGGTTGAGAAAGTCTGGTTTTGTCCCAGATGTGCAAGCCAGGCTCTTGAACATGCCATTCGATGGCTCTTCTTTGTTCGGGAAAAAGGCGGATGACAGTTTAGAGAAACTGCAAACTTCAAAGGCAGCAGCAAAATCCCTAGGCGCTGCAATCCGTCAGACACCTTTTCGTCCCACAGGAACCTCTGCGAGGGGCAAGTCCTTTCGCTTCTACTCCGCATTCAGAAGAGGTAGAGGACGACCGGCTCAAAGGGGACAAAGAAGAACTACCCGAGGTGGACGGGGTAGATATTCAAAAGCCGCAGCAACAGCAGGTGCCTCTTTACCATCGGCATCTGCATCAGCCACCCCAAAACCACTCTGAGGACTTCCCTCACAGGACACCTGTAGGAGGCAGGTTGACTCAACATCTGGCGGAATGGCAGGCTATCACGTCAGATGCTTGGGCATAGGAGACAGTTGCCCAAGGTTACTGCCTACCTTTCCTACGTATACCTCAGAGTCATCCACCGGGGATCAGCTCTCAGAAAGCTCCAGATCCGCTCCTCTTGCAGGAAATTTTGGACCTGCTAGAGAAAGGTGCCATAGAACCGGTACCTGTAGCGGAGAGGAACAAGGGCTGGTATTCCCCTTACTTTCTCATTCCAAAGAAAGACGGAGGACTGAGACCCATCTTGGACTTGCGAGAATTGAACAAATTCCTCAGAAAAGACAAATTCAAGATGGTCACTCTTTCTCAGATCCTCCAGGCCCTTCAGTTCCAGGACTGGTTGGTATCTCTGGACCTTCAGGACGCTTATTTCCATGTGCCTATCCATCTCAAACACAGGAAATACCTGAGGTTCGCAATTGGCAACTCACTATCAATTTCGAGTGCTGCCATTTGGGCTGACCTACGCCCCGAGGGTCTTCACCAAGTTAATGTTGGTAGTGGCGGCAAGTCTAAGGAGGGAAGGGATTCACGTCTACCCCTACCTGGACGATTGGTTGATCAGGGCTGTTTCTTTGGAACAAGCTTAGATGCAGCTAAATCACGTGTGCCACTCCCTTCACAGACTGGGCTTCTCCCTCAATTTAAAGAAGTCACAAATGATACCATCGCAGAGACTCCAGTTCATAGGAGCGATCCTGGACACTTCCCTGGGAAAAGCCTCGCCACCAGAGGTGAGGGCTCAAGATATTCTACAGATGGTTACCAAGTTCAAACATGCCCAACGTCTCCCAGCCTTCGACTTTTTGAGGTTGCTAGGCCTCATGGCATCCTGCATTTTCCTAGTGCCAGAGGCTCGCCTGAGAAGGAGATCCCTCCAGTGGGCACTGAGGACTCAGTGGTCACAATTCTCAGGGAGAATGACAGATCTTCTTCAGGTTCCCGACAGGGTGGCTCGAGACCTTCAGTGGTGGGCCTGTCAAGAGAACATTCTGAAAGGAGAACAGTTTTGGCAACCCTGACCGGAGATAACAGTAGTCACGGATGCCTCACTCACGGGGTGGGGAGCCCACGCCAACGACTTGACCATCAGCGGCCGTTGGTCTCCATCGGAGTCCAGACTACATATCAACCTGTTAGAGCTGAGAGCCATCAGACTTGCACTGAAGGCATTCCTGCCAGCTGTACAAGGGAAAAACGTCCTGATAATGACGGACAACATGGTGGCCATGCACTACCTCAACAAAAGAGGAGGCGTAGGATCACTGCCCCTGTGCAGAGAGGCAATGCAGCTCTGGTTTTGGGCAATCCAAGAAGGAATCTCTCTATCGGCAGTTCCCCTTGCCGGAGAGAAGAACTTGACAGCGGACGCTCTGAGCAGGCAGAGCACAGTCTCCCACGAGTGGGAGCTAGTTCAGGAAGTCCTTCAAGAGATCTTCGCCCTTTGGGGAACCCCTCAGGTAGATCTGTTCGCCACCATCCTCAACAGGAAGTGCGATCTGTTCTGCTCAAGGGAATTTCCCCCGAGACGAGCTCTGGGAGACGCGTTCATAGTGGACTGGGAGTTTCCGCTTCTGTACGCGTTCCCACCGCTCCCTGTCATTCCTCAAATGATCAGGAGGTTGAGAAGATTTCGGAGAACCATGATCCTAATTGCCCCGGATTGGGCCAGGAGAACGTGGTACCCGGACCTTCTAGACTTGTCCATCTGCCCTCCAATTCGACTTCCACTCAGAGAGAACCTACTCTCACAGAAGGGAGGTCAGGTTCTCCATCCAGACATCAAAACCCTCAACCTTCACGCTTAGCTTCTGAAAGGCTGAGGTACAAGGATTGGGACCTCCCTGATGATGTTATGGAGGTGTTGCTTTCGGCAAGGAGACCAGCAACAAAGTCTTTATACCGCTCCCTTTGGAACAGATTTTGCGACTGGTGTAAAGAACAGAATATCGACCCTTTTTCATGTGGTACACCAATGGTTTTGTCCTTCCTACTATATTTGGCAAATTCAGGCCTTCAAGTTGGCACCATTAAGGGCTATCTCGCAGCACTATCCATCTTTAAGCGCACTGCGGAAGAACCATCCTTTTTCAAGTTACCCTTGGTAATACAATTTCTAAAGGGGTTAACCAATGTTTATCCCCCAAGACCATTCCAAGTTCCCCTATGGGATTTAAACTTAGTCCTAACTTTCCTGATGGGCACACCTTTCGAACCAATCCATTCTTGTTTGTTACGATTCCTTACCCTTAAAACTGTTTTATTAATAGCACTTACATCTGCTAGAAAGGTGAGCGAATTACAAGCTCTTTCTTGTAAACCCCCTCACACTATCTTTCACAAAGACAAAGTTGTCCTGCAAGTGAAGCCTAATTTCCTCCCAAAGGTGGTTTCTGAATTTCATATCACTCAGAAGATTACCCTACCATCTTTCTATCCTCCTCCTCACCCGGGGAAAGAGGAAGAGAGGTTACACAGGCTAGACCCTAGGAGGGCTTTAAGTTTTTACATCAGTAGACTAGCCAGGATAAGACAGGCAGACCAGCTGTTTGTAGGTTACACAGGTCACAAGCTGGGGTTACCAATAACTAAGCAGACCATTTCCAGATGGATCATTCTAGCCATTCTGGAATGTTATAAACTGGCAGGAAAAGAGCCCCCTCAAAACCTTAGGGTTCATTCGACCAGAGGTATTGCAGCTTCATCGGCCCTCAAAAGAGGTGTGCCGGTTAAAGACATCTGTGCGGCCGCTACATGGTCGTCTGTCCATACCTTTACACGATTTTACAACTTGGATTCCTCCTCCAGTCAAGAGACTAGGTTTGGAAGGGCTGTACTGCATTCTATTCATCAATAGAAGACAGCATGAAGTCAGTACTCCCTCCTCCAATAATAGAATACTGCTATGGGAGCCTATCTAAGATGAGGAATACGTCGGAGGACACAATCCCTTCGAAGAACAAGTTACTTCTTACCTTGTAACGTTCTTTCGACGGGATGTTCCTCCGACGTATTCCTCATCGACCCTCCCATCCATCCCCGCAGTTCTACTTCCCTTGTTGTTGCAGCTTACGCTCCTTCAGGGTGATTAGTTTAGTCCAGAAAGCATTATTGTGGGCTACAAAACAGAACTGAGCAACGGGCGCTGCGCGCGGCCTTTATAGCCAGGATGACGTTGGCGTCGATACGGCGGCTGTCGAGGGACATCGACTCGGAGGACGTCGACGCGCAGCGCCCTCTAGTGAAAAAATTTTCCGAGGCCAGCAGAGCTGGAAGGAGATATCTAAGATGAGGAATACGTCGGAGGAACATCCCGTCGAAAGAAAGTTACAAGGTAAGAAGTAACTTGTTCTTCTTTTTGAACTGTTTCAAGTCTTCTGGGAATACTCAAAGTGGTAAAAGAGCATTGTAGCTGAGAATAACATTGATGCCATTCTGAGTAAGTGGAAAGTCTTTATTTCACCAAGAAGAATTATTTTGTTGTTGTTGGAACTTTGTTTAATAAACATCATTGCACTTTCAAAGAACTAAATTAAGATTTTGCCAGCTATGTGGATTTTCTAATTTTCTTTTGATGAACATTGAAACACGTTGCTTTGCTTCATAGTCAAATGGTACCTTCCTCTATCTCCAAACCTCTAAGTACTTGCACCTAATGTGCTGATAAAAGTATACATTAAATATGTCGGTGTGCCTTTTCCCGAGGAACAACATTCTTTAACTGTCCTTTTCCCGTTTCAACACATAGTAACAATTCACTTTTGCATGCAGCCTGTGGGAGGAATAAAGGGTACTTAGTCACATCGAAGGAAAACTCTGCTTTATCACTGCTCAAGGTGGGAACTATATGCAATATACTCACCACTACACCATAGGGATGCCATAATCCAACTCATTCTGTTCTCTTAATTCTCTCTCTTGAGAGGTTCCTGGGAGATCCTAGAATTAGGCATTCCTCCTCCTAGTCCCTCCTGTACTCTGCTCTTAGCTCCCTTCCATACTGTTCCCCCCCACAAATACCTATACTCTTATATAAGTACAAGGTCTACTATCCCATTCTACTCTAGTCTTCTCCCCTTCTCTCCCTCTTCTGAATCTGCCCTGCTTCTGTACACATTTAAGTATGGCTTCATGCAGCCCCAGAACAGACACCAACTGCATGAGGTGCCCTGGATCGAAACCCTTTCAGAGATTTGAAAAGTCCTCTTACAAATCATACCAATAGGCCTCTTACCAATCCTTTTTGTGCTCAAGTGGGCACGTAATTAAGCACGCCCTGGTAACCGACGTCTCACTTGGCATTCCCTCCAGTTCTTTGGCAAAACCAAACCGTACATTCATATATGATGTGTCACTTGTACAGCAATGGGCGTGGCTATGTTCCGAGCAAGAGTTCATGGCACAGCCGCATAGCCTCCTGTACAATTTGTGACAACCAATCATGGCTTTCTCGCTGCGTAGCTATGTCATCTCCGTAATTATAGCAGCAGCGTTGCCCTGATTGGTACAAGCTGCATTTTTATAAGAAAATCACAAAATATTTTACAGCATTCACAAATTAATTATGAAATTACCAAGTAGCAGGCTGATCTGCTAAAGTATATAAGTGTGCAGTCAGGGGAAGTGTTGAAGTTGGGAGCGATTTGAGCAAGAGATATTGTGTGTTTGGAGAGGCAAGAAGGAAAGGAGCAGGAAGGAGAAGGAGGAGGGGAGAGCCAAAGCATGCAGATAAGGAGAAGAGGGTGTGAGAACATTGACGAGTAGAGGAGTTGGTGACCAAGGAGCAGAAGAGAGGAGGGGGAAGTGGTGAAACATTGGAAAGAGAAGGCAGTGGTATAGGAGCAGAGTAGAGATGAGGATTTGTGCTTTCCTGAAATAAGGGCTGTAGATACGATTTTGAAGTAAGAGTTGTTTACTTTCTATTTTGTGAAGTCTGCAGTAAAATTATCTTTTATGGCATATACAAGTAGTTCTCATTAACAAAATGAGTACTTTTTAGGTGTGTTCTTGCTCCCTATTAGTTTTGGTTACGTGTATTTGCTGTTTTTGTCGAGGACAAGTGGCTGCATTAGCTACATAGACACATATAGAGCTGTGACCTTCAATGGACATTCCTTTATTTGAGGCAGTATCTTGTCTTACTTGGTTTGTTGCCCCACTTACTACTGAAGACTTGTGCCTTGGCTGCTCGACTACAGCAATCCTGTGTGGGTGAAAGACATGTGGAAGTTATCACAAAGTTTCTAACATCAGAGTGGTGACCTTCAGGCTTAAACATAGGCTCATTACAACCCCAGCGGTAGCCATGCCAGTACTACCAGCAAGGCTGCCGCCGGAGTTGCATCCGGGACCGGCACCCACGAATGGACAATTACCAGTCCATTCCGAGTTCGGCGGACCGGTAATTGCCCATTCGCGGGTGCCGGTGTGAATGCACTCCCCATCCCGCCCCATAGAGCGGAATAGGGATGGGGAGCATGGATGCACCGGCACCTTTCATAACGGTGCCTGTGCATCCACGAGTTGTGCTCGTGGGTGCCTTCCATTCTGCCAGTGAACGTCTGAAGGCACCGGCGAGCACAACTCGGAGTATGGCGGTATGGTAGCAACGGGGCCAGTGCCTTACCGTACCGGCATACTCGTAATGAGGCCCTATAGACCTTTGGAGATTTCTCCTGACAAAGACCGGGTTCTTTACATTTCTGTTGGTGTTCTCTCATTCAGTCCCACAAAATACGCTTGATTGAAAGATCATTAATGGGTAGCGGCCTATTCCTACCCCTTCAGAGCTGATTTCTACCGTATTTTTACCTTTGCTCAAGCTCCTGTTGTGCTGGTAGCTAATTGCAAGCATTGCAGTCTTTTTATATTGTGAGAATTCACAAACCTACGACTGTGTTTTTTCTCTCTATGTCTTGTCTAGTTGTCTCAACAACTAACACACATAAAGGTGTGGGGCAAAAATCTCATTCATTACTTCAGGCAGAAATCTTGAAAACTGAGCTAACATTAGTGCAACTGCTTGCTATATTTGTTTATACATGTGTTTGGATTTTATAAACTGATTCTTGCAACTAGTTAGCTGCACCTGTGCACATTTCGGGGATGTTTACAATATGAGATCAGAGAAGGATCTGTTGAAAGGCCACAGCAATGCACTTCAGCACACAGATTCCTATGTGATATCTAGTTGGTTTTGGGCAAAGGGAACACTAACTTTTCAAATCATTTATGACCCTAGCATGTATAAGGCAAGCTAATGCTCTCCCAACTCATGATCCACATTTCGCACGTTTCAGAAAGATCTAAATTAGACATCTCAAAAAATGCAACCTGTATCCCTTTGCCAATGTCCCATGTTGGAGGCTAGGTGACGAACTGGAGAGAACATTAGGCCGGGTGCCACCACCCTCTCTGTGATGCAGGTCCTCTAGCAGATCGACGCAGTGTCCTCCAGCTTCCCCAGTGCATCACCAGCCTTATTAGAGTACATACCTACTAGACTCGCAGTAAATCCCTGTTTTAAATGAGACCATCCCCTTAAAGACAGCTGGACTGTGCCTACATGGTAAGGGACTTAGTCTCAAATGTTCACTAGATGTGTGACAACTGGCAGACAGCAAGAAGAGGCTGACCCCAGCAGGGAGGAAGAACCCTGGGGAGAGCAAGCCACCTAGCATTCCCCTGCAGAAAATCCTGCGGGCAACAGGAAGCACCCCTCATAATGTTACACATGCAGTGACTCACACCGGCAGAACCGAGGGGTACAATCTACAACCACGGGCAACCTATTTATCAGGGTGAATGGTTATTTGCATTTTGCCCAGAGTTGTACTAACAATCTTGTTTGCAACATGCACACCAATGTGAATGTTTTACCCAGGTGACCCCCACTCACCGGTGGTTACTGCAAACTGCGGAGCCCCAACCACCACTGTGGAAACGTGGCACCCTCTTGTAGACAGTAGTCTACAAATTATCCAAGGTTTGAGACATCACAGTAGTACAGATCACAACTCTTTCATACACGCAAATTATTTAAATCTGCAAATGTTTTTAAACTCTTTACTGTATACTCAGTTTTTGAAAATCACACATCGCGTGTTCCAGTCATGTTTTCGGAGTCAGCAATAGAGATGTTTCAACAATTTTAGACAAGGTGGGCATGCTGATGACATTTTGCAATCTGCTTTGAACACAAGAAGACACATCACACATGAACAAACATTGCAGCCACAAGAACGATCTTCATAGAAGAATGACAAAATAGATACTCGCATAAGGGCCATCAGCACATTAAGTCTGAAAACGGACCCAAAGACAGGGGGGGGGAACCCTTCAATCTGACCCCTAATTGGGAGCATTCGTGGAAACGTTCCACTTACTCACATATACAAAAAAATGCCCAATCTAGGAAATCCCTTGATTAGGGCAAACAAATGGCTTTGCAAATCAATACAACAATTTTAGGGGAAACGTCAAGCAGGAATGTTTACCTGCTTAAATTGAAGCTGCTGTAATAATACTGTGAAACTGAATGACATTGCTCACCCGCAAACAGGAACACGCATCAAACTAAGACTGCTTCACACGGTTCCTTGAAATTGTCACATATACCATAAAGTGTCCTTGTGGATGGATACATTTTGGAGAAGTCACTCACTGCTTCAAAGACTAATCATAGAACATAGTTTCGTATTTCTAACGAAAATACCAATTGAAGCATAGCACAGCATTTCATGGAAATGAGTCACTCCGTCAGGCAATTGAGGTTTCAAAGACTACAGCATGTTCCAGCACATACCAGACAACGTGGTAGGATCACACGCCTCAGAGGATGTGGAGCTGTAAACATACCTGTCAACTTACTGGTCTCAATGAGGACATTCATTTGAACATTTATCCGGCATTAAGCAGATGAAGGACCTCCTATCTTTTTTTATTTTTATGTTACTACCAAAACGTCCTTTTTCACATTTGTTATAGTTTTGGATGTCTTTTCACGGTATAATATCCTCTTTCTTTCTTGTGTGAACAATCTGTTGTTATATCAGAAAGCCTCATGCAATAGCACCAAGGTAACAATCTATAGCCAATTGAGAAAAAAACTATAAATGAAGGGAGGTAGAGTAACACCTGACTGTGATTATTTACATTGTGTGATGTTGCAGTAAACTGGAAATTAGCATGCACATTTAGCCTGGTTTTAGTTATATGCTGGCACTACCTACTTGACACAGAATGTCTGCCCTGCAAGTAAGTGGTGTTCATTTTGTTCTGTGGAGATCATTTCCATTTCATAATCCTCTGTTCAAAATGTAAAGAATCCACACAGAATTGACTGCACTGCCAGCTTAATGTGTCTCATGGAGAAACGTTCCACATCCTCTCCTTGTTTATGCGCAAATGCTCAGTGCACGTGCACAAGATTTAACTCTCCATGAAGTGGGATCTGCAGTGAGAGGGCAGCCATGCGAGGATTTGAAATTGAGTTTCTTGAGGCTTACTCTGCTCTTCCCCCACCCCTCAGCACCGTCCCCAGGAAGATTTACCCATCGCACTGCACAGACATTAAGACATTGGAGCGAGGATAGTGTTTTGACATCATTTGTACCTGCTTTCTCTGTATTATTTTTGCCAATCCTATTATTTTACTATTGTTGTGTTCTTCAATGAGGAGCAAGTGAACTGTTCTTCTTTGCAATTAAATTATGTTTATCTCACATTTGCAATTAGAATTTGCTGCCTTGTTGTATATTCACTTAATCGATCTTCTCATCTTCCCTTTTGTCAATTTGTCGTAATATTACTTCCCAATTCCTTTGTTAGTCATGCCTGTATTTTGAGGTCTGTTATTGTGGCAATAAGACCTTAGGCGGTGGGCCAATACCGCCCCAGGTAATGCCCCCGGGCCGTAGTTACAGGCCCGAGCGTAGCCCCGGGGACATTACCGTGGGCGGTATTAACCCGCCGCCGAGGGTCTTATTGCCATTAGCAACCTGGCCCGTTAGACCGGGGTGCTAATGGCATTTTTTTTTTTTTTTTGCTTGTTTCGAAACAGAAAAAAATGAAAAAAAATGCCTGCCGGGAAAGGGAAAACGTAGTCCGTTTTCCCTTTCCATGTCTGCCATCAGGAGCGGACGCGCTGGGAACACAAAAAGTACTGCGGTCTCCGGCGTGGGACAATGGAAGCCTCCAACCATGTGGAGGCTTGGAGCGGGGATGGCCCCGCTCTGAGTCTCCACACGGCTGGAGGTTTCCATCGTCCCCCGCGGGAGATCACAGGATAGAAGGTAAGTCGGGTGGGGTGGGAGGAGGGAGGGAAAAGGAATTCTTACCTGAGTCCCCGGCGGGGGACGAAGGAAGCCTCCAGCCATGGGGAGGCTCGGAGCGGGGATTGCCCCGTTTCGAGCCTCCTCATTGGCTGAGGGGCTGCCACGCCCCTCGCCAGGAACAGAGAAGCCAGCACGCATGGCGTAAAAGGGAATACCATGTGGTATGGCTCGCAAATAAGCCAATCACCACGCAGTATTTCCGCTGCGCCCCACGTGCCGGGTGCTAATGTACAACTATCCTGTTCTCCTCTTGGTAATGTCTCCTTTCATCACTCTGGGTCTGTTGTATATCAGGGCAGTGTAATAGTTTCTTATGCGCTTTGTCACTCTCCAGAGTGATAGAGATTAACACCATTACTTCAAAGAACTGTATGTAGCTTTTTCAGACCCAGCACTTGTGCGTACTGAATAGAGGGAAACTCTTTCCCCACCTGGTGATGAGATAAGTAATGAAAACAAATTACTGTCATAAGTTAGGAGGCATGGCCCATAAAGTGTGTTTATTGTAAGGATTATTCTGAAAACAAAGATACAGAGGGTAAGGGATGCAACACACATTGTGCAAATCTCCCTGGATTAAGGGTAAGCTTAACACTGTAAAGCAGTTTTTCCTCACTAAATTGAGGATTGCCCCTCTCTGGTCCTGGGTTTAAGCAGATTGGCTACCCGTCCTAGTATCCATCTCCAATGTCAAGGGACTGGTTAGAGTAGCGCTCTTTGGAATGGTACCAAATAAGAGGGTCCTTCTAAGGCTACAGTGTCATAAAAGCAGGATAAATCAACTGTGGAAGGTCCTAATCTCTAAGGATCTATTGTCCTCTGTTCAATTCTTGTTATAACAGTGGGCGTTCCTGAACATTTGCCCAGGATAGTGTTCATTACATCACTAACATTCACAGGGAGGGTATGTGTGCCCCACTGTTCTTCTTCATTCTTACCTTTTCCATGTTGTAGTCTTTTGCTTGGTCTGTACCTTTGGTTTTCGACTTATCCTTGACTTTTGTCAATTGTATTTGTCCTAATTGACCACATCTATTCATACATCACTTCCTGGAAGCAATGGTGCTTCGGATGTTGCTACTTTGGCATGGCCTGTATCATACTCTCCCTTGCCTCTAGGGTCTTCTCTCCCCTGCCAAGGCACTTTCAGGTAGTATTTTAACAGCACTATCAGAACAGACCTCAAACATTAACGCTGTGCTGTTGATATTGCAGGCTCCATCACAATCTGGGTTAGTGCCCTCACCATGCCGTTATCTGGTGAGACAATGAAGGCTTGACTCCTATCAGCTTATGGGCAAAGGTTTTTGTCAGGTGTATGAAGCTTAAGTCTACCCTATACCTGGTCTCCCTGGTTTGTGACAATATGTCTTAACCACCTCTGTCTGCACCTTTTGCTAGCCTGTATGGCTTATCTGGCCTGCCCAATGCAGGTTTTTACTGACTAGTTCTTCCTCTCCCATGCCTCTTTCTGCACCGCACATCTCTCTCTGGAGCTTCGTCCTTATACCCTCAATGTTCTGAGATTTCTGCCTCCTTTTATAGTTTATAGCCACACTGAGTATTTGATGGATCTAACAAGTGTTCTGATTTGTGGATCTGTTTCTCTATAATGTCCTTAGGTCTTGATTGGTAACATTTAACTGGAATGACCTTGTCCCCATGTGTTGGTGTTCTGTGGTGATCTGGGAGCTGCTGTGGATGGATGATAAGTAACATTGGGATATAATCCTGTTACCCGACTTTATAAAATGTTTGTCAACCATCTTTGGATGAGGCTTTCCATCCATAGCATTTTGCTGGTCAACCTGCTCTGCTATCTTGTAAGTTTTCCTTCTCGTATGTGATTGGGAACCTGTGCGACTCCTGAGAAGATTCCCATCTACTTTAAGCTCCGATCCACGCTCCATGTCGGGGCTCACAAACCCTTTGTTTGCTGTTCACCTTGCTCGGATACCCACTTTGTGCTCTGCACAAGGCTAAAGGTAGTTCAATCTAATCTGCAGACTTTTCTGATTTGTGAACTTTGCAGAATGTCTACTTTTCTTGTAACTTTGTCCCTCAGCCAGTTGGAATGCTACCTGGGCTCCATAGTAAAGAGTCCTCTTCTTTGTTTATGACATGCATTTCCCCCTGGTCAACATTTAGTTCTCGGTTTGGAGTGATTTCTAGGTCACCTGAGCGAGCACTAGGGGAATCTCTGGAGAAGTTTTGTATACCAATTCCAGGGGAATTCCCTGTATACCATTGCCAGGGGTCACACCAATAGATCAGGTAACTCCAGGGGTTGCATCACAAAGCAGGTAGCTTCCCTGGACCCTAGAGCTCAACAGTCTCTCCAAGGTTCTTTGCATTTGTTCCCTATTCTCAATTCTCCCAATCCCTCACTTTTGCCCTTTTTTCTTTGGCACAGAATAAGAGCTTTAAAACATAAGATAAGATAATGGTTACCTCGCCACATGACATAGTTGCTTACCATAAAAAATGTATGTACTTGATCTCAGACTTTACTTGAACATAACTGTACTGGTTGTAGCCTAGGTGATTAAGAATTTTAACCTTGAGATAGTAAAGGTATCCAGTGATTTGAGGCCTACTGGTCCTGACAGTGACTAGCTGAGAAAATGGACACATTTTGTACAACAGAGCTCCAGATTAGATCTCTTTTAGAAAAAGTTATGTCAGTAGAATTTACGCATTTCTGTCAAAGGTTGATCAGTGTATTTGTTCATGCCTCACAAAGCATTCTATATTTCCTGAACAGGCTGAATCGGTAACCTTTACTATTGTACAACCTCCACGCTATGGTACAATCGAGCGCACCAGCAACGGGCAGCGTTACCGTCAGACGACTACTTTCACAATGGATGATCTCTACCAAAATAGGATCAGCTACAACCATGATGGGAGCAACTCACTTAAGGACCGCTTCACCTTCTCTGTGTCCGATGGGACCAACCCATTTTTCATTGTGGATGATGAGGGAAAGGAAGTAGGTTGAGAAGGACTGTTGTGTGGAGTTTGTCTGCTTTTGGGGGAGAGTGTGTGGCAGTGCTTTAGTTTTTCACATAGTACTCAGTATGTTTCTGTCCACGTTGCCACAGATAATTAACTATCAGCTGTCCATAGTTGACATAAGTCGTTAGCACCTTGGATTGGGAACTATAATTGTCCATCCCATACCAATTATACATTACTATGTTTCTGTGCTATTTCTGTGTACATTCCAACATTAGAAAGAAATTGAGAAACAGAGACTTGGAGGCTTCATTGCTTTAATAATCAGTAACTGTGACAGAGCATCACTAGAAGTACCCACTCAGACATCAAAATGATTAAATGTTTTATTTTCTATAATTGCAAGATCATTGTGGTGGGTCCGACTTGCAGTACCTTCAGGGATTCAATGGTCTTTTGGTGGTTGCACTAGGGTCCTATCTCTCTCTCTCTCTCTCTCTCTCTCTCTCTCTCTCTCTCTCTCTCTCTCTCTCTCTCTCTCTCTCGTTTTCCTTATGTTACCCCCACCCAGGCCAAAATGTTCATAACCCCTGTTAGTACTAAGGCTTGGTAACCCCTACTGTTTTTCTCCTTGGGCTAAGGATCTGATGGTTACTTTGAGGCTTTGGCTTACTGACTCCCTAGGGGGCTTCTAACTCTGTGATCTATTGGGAGTTAAGGAAATAGTGCCTTGCACGTGCTCTGTTGGAATCTCATGAGCCAGTCACGCACAGTCTCAACCCCCCCTTCTACGATTTCTCCTTCTCTACCCCCCTTCCTGTCAAACGTCTCACTCCAATATTCCACTCCACCTTCTGTTCTCCCCGTGCTACATCTCTTCTTAACACTACTACTACTACCACCACCTCTTCCTTTCTTCTACCAGCATCTCACAACTTCTCTACTACAACCACATCATGAATACCACCTCTCCTCTCCTATTACTTCTGCCTTTCCACTACTACCGCTTCTTTCTTGCTACTACCTCCAACTATTCTCACTACTATTATCACCTCTTCTAACAACAACTACCTCTCCCTTGGAGATACTGCCACTACTCTTTTCTGCTTCTGCTATCTCTCCTCTCCCTACTACTGCCGCTCACTACTTCTCTCTTCTCACTACAGCTACTACTCACTGCTACTACCATCTCTATACTCTCAGGCATTCCCACTTTGCAGCACCCTTCCTTCTGTGACACACTCCACCACCACGTCCTCTTGCTGTCTCTTGGTCCTCTTCCTGACACCTCTGACCTCGCCCTTCTAAACCACACTAACCCCCCTTCCTTCCCTTTATATAAATTCCCTCGACTCTCTCTGTTTGGCTGGTTCTCCCTAGCCAATCCACTCTGGCTCTTATTCAGGGCAAGGGTAGGGATGGCATGGACAACCCTCAAAAGGGCCTGAAGTCCAACCCCTGTTTTCCTGCGCTGTTCTTCTGCATTCTAGCCATGTAAACCAAAGCAGTCAATGGGGGACAGCCTCCCTACACTGTAATGTCCTTCCTTCAGGCCCCTTTTTAATATATTTCCCTTGTGGGCTAGTGGGTTTCCCCTTTGCGCGGTCTCTCTATCGTGGGGGCGGGCCCCTGGATAGCTGTGCTGCTGCTGGGGCATCTCCCTGCTTCATTGGAACCTTCGTAGTGAGTTCCTCGGCAGCAGCGGCTTCCTTCAACTGGGATATGCTGGGCCCGCGGCCTCCCGCTGCCTTGCCCTCTTTCCTCACCTCAGTTCCAGTGTTCGAGGCACATAACCACCAACTTTTCATTGTACCAATGTTTTCCCAGATTCGTTTAAAAGTGGCATTGTCCTTCCAGTACTGGATCCTCCAGTGGTATTTGCACAAAGCTCCATTAGATGTCCACACTGACGTGCCTCCCACTTCTGGATGAATTTCCTGTGATACCGTACAGCCTACACACATAGGAGATGAAATTCTAATTACTATTTTTTCATTTGCTGAAGTTGTATTGCAACAGCATGGCCTGTCTGCTAGTATTCTCTGGTTCCAGGTGTTAGAAGCTACACAATTACTCACATTTGTTTTGTGGTAGCACATTGGGGCTATACAATTGGTCCATTAGCAGTTTACCAGTCAAGTCTCTATAGTCTTAACTACCCACAAAAAAGTGTGAATTCAAGATGTATCGAGCCACGAGTGTCATCACAGAGGATGAGGCTGCAGCCTCACATGGTACATGTATGGATAGTTTAAACAATGGTAGGCAAACATCCATATTCATACATACACAAAGACATAACTTACAGATCATTGTTCTGAAAAACACCAAATGTTCAGAGGCCCAGCCCCATGAAAATAGTAGACTTTTCTTTAAAAGATCCCACTCACACAATGTGGGTGAGCTTCTGCTTTATTTACTTGGCCAATAGCTTATGTAAAGAGAAAGACAAGAAGGGGTATGCATAAAAGTACTTTATTTTAATGTCAAAGCTAGTGCATTATAATAGTTAGCTGTGAAATCAAAAATATACTCGTTTTATAGCATCTGTAAAAATAACAAAATATATCAGTCACTTTCGTATAACATAGCACTTTCAATATAGTTTTCAACTTACTTGCCAATCTATTTTTTGTCTTAGATTGTGACTGCAGCTCCTCAGAGGTTTAAGGTGGACATCCTCCCTGTTGATGACGGAACCCCAAGAATCGTTACCAACCTCGGTCTGCAGTGGCTGGAGTACATGGACGGAAAGGTAAGTTATTTCATACATTGAGCCAAGGTCTTAAGTATTTTGATATGCATCATTTGTTGTGTAATCTTGCCAACATGTAATGTGTGTAAATACTGATGGCTGTGGATCGATGTGTGATGCCTCACTAAGTGACCGTGCTATTTTCATGGGTTTGCACCCTTTGTGGAAGACACTATTCACACTGAATGCTACAGCATCCAGTTCTCCAAATAGTCACACAAACCTGATAGGTCGATGTCAGGAGACAGATATGTTGAATGCATATTTTAAATATAATGTCTTTAGAGCATGTGCAAGATTACATCATTTTATATTATTTGCTTATCCTAAGCACCCTCCTAGGCATGAACATATTCAAAGTGTGTGCATACAACCTTCTTGTGCTACCCAGTCTCATGTCGACTTCCTGCAAGCCCCTGATGTGAGTCTCCAGTCCCACCTTTAACCTGTTATACTCCAATTGTGTGATGTCTTTTGACTGTGCCACTTCAGGAAGATGTCCCATCTTTTCTTGCTCATTGTGGTTAAACTTTATGATTTTTTTTTCTATTTTTTCTATCCTCGCCATTCTATAGTTGTTGAGATTTGAGATAGACTTAAAAGACTTTAAAGACGTCCATTCCCTCACTGCGCCCTGCACAACATTTGACTTGACATTGAAAATTGGTTTTATTGATTTTCAACATGGGTATAGCAGTCTTCATTACATACATCATTGAATAATTTTAGCTGCAGTGCAGTTGCTTAGAATGACATATATCACCACTTTAATCCCTGCCCTCTACCCCCACACCCCGCAACCCTTGAGGCAACAGATGATCTCAATGATTTACATAGACCATGGGAGTTCATAGGCAAAATCGTTGATGTAGACAGTGGTACCGCATGTGACAATTTAGGATTAACAAAAACATTGTGGGCAGATTGATGGAATGGCACTTCGGCTATATCGTGCTGCACACTTAACTTTGGCTAATGTACTTGGCTCGGAGCTCAGACCATTCAGTGTCAATGGAGGTTCGATCACCGTGAATGGCGGCTGTCAGCCTGTCCATAGTATAAATGTTGCGGGAGACATTTATCCACTAAGCTTTCGTAGGTAAACTTGCTCTTTTCCAAGCGGTTGTGGGGCAGGCCCTAGCTGCCAGCAAGAGCCCATGTGTCATTTTGGGTACCTTAAGTATATGTTCTTCCGTTTCTACCAAACTAAACAAAATCATCAGTGGTTGCTTCTCCCTCTCCTCCCCCTCAAGCTCTTTAATCCAGCTGAGCACTTCATCCCAGTATGCTTGGACTGCCTTGCACCCCCACCACATGTGCCAGTAGTCTGCTTTCTGGCCACAGCCCCGCCAGCAGAGTGGACCTACATCTTGATACATCCTGGCAAGTCGTAGTGGGTCGTACTACCATCTATATAATAGCTTGATCCCATGCAGTTTGTACTGACAAGAAATAGAGCTTTTCAAAGTCCTTATGCATATCTTAAGCCATGTCTTTGGGGGAGGATTTCTCCCGAGGTCTTTTTCCCATTTGTGTTTCAGGGTGGCTGAGGGGGTTGTATTGATGCCAACTAATGCCGTGTACATTGTGCTAATGAGGCCCTTGGAGCCTACGTACAAATCTAGAATTCTTTCGAACGGGGTGAGGTCTCTCTGAAGGGCCTCCTTCCAAACCTCCCGGGTCATGACGCCTTTCAACCTCAGATACAGGAAGACTGAAAGTGGTCCTATACCTAAGGCTTCTTCTAGCTCCTGGATGGTAATGAATGTATTATTTCACCGTAATTGCCCTGTCCTTTCAAGCCCGGCCTCGTACCATGATTCGAAACTGCCTGGATCGGGGATATCGTCCCTGACGCCCGGTGCCCATAGGTGTGATAGGGGAGAGGGCCATGTAGTGACTCCTTTCATTCCTTTGTTTGGTTTCCATATAGCCCATATAGTCCCAAGAATGGGGTGATTTTTAATGCTGTTTCGCAATAGGGGTCCCGGTACCCATAACCATTCTCCCACAATAAATGGCCGAAGGTGGTAGTTATCTAGACCTATCCATTGGGGTTCTTTTTGCTGTCTGAAATGCGGGATCAGTACTCGCAATTAGACAGCCCTATAGTAGAGCTCTATATCTCGGAGGCCCACCCCACCATCATCTTTCCGAAGATGGAGTAAGGCAATGGGAACCCTAGGTTTCTTGTTTTGCCATAGAAAGGTGTGTAGGACTTTTTTAGTGGTTGCAAAGACATCTTTGGGTAGTTGGATAGGGAGCATCTGGAATAGGTAGAGCAGCTTTGGGAGGGTCACCATTTTAATGGTATTCGGGCCACCCATCCATGAGATGGTGAGCTTTGTCCACCGTTCAATATCTTTTTGGATTGTGTGTATTATCGGAGGAAAGTTGGCTTCAAATAGGTCACCTAAGTCTCGGGTCACATTGATGCCCAGATACCGCAGCATGGTGAGACTGACCTTCATCCCTACAGGTGCAAATCGCTCCACATCTGAGTCCCTACTCTTGTCAATTGGGAGGACAGATTTCCCTGTATTAATTTTCAAGCCCGCCAATTTACCATACTCCTCAATTATCTCCATGGCTGCTGGTATCGAGTTTAGGGGGTTGGTTGTATGCAGAAGGATATCATCTGCATATAGGCCTAATTTATATTCCTGGTCTCCCACTTTAATTCCTTCCACCCTTTTATCGAGCCTTAGCTTCTGCCCCAGTGGTTCGAGGGACAATACGAATAGTATGGCTGACAGTGGGCAGCCCTGCCTGGTTCCTCTTTCCAGTGCAAACCACCTCGAGTAACCACCGTTCACGGCAACAGAGGTCTTGGGGGTTGAGTATAATGCTTTAATAGTGCGGCGGAGCTTGGGGCCAAGGCCTATCCAGATTAGAACTTTCTCCAAGAACTCCCACTCCACACTGTCGATGGCCTTTTCGGCATTAAGAGACAGGAGGGTTGGGTTGTCGCTCCCTTTCTGTACCTCGTGCATCAGGTGTAATGTTTTCCTCATCGTATCTGCGCCCTGCCTTCCCATTACAAAGCTGAATTGATCTGTGTGTATCAGTTTAGGTAGATGTGTTTCTAGTCTGGCCGCTATTAGTCTTGCGTAGATTTTAGCGTCTATGTTGAGAAGAGATATGGGGCGATACGACCCGCAGTGTTTTGGATCTCTTCCTTCTTTTGGGATGACCGTTAGAAGGGCCTGGGCAAAGGATGGGGGTGCCCGTACCGTATTGAAAATGTTGTTGAACAAGGTCACTAGGAAGGGGGTGAGAAATGCAGTGAACGTTTTGTAGAAGCCGGGAGTGAAGCCATCGTCCCCTGGTGCCTTCCCCGACTTGAGGCGTTTGATGGCATCTGAGACTTCGTCTCCTGTGACCGGTGCGTCAAGGGCCCCAGCCTCGGAGTGCGTGAGTGTAGGGAGACCTGCCTCTTTGAGATACCAGTGACCCTCCTCCCCCATTGGGGGAGGAGGGTCACTGGTATATAGGTCTTCGTAGAAGAAGGCGAATGCTTCTTGTATGCCTTCTGGGGTGGATTCGACTGTATCTATGAGAGTACCATCTGTCCTTTCTATCATGTCCACCCATCTTTCTGCCCTTTGGGCACGAAGCTTCGCCGCAAGGAGGGCATCAGCCTTATCTCCCTTCTCACAGTACTTTTGTTTCAGGTATTGTAGGGTCTGTGTCACCTTACCCATTTCCAGGGCTTTTAGCTCCTCCCTTAATTCCTTGGCTTCCGCGAGGTGTATAGATTTGTTCTGCTGGGATGTCTGGACTGAGCTCTCTGCTGCGTCTAGCTTCTGTCTAATATTGATCTCAAGTAACATGCGTTCTCTCTTCTTCCTAGTACGTTCCCTGATTAGGATCCCACGCCAAGTGGCCTTAGCCGCTTCCCATACATTCACTTTCGTGGCTTCACCTGTATCATTAGTTATGAAGAATTGTTTAATTTCATTTTCTAATTCCTCCTTGAAGGCTGTGTCCGACCATAGTGTTTCATTGCACCTCCACTTCGTGTTGCGGTGGGGGAGATCATCCCAGTCCAGGTTCCGCCATAAACATGTCATGGTCAGACCAAGTAATGGGGTGTATGTTTGCACTCCGAAGAATTCTCATTAGGCCCTCAGAGAGGAACACATAGTCTATTCTTGTAAGCGTGTCGTGGGGGATGGACCGAAAGGTGAATCCCTTATCTAGAGGATGTAGGTGACGCCAGCTATCGGAGAGGCCATACAGGGCAAGGGTGGTTTTGATTTCTGCATGTTCATGTGCCTGAGAGGGTTGGGAGGTGTCTTGTTTGGTTTGTCTATCCATGGTGCTGTCCATCCATGTGTTGAAGTCGCCCCCAAAGATAGTATGGCCTTGTGATTTATTAAACATCCATTCAGTCGTTTTATGGAGGAATCTCTTTTGGCTCTGATTGGGTGCGTAGATTGTGGCAAGGGTTATAACTGTGTCCCTAATGTATCCAACTATTATCATGGCTCTACCCTCTGTGTCGGTCCAGGAATTCAAAATTTTCATACAGATGCTCTTTCGGATTAGGATTCCCACACCCGCCTTTTTGGGGATACCCGAACTCCAGAAAGTGTGCCCAACCAAACTGCTAGGGATCCCTTTCTCGCTGCCCCTCTGGTATTTTGTCTCTTGTAAGAACATGATATTGACATTGGACCTCTTGAATTCTCTCGCCACTAATGAGCGTTTGGTGGGGGAATTGAGGCCTTTCACATTGAGTGTGCATACACGTAGCCGTTGATGTCTAGGTTTTGTCGCCATTGTGATTTATCAGTGGGGAATGACACAATAGGTGTGTCTGTCTCATTGCCTCTGCTCTGGATATCTGCCATATGCCTGACTCCTTGTTAATAAGCTGAGTCTCACATGATCTTGTGAGGGCCGCTAAGCATTCCTGGCGCTCAGCAGTCAGTGATCTCAAGGGTGCCTCTCCCTCCCTCACTCCCCAGTACTCATCTGTCCCCTCCAACCCTTCGGGTTGCATTACCCCTCCCTTCGAACCCCCCGAACCACACAGCATCCGATTCGGCTGGGTTATGTTCACCCAGTCGTTTTCGGACCACCAGCGGGAACCGTACCTTGAACGGTCCCATTTTCATATACATACAACATAACCATGAGCCCCCAACTCCCCCCCTGCATTATAGGAACACACTAACGAACTGAACTGTATTCTAACATTTGGTTCTTAAAACACTTGATCCCGATATCGGGCTTTCAACAAGTCACCATATGGGCGATCTTTGTTTCTATATTGCCTTTCGTCACCTCCTTCATCCATTCATTCCCTGAAATGCCCCAGATGCCCATCCACCTCCTCTTTCTCTAATGACCACAGAAGTGGAAGGATTCATAGCGTGTGTGCGTACCCTTACCCTTGTCCATTTCGCAAATAAATCTTCTGCATGGAGTGGGGTGGGGGAAGGGGGGTGATGGTGCGACCATCGCCTGTTGGTACTCAGTAAGTGTCCATCTGACGATATCAAGGGCCAATAGTCAGGCCGGTGCTTGTCGTCAGGTGCACCCGCGGGACGAAAAGGTAGATAAGGAGTTATGGTGGATTTAGTGCTCTGCGTCCTGAGAAGTGTTCATCCTTCTATATTTCCTGGAGCCTTGCATCCTCTTTCTTTGTGGACCTTTAGTGTTCCAGTCCTTTGCTTCAGGTCTTTTCCCACTTTGGGCCGGTTCCTCCTCCTGAGTGCCCAGTAGGTAAAATGCAACACCGGATATCCTTTTCAGTGATCAGTTTTATGGCATTACCTTCCCACTCAAAGGAGAGTGAGAAGGTATCCGCAGCGGTATCGCACATTCTTTTCTTTTAGCATTTGGGTGAGTGGGAGACACTTCGTCTGCATTGCCAGTGTGAGGGAAGATAGATCTTGGTAGATGGAGACGTGCACCGAGCCAAACATGATTTGCGGGGTGTGTCTGGCCTTGTCCAGAACTCTAGCCTTGTCTGCATAATTATGAAAGTGGGCAAGCACTGTTCTCGGACCTCCTGTTCTTCCACCCGCCCTGTGGACACAATCAATCTTGGGCTCGTCGACTGAGTCATCGTTGAAAAGCGATTTCATTATGCTGTGCAATGTTCTCTTCAGATCCGACTCAGTCTCGCCTTCATTTTCTGGGATTCCAAAAATGCGTATATTATTGCGCCGCTCTCTGTTTTCTAAGTCATTGATCTTTAAACAGAATTCTTCCTCTCTGGCTTCAAGTTCGGCAATTCGCACGTCCATTTGGGTCTCCAGAGTATTTAAGGATGACTGATTGTGCTCAACTTCTTCAAGCCTGACCTCCGTTTTATCCATCCTCTGGGTGATTTAATCAATTTTGCCTCCAATATCCGCTCTCATACTCCTGCAATGCACAGGGGCCGAGCTCTCAGTGCGGGTGGTGCCCTTTTCGAGGGTAATTAGTCAGTTTCTTATGAGGAGGATTCCGCACTCACCCGAGTTGTTTATCTGGACGTAGTTCACAGTCTGCCTTCTTGGGCCCAGTTCCCAGAAGTTGCTGGCCTCCGTTCTCGCTGTAGTTCCCTTCTGGTGAAGGCGCACAAACCGCCGTGGTCCTGAGGCACTTTGTGTCACCACTGGTTTCTGGTCAACCGGGGAGCTTGGCCTTAGCGTTAGCGCCTCCACTTGCAGACTCTGTAGGTCCTTTCCGACCCCAGATTCACACCCCCACCACCGTCTGTTTCAGCCTCCTGAGAGGGGAAAGTAACAGAGGCCTCTGTGGTCGCCACCTCTTCACACTTCAATTGATAAGTGCTGTCCTATGGGTCCGTTGGCAGGGGCGAGTCTCACCTTGGAAGTGAGGCGCAGGGCCTTGTGGTGCGTTTAACCCTGGCTTGGGGGGCGCTGCTTCTAGATGGGCCAACATGTGGCCGTGCTCCACCATGCGTCTGGGCCAGTGCCTCTGTGTCATGGGGGGAGGTGGTATGCGCCCAGGATGTAGTGGCTGGGCGCCTAGGAAATGCTCAATTGGGAGTCCGTGAGCTATGGCCAGGTTCTACGACAAGATGGAGTGTTGCGCCTCGCAGGACGCACAGGCCGGGCCCAGGGGGAATGCGCCAATGAGTGGCCACACTCTGTCTCCTAATCCAAATCGATGTCTCCTTACCTTGGGGGTGAGTGATGGGGACCCGGGGTGCTCCTGCGCCTGACGACCGATGGAAAGGCAGAAGGGGAAGGCGCCTTGCAGCAGGGTTTGCTGATGTAGCTGGCGGGTGCGTGAGAGTTTTCGTCGGGTTCGCACCTTCCGTATTTTGCTACGGGCGCTCGAGAGGGTCAGTTCCAGGCGTTCCACGAGCCGTGCGCCGGCCTACCAGGGAGAGGGCGCACGGCGCAGGGCAGTAGCAGGGCAGGGGGGGTTTGGCTCGCTGGAGCCGCCGTTGTGTTGAGGTGCGCCGAGGGCACTGCTCCGAGGGACACCATCACACAGTGGGAGGCGGGAGCTCCGGGGCCCGTATGATTTCGGCTGCGTAGGTTCTCATAGTCTGAAACTCAGCGAAGCCTCCACCGTTTTTCGTCGAGTTTCGGCTGAAATTGTGAGAGGGACCTTGTTGCTCCAAATCTAGTCGATCTCTTACTCTGGGGGAGGGTCCAATAGTGGTGGCTCATTCCACTTTGGAGGACCTCAGGACGGAGCTCACGCGGAGGAGCCTGCCATCCGTGCGCCTTCTGGTGGCCAGTCCCATTTTTGAGTTCATTCTGCACTGGTACGGTATGCTTCTACGTTTGTGTCTTCCAACAGTGATAGAATAGGGCTGGATAAATGTGACCACCGGGACAATGGGAGCCTTTATGTGGCATTGACGGTCAGTTATCAAGACGTATGCCAATTTCTATGCGTGGTGGTTTGGGACATGTTCATTCATGACATAGCCAACCGATCTGGGAAGCTTTTAGTGACTGGAGTTGCCGTCACTTTTCTGCCTGGCCATTTTGTCTATTGAGTCTGTCCTACTAATTAATACCTGGTAGTAGAATACATTAGCGCACCACAGTGCTAACAGTAAAAACCATCCATGCCCTTTGCAATGTGGGCCCCACGTCTTCCTTCTGATCTGGGACACCACACCCTTTCTTGTCATAAATCTGAGCAGAACCATGTTGCTGTTTGCACTAAAGGTCAGTACATACATTCCAATATGAGAATGTTCAAAAGAGAAACATGTCAGATCAGAAACATGGGCAGGTTTAAACTGACAGACAATGGGCCTCATCACGAGTTGGGCGCTAGCCCTTAAATGCAGCGGTAACGGGGTTATCACTGCATTTAAGTGTCCGCCAAATCATGAGTATGGCGTGTTTACCCCCAGCTCAGAGCTGGGAGTAAACATGCTGAAAAATGCAGATTTTTCACTTCATTAACGGGCAGTAATATGGGGAATGGGGAATAGCATTTACCGCCCAACCCGTGATATGGCAGTAATACCGCTGGACGGGTGGACAGAAACGCAAATAAAGTTGGACGGTATCCCAGTCGGGATACCTCCCAACTCGTGATGAGGCCCAATGTCTAATTTAGGACTGTCCATATGAAAGGAGAATTTGAGAGGTATGTTAATGTGATTCTTTCTTCTCATTATCGAACAGGGGATTACTTTAGGTTGTTCCGGTAGGAGGGCCCACACCACATGTATTAGGAATTGCTAGTTCTATGCATGATCAGATGGTATTTCTATGATTTCCGCTACTGTCAAGGAGACGGTAGCAGGTAACCTTCTGGACTTGGAAGGGCTTTTTGTAAATCAGTTAGCTAGTGCACACCTAGTCTGTGTTAAGGTGATTTCTTCCTCTGGTGAGGGATGTGAAGCCATTTAACCTACTGGTAAAACAGGGTTCAGACCAAAACGTAGACCAGACCTTTCTATAGTGGTGGCTGTCGCTGAGCAGTGTGGCTTAATTCAAGGGAGGGAGGAAGTCTGATAGTGATGTACACTTACAATCTTAATTTTAATGGTATGAAGCGGCAAATTAAGACAAATTCGAGGCGTAAGGCATTTACGCCTCTATTTCCTGCTGCACCCCATTTTCCTGCTGACACAAGGCACAGGAGAGGCACGAGCAGTTATAAACAGTTCGCTGTTCACACCTCATCCGTCTTGTCAGAGCACTTTATTTTACAGCTGCATGGATTTTCATGCAGGTTGAAAACAAATGCATTCCTATAGTATCTGCTTTGGTTATGCGTCTGGTTAAAACAAGACAGATTCCCTAGTAATCTATTCATAAACGCTGCCTGTAAAACATATTTCCAAGCAGAGTTTACATTTCCACGAGACAGAGTGGAAAATGGAAAAGTGTTTGCCTCGCTTTCATTGTCCACTCCACATTGTGGACCTTTATGCTAACGTTGGTGGTCCCCTGCAGGCGCTTGCTAGATCTTGTGAAATGAGGCTGTTGGTCTCCATAGTTTCACCCAAATAATACACTACCCTAGTATGTTGAAAATTATACACTTTTATTAAATCAAACATCCAATATCTATTAGTTCAAATAAGTGCTTGGGCTAAACATAAAACTAAATATCAGCACAGTTTACTCTACAAACAGGAATGGTCAATTAAACTAAATGTGTTGTCTGCTACCTATTGATGGGCACAATAAAAGGTTAAGGGGTGGGACAAAAAGGGAACCCTAGACAATAAAAACATAATTTTTTATTATCAGGATCTAAAATGCCAGAGAGTAGCCAGTCACAGAATGCCTAAATATCCAGTGCATAATAATATAAATGATACCAGTACACACCATACATTAACTATGGCACCTAGTGGGAGAAAAGATGGTAAATAATTTGGCAACCATGGACGAAACACCACTAAAATGTGGGGTTCACTTAAGATGATGGTACCAGATCCATAAAATCTCAGTACACTCTGAGGCATACAATGATACAGAAGTTGCCACAAGTGAAACATAGGCATTTCCTTAGCCAGGAGTGTATTGTTGGACTCTTGACTTAACCTACAAACACCTGAACCCAAGAGGGATACGGGAAACACATAAATGTACAGATAGTGCCTTCCAAGTCACTCTCAAAGAGTTTTAGATATAGAAGTATTCCATAGGTTCAAACAGACAAAGTCTGTAGGCACTGCCTCACTTATGGGGAAGTATGAATTCTACCCTACAGGTGCAGAGAAGGGCTCCACTTATGCCACGAGACGCGCCAGGCGAGACAATCGAGAAGAGTTCTAGTCCCAGTTTATTTTTGTTTTGTTAACCTGAGTACTGGGACTCAGACTCCTTAAGGGGGGTTTCAAATCTGGGGAGGAGGTGAGTTAATTTAACATTTGGCCCCACTCCAGCTCCACTCCTTCCTCCTCTTCTGGATTCCTGTTTTTCTGTAAGATCTCCACTTCTGCTAATCCCCACTGTCGAACATCTGCTATCCATTGCTGTATCATCGGGCCCTTTGGACACTTCCACAAAATTACTAACCGTTTTTTAGCCAGTATCAACATTATTGCACTATCCTTTTGCAGGTCTTGTACTTCTTGCCCCAGGAATAAATCCCCATAAGCAAACAGACAGTGTCCGAGCATAGGAACCATGCATTAAGGTGTTAATCCTGATCAGCACCCCATACCAATACTTCTCATTGATTGGATAATGCCAAAACCCTCGTAACCCACTCCACATCTTGGGCAACCGTGATACAGGTTAGGATCTATAATATGCAATTTCGTCAGGGTCATATGCACCCTGTGCAGATAGTTAAATTGTACCAGCTGTCATCTCGCATTTCGCAATACCTGTTTCACCTGTTCCCATATCCGACACCACCTATCTGAGATCGGGAGGACTACATCTCTCTCCCATTTTCCCTTAATTACCACATCCTCCGTAGATCACTCTTCCTGTAATGCTTTATATAATTGAGAAATCCCCCTCTTCCTTCTCCCAGCGACAGTGATGTCCATATCACTTGAGCCATCTTCCTCTGGTATACACACCCACAGCTCTGCTAACCGCCTCGCCACTTTCGCATAAATCAGAAAATAATTCTTAGGACGCCATATGTGCTCCATTGCTCAAAAGTAATTAATTTCCCTTCCATAAACAAATTCCCCATCGTTGTACACCCCTTTTCCCATAAGGTTGCTATGCCCACTTCCCTTATTGCTGCCAATATGTTTGCGTAAGTCTGCACTATGTAACACTGTAACCTTAAATTTGACTACACATTTTCCCCGTTTTGTACGCATAACATCAAATATATTGGTAGTACCCCTTTTCCCCTGGGATCCCTCAATAATTCAAATCACTGCCTATATCTTGGCAGAGTTCCTAGCAAGCTTGATATTTAAACTGTCAGGGAGTCTGCCCAGCCACCCACCGCTGCAACTGAGCTGCAAAGAAATTTAATTTACAGTCGGGAAGATTCAACCCACCTTCCCGACGTAACGTCGTCATGGCCAATTGGCGTCTACCTGTAATCCAAAGTAATTCCCCAATCTTTGCATCTAACATCCTAAAAAAGATCTGTTTTATCACATAAGGTATATTTATTTAAAAAATAGAGCAACCTCTGGAGAACCACCATCTTGCAAAGAACTAGCCTTCCCATCAATGACAACGGTAATGACTTCCAGAAATTCACTGCATCACCGATTCCTGACAACACTTTCCCCATATTGTATACAAATGTCTCCTCCATCTCATTGAAAATCTGAATCCCGAAATACCTAAAGGAATCTAGTTCCCATATCACACCCCAGTCCGGAAGAGCATTCTGTAAGGAACTCATGGTGGTAACAATAAAGACAGACACTAGTGATCACAGTTCAAAGGTGTTTATTAAACTGTATAAATGGGTGAGAACAACACCTAATCTAAACCTAAATCTAAGATGGGAGCAAGCAACAACCATCAAATAATAATAAGGCAGTCCTAGTGGCATCTTGTCAAATAAAAAGGGCCTATGCTAAAAAAAAAAAACAATTGCCAATCCTTCCAGCTAAGTTACAAATTAGTGTGGGATAATGTTCACCAGAAAAGAAAGAAGTGTTCAAAAAGTTAAATTGTACCAGCTGTCATCTCGCATTTCGCAGTACCTGTTTCACCTGTTCCCATATCCGACACCACCTATCTGAGATCGGGAGGACTACATCTCTCTCCCATTTTCCCTTAATTACCACATCCTCCGTAGATCACTCTTCCTGTAATGCTTTATATAATTGAGAAATCCCCCTCTTCCTTCTCCCAGCGACAGTGATGTCCATATCACTTGAGCCATCTTCCTCTGGTATACACACCCACAGCTCTGCTAACCGCCTCGCCACTTTCGCATAAATCAGAAAATAATTCTTAGGACGCCATATGTGCTCCATTGCTCAAAAGTAATTAATTTCCCTTCCATAAACAAATTCCCCATCGTTGTACACCCCTTTTCCCATAAGGTTGCTATGCCCACTTCCCTTATTGCTGCCAATATGTTTGCGTAAGTCTGCACTATGTAACACTGTAACCTTAAATTTGACTACACATTTTCCCCGTTTTGTACGCATAACATCAAATATATTGGTAGTACCCCTTTTCCCCTGGGATCCCTCAATAATTCAAATCACTGCCTATATCTTGGCAGAGTTCCTAGCAAGCTCGATATTTAAACTGTCAGGGAGTCTGCCCAGCCACCCACCGCTGCAACTGAGCTGCAAAGAAATTTAACTTACAGTCGGGAAGATTCAACCCACCTTCCCGACGTAACGTCGTCATGGCCAATTGGCGTCTACCTGTAATCCAAAGTAATTCCCCAATCTTTGCATCTAACATCCTAAAAAAGATCTGTTTTATCACATAAGGTATATTTATTTAAAAAATAGAGCAACCTCTGGAGAACCACCATCTTGCAAAGAACTAGCCTTCCCATCAATGACAACGGTAATGACTTCCAGAAATTCACTGCATCACCGATTCCTGACAACACTTTCCCCATATTGTATACAAATGTCTCCTCCATCTCATTGAAAATCTGAATCCCGAAATACCTAAAGGAATCTAGTTCCCATATCACACCCCAGTCCGGAAGAGCATTCTGTAAGGAACTCATGGTGGTAACACTAAAGACAGACACTAGTGATCACAGTTCAAAGGTGTTTATTAAACTGTATAAATGGGTGAGAACAACACCTAATCTAAACCTAAATCTAAGATGGGAGCAAGCAACAACCATCAAATAATAATAAGGCAGTCCTAGTGGCATCTTGTCAAATAAAAAGGGCCTATGCTAAAAAAAAAAAAACAATTGCCAATCCTTCCAGCTAAGTTACAAATTAGTGTGGGATAATGTTCACCAGAAAAGAAAGAAGTGTTCAAAAAGTTAAATTGTACCAGCTGTCATCTCGCAATACCTGTTTCACCTGTTCCCATATCCGACACCACCTATCTGAGATCGGGAGGACTACATCTCTCTCCCATTTTCCCTTAATTACCACATCCTCCGTAGATCACTCTTCCTGTAATGCTTTATATAATTGAGAAATCCCCCTCTTCCTTCTCCCAGCGACAGTGATGTCCATATCACTTGAGCCATCTTCCTCTGGTATACACACCCACAGCTCTGCTAACCGCCTCGCCACTTTCGCATAAATCAGAAAATAATTCTTAGGACGCCATATGTGCCTCATTGCTCAAAAGTAATTAATTTCCCTTCCATAAACAAATTCCCCATCGTTGTACACCCCTTTTCCCATAAGGTTGCTATGCCCACTTCCCTTATTGCTGCCAATATGTTTGCGTAAGTCTGCACTATGTAACACTGTAACCTTAAATTTGACTACACATTTTCCCCGTTTTGTACGCATAACATCAAATATATTGGTAGTACCCCTTTTCCCCTGGGATCCCTCAATAATTCAAATCACTGCCTATATCTTGGCAGAGTTCCTAGCAAGCTCGATATTTAAACTGTCAGGGAGTCTGCCCAGCCACCCACCGCTGCAACTGAGCTGCAAAGAAATTTAACTTACAGTCGGGAAGATTCAACCCACCTTCCCGACGTAACGTCGTTATGGCCAATTGGCGTCTACCTGTAATCCAAAGTAATTCCCCAATCTTTGCATCTAACATCCTAAAAAAGATCTGTTTTATCACATAAGGTATATTTATTTAAAAAATAGAGCAACCTCTGGAGAACCACCATCTTGCAAAGAACTAGCCTTCCCATCAATGACAACGGTAATGACTTCCAGAAATTCACTGCATCACCGATTCCTGACAACACTTTCCCCATATTGTATACAAATGTCTCCTCCATCTCATTGAAAATCTGAATCCCGAAATACCTAAAGGAATCTAGTTCCCATATCACACCCCAGTCCGGAAGAGCATTCTGTAAGGAACTCATGGTGGTAACACTAAAGACAGACACTAGTGATCACAGTTCAAAGGTGTTTATTAAACTGTATAAATGGGTGAGAACAACACCTAATCTAAACCTAAATCTAAGATGGGAGCAAGCAACAACCATCAAATAATAATAAGGCAGTCCTAGTGGCATCTTGTCAAATAAAAAGGGCCTATGCTAAAAAAAAAAAAACAATTGCCAATCCTTCCAGCTAAGTTACAAATTAGTGTGGGATAATGTTCACCAGAAAAGAAAGAAGTGTTCAAAAAATGATAAGTCAGGATGGTATAACTGGTGTCTGTCTTCCCCATGTTTTTTTAGCACGGGACAAGGCAGTACTCTCAAGCACAGCACACTCCTGGGCTTATCCAGCATGAGCTTACAGTTCGTTTCCAAAATATCAGGGTCTTCTCTGGCCAAGTCTCTTTTACACAAAGTCTCTTGCCTCAGAGGACCTGATGTGCTTTAAACAACAAAACAAAAGTTATATTCAGTAATCTTCCCGTTAACCCCCCCTCAACCGGACTACGATCCTTTTTGCAACGCTGGCCTTTCATTCAAAATATCAGCAACTTGTAACATTCAAGAGTCTCAATGTATTTTTTAAACAACCGTTCACTATGGACATCCCTCAGCCTAAATCACCCTAAAAGCGGCATGGCTACCTCCATACTCCTAATGAGGCCCAGTGTAACAAACCGGGCCCCAAACCAAATACTTCTAAAACCTTAAAAAGCCACGTCCATTCCAATGAATCAATCGTCTTAATCACGTCCAATGAAGCTAACACCAGTCATCTTGTGTTTGTTTCACCTGATCCATAACATGATGTAGATGGCATAGGTTCATCGTCGTATTACAACTCCGTCAAAAGCGCATTGGTCAGGATGCACAAATCCAGGAACCACCTTAGACAGTCTCATTGCCAAAGCCTTCCCTAGAATTTTCGCATCCACATTTATCAATGAAATGAGCCGATATGAATCACAATAATTTGGGTCTTTCTTTACCCTCAAGACAACCGTGATCAATGCTTCTAACATCGTCTCCGGAAGAATCCCTTTCTCAAAAGCCTGATCATAAACTTGCTTTAATTGAGGTACCAGGACATCCAAAAAAATAAGATAAAATTCTGTCAGAAATCCATCGCTCCGTGGTGACTTATTTCTCTGCATGGTTCTAATAGAATATACAATTTCTGCCTTCTCTATTGATGCATCAAGCTCATTTCAAGAATCCTCTGATAATCTAGCCAAGCGTACCAATTACAACAGATCTGCCTCCCGTCTCACAGTATGAACCGTTGCTGGTGTATAATGCTTTATAATACCCTTGAAACACAGAATGTATCCCCTGTTGTGATACAATCAAGTCACCCTTTTGATAAAAAAATCAGAGTTATCGTTGATTTGAGGCAGCTCTTGCCGCTATAGCCACAGCAATAATCAACCCGCTTTATCCCCTTCTCTGTAAACCCGAGCCACGTAATGACTATATTTGAATCTGAATAGAGGCTCTAGTAACTCCCGGTGAGTCCTCACTGCCTGTGCTATATCCTCCCTCACCCGTAACCCTTTCACTAATTCCCCTTTCACATTGTCCTCACCCCCGTTGACTTAGATATACAGATACCTCTCATGGTCACTTTAAAGGCCTCTGATTGTACCCTTACATCCTCCAATGAACCTTCTTTCAATTAACAAGACAAAAATATCTCCTCTATCAATGCTGTTTAAAATGCCAAATCTCCAAAGCCTATATTCTGAGTCTCCACAGCGGGATAGTCATTTTTATTTTTAGCCCCTGGAGGGTTGACGCCATTGGAGAGTGATCTGATATAATTCTCCCTAAACATTCCATGTCTGTGAACCAGTGAAAATGTTCCCTCCCCACAAACATATAATCTAAACGGGAAAAATAATCATGCACATTTGAGTAAAAGGAATAACTCTGATCCATGAGATTCCCTACACAGTTCTACGAAGTTCAAATCGTAGAATCGGTGAAACAAGCAATTAAAATCCCTTCCCCAGATAAAAATATCAGACCTGTATCCTCCAGCCAACTTCAAGACCGAAGGGAAATACTGCCTATCTTTGGCGAGTATGAGTTTACAATACATTTATTCCTCCCTTCTAACCTACCCACCAGTATCATGGTATTAGGTCCAATTTCATTTTTTTTGCGAGTAATTCTCCCCACTTGTGAGTCCCCCAGCACTTTTTGCTGGACTCTTGGATTTTTGATCAGTTCTCCTGAGTGAGTGGGAACCTTTTTCCACACTCAGTCTTTTACTCTACCCTTAGGAACCTTTTTCAACCCTTTTGGGTGTATCTTTTTTGAGTCATGCTTTTATTTTACAGCACACAGCACTTTGCTGGAAGCTCTTTGAGCCGGCCTTTTTTATTTTCCTTATGATAACACACGTTATCTTGGACATGGAGACACTTTTTGCCCTACCTGACTTTAAATTTGTGGAATCAGCACACCTCACCTTATGTGGAGAGTTGAAGAGATACAATGGGCCTCATTACGGTTCCGGCGGTAACCCTCCCTGAGCTACCGACGGGTTACTGCCGGACCCGTACAAAATTTCTGGCGCCACTGGCTATTCCAAGTCCGGTGGCCAGGAAGTCAGGCTCCAGTAATTTTGTTAGTCCCCATTCCCATGGAGTCCCATAGGACACCTGAGAGTGAGTCTTCTAACGTTCTCACTCTGGTGGACTTTGGAAAAACTCCCTAGCACATGGTCCAGCCAGTTGAATCCCACTCTTTCTTGTCTATTACTATAGGCACCCCTGGTGCAATCCATATCAAAACCCCTGCTGCAAATGAGGAATACAAGGAACCAAACACCATTGCCCCTAATTTTTCGGTGCGTTTCCTGCAGCAATGCTACCTGCGTTTCATTGTGCTTCAAGAATTTTCCCAGCTTGATCCTCTTCCCACCATTCCCCAAACCTCTCTCATTCCATGTCCGTAATTTTACCCGACTATCCCCCATTTATCAACTATGACCTCCAATATTGTCTCAACATATATCTGTAACCGTTCATAGTTCTCAGCCGCACTTTCGACCTCTTGTTGCAGCCTGACATAAGTAGCATAAACTATTTTTACATTCCTCACAAACCCCCACCCAACAAACTCCCACCAACCCTCCCCCACCCAACATCCAAACATAAACATTGCCCCATTCCAAACATTGCACAGCTCTCCACTGTGAGCAAACCCCAAATTCCTGTAATGACTGACCATCCGGCCCTCTCCTCCCTCACTCCCTCCTTCCCTCAACACCCCTCTCAGCGACGGCAGACTGTAGGTCTGGGTCGTCCATATCACCCAAATGGGCCGTCAATACTTCCCTGCCATTCCTCTACTGTAACCCACCGGCCTCCCAGTGCAAAGGCATAAAGTCCCACCTTTTCCCTCCATTACACTACTCACACACTCCACAATATCAACTCCTGATCTAAACCTCTACCTTCACTGGGAGAGATCAACATAACAAGTGTACACATCATTTCCCACAAGTTATCATGCATGATCTTCCATCGCCAGGACTCCTTTCCCTCAATTTCCCTGTGTACCTTTGTGGTTACATTGGTACCCTAGTCTGAAAACAGCTCCATACCTCTTGAGGTGACGAAAAGAAATGGGCCTTCCCACCCGCCAACACTTTTATCTTTGCAGGGAAAACATCATATCTTTCAAATTTTCTTCTCTCAGACGACTCATCGCATGAAAAGATCTCAGATGTTTCTGAATGTGAAGTCTGGGAAAAGAAGGATCGTTGCATTTCCTACTTCAAAACAACCAATTTTGCGTGCCTCCTCCAAAGTCCCATCTCTGTCATAAAATTTTAATAATTTGGCCACAATTGCCTTCAGTTCCCCTTCTGGTGAAGGTGCCCTTCCCGGCACTCCATGAGCCTTTTCAACCGTGAATAATTTCGACAGTCCCTTGAAGCGCAATGTCTCCAGAAACAATTTCTCCACATACAATCCACACAGGGACCCCCCCCCCCCACCTTGCAGCAATCCCCACCATTTGTTTATTACACCTCCAGTAATGCCCTTCCACATCCTCCACCTTCACTTCCAAGGTTCTTGTTTCTCCCACTAAACCTTTCACTTAATTCTGTAATTAAGCCAACACAGACTCCACATAGCTGCCGCATTGCTCCACCTCCATCACCCTCTCACATACTTTCCGCAGATCTGCCCGTACCAAGGAGACATCCACTCCCACTCTTGGATTTTTCCTTCCAGAGAGTTCCTAAACTCCTGAATTGCCACCATCAGACCACTCAGCATAATTCCAAATGTTGCTTTGGAGCACTCACTCTCTTCACCACCCTCTGATATCACATGTCTTCCGTATTTATGTTTAGTGCCCACGTATTGCTCCATTTTCTGCTGACCCTTGACCATCTTGGCCCCTCTGTACCGGATGTCCCTCTGCCGAGTACTTCACTCACTACAATCTGTCTATAGCTTCTATGAATGTATCCGTATATCCACCAGTAATCCCAACCACTGAATAAAAGAGGGAGAGCAAAACTGGTCTACTCACAATCTTCCTGAGTGCACTAGTGCAACATTAGGGTCCATTCCACTTCTTTTGATATTTCTCAGCAGGCCAGGCCACTGAGAACCCTCCTCTCTTATTAAGGTACCTCATAATACCTTTCCAGCCTTTTTGTGATCAGGGTCAGGTCTTCCCCAGTGCATCCAGATTACAGCAAACAGATATACCACTCCTCCAGGTACAGTGCTTTGAATCTGCCTTGTGTGATTTTATCTGTCCTTCTCTCACCACCTCTGGGAACTACCACTACGAGCAGGATTCCTGCCAATAGCCACTCCCACCTGCTCGGAGGATCTTGTTGCTAATGCAATCCTCCTTCTCAGCACGTCCACCAGGCTCGGAGAAAGAGAGTCTTATGTACGGCTCAATCTACAGCACGCCACCTCCGTGAGCCCCCTTCAGGGTGTATCTCTGTCCTGATCAGCTTTGTCGCCCAGCCCTTATTCCACCAGTTTGCCCGACTCCTTTACTTTGCACGCTCTCATCCTTCCTATCCTCCCGGTCAGTGAACAGACAGACCACAGTATCCGTGTGTCTTCAGTTACAGGAGCGCCTCTCACCCTAGATCCTCTCTGTTCAGTCCACCGACTGCTCAGCGAGGAGGTTTTTTACTTGTTCTCTCTTGCAAAATGGTGCCCAGTGTCGGCTCTGGGAGATCCCAGCCTCTGTTCCAGCAAACCCTGATATTCAGACTTGCAGGTGATTCCCTCCACTGTCAGGAGGCCAACTTCAGCATTTTACCCACGATCACGGTAAGTAACTCATGATATTTTAAAACGATATCCGATGGGTGGCTGCGCAGCTCGTCCTCAGCACATCCACATCGAACGGCTCCAAGCAATGCCCCCCTCAAGTCCCAAGTTTTAGACCCAGAATCCCCAAGAAGAAAAGCACAGCAGGATCCACACTAATGGAAGTCTATGACATAAGATGTTTAAAGGGAACCTGCAGAGCCCCACAACCATGAACCACGGGACCCCAGATTGTAAGTATCTTGAATAACCCACCAGCCCAGGTTCCAGAGGTAACTACTCATGGAAGCAGTACACAAAAACTTGGCTCAGGAATGGCTAAACAACCCTGTGAGAAGAAATTGTCTCCTGCAGGTCAAGTTGCAGGACCCGGTCACACAGAGATCTGAATCCCTTACCGCAGACAACCCAGGCAACCCATAAGAATACAAATCAGCCTTCACTGGTGTGGCACCCACCAGCCAGGAGTGAAATCAACAGTGAAAAAACAGTGAGGTGACTCCAGATGGCACAGATGAAGAGATGCCGTAATGGTGTCCCACCACTCTTCTGGACAATGGCTGATACCTTCCCCAAGGCAGAAATGTGGCACAAGAATTGTAAAACAGCTCAGAAACTGTCCCAACACAGGAGTCCCAGTCCAGCTAGTGAAGAGTGTCTGTTGGAGGAGGAGGACAGCCCAGCAGCCATAAATGTACACCAGAGCTCAGGGTAAACTTAGTAGTGCCAGATCTGGTCCTAACATCGCAGCAGCATGGGTTCAAGGTGAAAATCTTCCAAGACACAGGTAAGCAACCTACCAGATACACAGAAGAATTTCAGCAGAATTGAGGGTCACACTCTCCCCTAGTCTTAAGGCAGTTTGTGTACCACCCTCTGTTGAGGATGCTACAACAACTAATCCTAGGGGTAATGCAGAAACACCTGACAGGAAAGAGAAGCCAAATCTCTTTTAAATGTGGGTAGAGTGACACAGCAACAAGGCTTAACTATCGGGTAGGAGAAGTAGGTCCACACAGAGGTACAATTAGTGAACACACATAAATCTAGAAAATACACTACACTGATATACTAAAAATTACATACTTCAAGAAAGTCACACATATAATACAATCAGTTCAAATAAGTACTTTACACATTAATGCACAGTATTAAACATATACCGTATATTACAAAAACAGCAATGCTTATACAAGGACTCTCCTAATCCCAATGTCTATATGTGGGTCCTTTTGCCAAGGGGAAGCACACAGCATAAAATAACAGGAGAGTGGGGAGATACATGGTAGTCTGCTCAACTAAGTGCAATATCCTAAAGACACATCCCAACCCTAGTACATGTGAAAGGCCTTAGACCTAATGGTCAGCACCTAACACATATGGTAGTTTATGGGACTGAAAGGGGAAACACAATTTTATCCTGAGGTAAAACAGATGTACAATCCCTAAGGCCTAAAATACAATGCCCATCCATGTAGACCTTGTAGGGCCCTATAATAGTATTAAATCCCTAGTTCCTTACATACACAAAGTACTTCTCAGGCTGTCACATCCTGTCTGTGCTTCACTTAAATATAGGAAAAACATCCACACTTCCAAAAGAATGGGAAAACAAGGTTTCCTTGCACTACTTTCCTTAATGGAGGTAGTATTGCTACAATAGACTTAAATGGGGGGATGGGCTCCACTCCTCCGGTAGCCCTAACGACCGAGCAGTGCCCCCAAAACAAAATTATTTAAGCCAGGGAGTGAGGTTGAAAAATAACTCCCTTCCAAAAATCAGGCCAGTGTTTCAAAACAGACAGCAGGTATGCTCAGAGTCCCATTGAAGTAGATGGGAAGGCCGCACAAAAATTATGTTTTGCTAATACTAAACACCACTATGATTTAAACACAGATACATCTAAAGTTACTAGCATCCTACACAAGGTGATGGTAAGTTATTCACCCCAACCACAAATCAATTGCATGTAGGTATTACAGTTTTAGGAAGCTGAGAATAACACACAAAAGAGCTTTTGTACTAAGCATCCAACCACTTGTCAATCAATCAATCTTAAGGAGGTTTTTCTGCAGTCCTCTTGGGAGGGGCGTAAGAATAACTATCCTTAGTGAACTGCACAGTGTCCATCAAGTTAGTACGAACTCTCACAATTGGCAGTGTGGCTGAGAAACCAGACTTTACTCTTAAGAGGGTATGGACCTGTATCAAAGTACCATTGTGCCTAACCCTAGACACATACACAATAACATGTACCACATATAATATAGAGTAAACTGTATAAACATGTATTTGGTATTGTATTAAGGTTAAAACTCTGTCAACGAAATAATTTGGGAAAACATACCAACACACACATTCAGCCTCATTATGAGTTAGGCGGTAAGTGGTAAAATTGGTGGTAACTGAGTAACTGCCAATTTCACCACTACGCCAAATTATGAGTTTTCGTTTTGAATGGAGGATTTACCTTCAGCAAAACCCTGGAGGTAACTCTTCTCATTCAAGGCGAAAAATCAGCAGAATTGGTGGAATTACCACAGCGGTAATTCTGCTGCGATTATTTCCACAAAAAAGCCCTATTGGGTCAAATGGACTCAAAATAAATGGGGAATTACACTGCCACACCACTTGTAATCAGGCAGAAATTCCACCTGAGCAAGTGGTGTTAAAAGTAATCCCTCAGGGCTATTTTTTGGAGGATTTACCTCTGAATTTCCGTCTAACTCGTAATGAAGCCCATAGTTTTATAGAAAAAACTGTAATTTAATATATTAGTTAAGATCGATTTCAAAAATCAACTCTGCGGAGTGGATTTTGGGGGCCCACCCTAATATGGTCAAACGAGAGACACTGAGAACTAGCCAATTAGTTAAGCACACATATGTGGCACGGGTGGGGTGTAGAGCAATTACTGTACTCCAGAAAGCTCCTGCCACTCTAATTTATCTTGCCATAACCTAGACTGCCACAGACTTACACCATGCACTCTGAGATATGTGACCACCAGCCTAAACCTATTCATGGCTGGACAGCAAATATTACCTGCATTATTACAATGTTACCTAGTACCATACCCAGTGAGAACTACGAAGATCAGCCTGCATCGCATCTGGATAGAATTGTAGATGCTAGCATGTGCCACACTTAGAATCCTCAACCTAGCCTGTGTCGCATCTAGATAGAATTGTGAATGTTAGCATGTGCCACACTTAGAATCCTCAACCTAGCCTGTGTCGCATCTAGATAGAATTGTAAATGTTAGCATGTGCCACACTCAGCACCCTCATCCTAGCCAGCGTCGCATCTAGATAGAATTGTAAATGTTAGCTTATGCCACACTCAGAATCCCCAACCTAGCCTGTGTCCCATCTAGATAGAATTGTAAATGTTAGCACGTCCCACACATAGATGGAATTCCTAAGTTTAGCTTGCGTCGCACCTAAATAGCAATGTGATTCAATGATTGACAAACGATTCGCCTGCCAAGCATGGACCAAGCGTGCAATCATGAATCAATAACCGACTCACTAACAATTTCACCCCTCTGCATACAGCTCTCAAACTCTAAACAAACACAACCACAACTCTATAACACAACAAACCGCACAAACTTCACTACACTGCAACAACAAAACAAACACGCACAGACTCGCACAACAGTACACGACGGCTACCGAACGGAAAGCACCCCAAGCCCAGCCAACGGACCCACCGGGCTGAGGCCGCCAACAGCACACACTGCTCTCTTGCACTTTCCAAGCTTATTCCCACTAACTCACTCCCCCCTTCACTTTTCCAGAGCCGCCAGGGGACCACTCCGGTGATGATAGTGCGCAGTACAGATATCCTTTAACATTAACATATACAATGATTTGTTAGGCCTTTGAAATACACACTAAGCAAGTAACATCTCTAGTCAAATATTGTCACACACCTACTATAAAACAGATACATACATTCACCATTAGAAGAAAGAAAACACATACTTCAATCACTAGTGAAACACAGGTAAGTACTTATATGTATGAAATTCAGTAAATACACTTAGAATAGCCACAGAATAGCTCGCCTAACACTTAATGATTTGAACCCTAAGATAGTTTGGGGCCTTGTCCCTTAAGTCCCAAATTCCAAAGTTCTACTTCAGGGTTAGGTTTATTAAGAGATTTGGGTGATGTCAGTGGTTATGATCACAAACATATTTATGTCTCTTGTTCCCCAGAGCTTAAGCAACACTTAGCAGATTCTAGGGAGTTTAAGTCTAAGAAACTGGCTACTGCTACTGACCTATGGGTTTCCCACAGGGTGTCCCGTGCGGGTAAAGCAGCTCCTCATAAACCTGAGGATAGGGAACAAGCAGAAAGGGAAAGATGGTGGTGATAAAAAGTGGATCCCGTTAGGACCCATAAGAAACATAAGGGGGGTAAACCACTTGGGGATTATCATGGTACGAGGAGTGGGACTTGTCAAGTCATCATATTGCTTCAGCTGTCACAGTGCAACAGCAGTCAATCATTGGGGAATTCTATGGATGGGGTTAAGGGGAGAGGACACGGCATGATACTAGAACATATTTATATGTTGTTGAGCTATGTTAAGGGGAGAAGATTTAAGATTAATGTATTCGAAATAACCGACCAACCAACCATGCATGTTAATGAGGCTGGCCTAATGTTAAATCTTCTGTCATAGTATTTTACATTCTATTGTCCGGAAACTTTAGTGTGACTGCAGTTTTGGGAGCTAAGCATTTACTTTGCAACTCATTTCTGTGACTTTCTTCCGAACAAAACGTACTTGTGTCTACCATTACATGCTCACCTACTACACTGGATGTTGTAGTGGTAGTCATTAAACGTGTCTATTCCAGGCAACAAATCTAATAACCAAAAAGGAGCTTCAGACTGTGGACCCTGATACTGAGGACAAGCAGCTGGTCTATGAAATAACAGCAGAACCAACCCACGGATACCTAGAGAGCAAACTGCAACCTGGGGCATCGATAGCTACATTTACACAAGGTACTGTCAGCACGGGATCAAAGTGTGTTCCAATTTCACAGCCTCGTCACTTTCCTTGCACACCTGCCTATTTGCAGTGGCAAGAACACATGTTTTTTCTATTGATATAGTCATTTCTAAGCGCTTTGGGTTGAGGGGTGGGGCACTTGTCCTGAAAATCACCCAGTATGGGTAGTACGGTTGACAAGTGATTGAGGGTTAAAACGAGCCTCCAAATAACTGATTAACAATTAAGTTCACACAAGCGGGTGGGGGATTAGGAGGATAATAGCAAGCTTCACGATGGTAAAACAGCATACAATGGTAGGCCATGCTGTTCCGTCTAAAATATTAAATGTACAAGTGCAGCTGGTGGGAAGACCAGGTCAAGATTGGCTAAATGCTAATAATACATTTACATTATTAGCCTAATATATATAACACGTTGTGACCTTTTGCACCCCTTCTCTCTGCAGAGGATGTGAACCTTGGTCTAATTCGATATGTGCTGCACAACGAGAAGATTCAGGAGACCATGGATACTTTCAAATTTCTTGTGAAAGACAGCAAACCCAACATAGTTAATGACAACGTCTTCCACATCCAGTGGTCTCTCATCAGTTTTAAGTATATCAGGTAATATTGTAGCCGCTTCATTTCGCACACGTGATGGTCTGGGGGAAGCAAGGTGATATTCTGCACTTTGATGTACAAGCTTGTGAGAACAAAATGAAGAATGTTTTTGCATTGCGTTGCTGTAAGTATTTGGGTGCAAGCAGGTTTATTTTCTGTTTGCTATGGGATTCACAGGGCTGTGTACTAGCCATCATATCCAGCTGTTCATTACCTTGTAATTCTGCTTCCACAGGAAGCAGTGAAGGTCTGGGTGGCAACTAAAACAGCTATCACCAAAGGTGGTATGGTTTATATGAAAGCGTTGGTGGTCCAAAACCCCTTTCTCTAGCCTGCCAATGGGACCGTCTTTGGATAGGTACTCCCTCTAGAATGTGGAGGCTGCTCTACACTGACCACCCCATTTTACCAGTCCCTCCCCACCAGCATCCCCTGCCAGCACTTGCCCTCAGGCTCTCTCCCCTGGACTAGCACCAACCTGGTCCACGCTGTCCACTGCCCTCTCCCTCCCTTCCCCCTCTCGTTCCTTTGGCACTTGCCATCTTGGCCCCCAGCACTTGCCCCCCGCACTCATACTTATCACTGTATTTTGGACTTGCACTCTAGGATTGTCACACCGCCAATATAACCGTTTTTTTGCTTTGTTTTTTCCTATGCCCCTCCCCCAATTCGTCTTGTGGCGCCTGCAAACACTTTTGTATAGGCGCCATACAAATGTCCAATGCATAAAATAAAATACACTTACACACTGCCCACAGTTAACCTTCACAGGAATATGGGGTAGTAGTAACTGTTTTCAACTGTACATAAGAGCGAGTGGGGCATTATTTCCTGGAGCTGCAGGGTCTGGTGAATGCATAAGACCATGTGAAAACTACAGAAGAGCAAGCAGCATGTGGAATTCAAAAGTACAATGCAGAGTTTAACATGGAATGGAATACACTCAGGGTAAAAAGGAAGTAACTGTATTACTTCTGTGATAATGTCTATAGTGTTTGCAGCTTGGCCAGTTTCTTGACACTTTTATTACTGTTTTGAAGAATGCAATTTGGTTCGGTGAATCTTTATGGTAGCCACTTCTCAACTTGTCATGATGGTTTTATGCAAGGTGCAAATGCAAAAAATAAAATAAAGAACTGAAAAGAACATCAAAATATGGGAAAGCATAGAGAATCTACTTGTGATTTATAGAGTGTTTTGTCTACCTAGTTACAGCACCTCTATGTAATCCAAATCCATTATAAAAAATTTAGCCTGAAATGCATTACAAGTAACAATAAAAAGCAAACTATTGACACAGCATTGGCCGCATTGGATTGTGTTTCAACGGTCACAGCTCTTCATCAGATAATGAAGGGGATGTTTTCGATGATTAAACATCTATTTTAATGTTTTCATGTGGCTCTTTGAGTGTAAAGAGATTTTACACAGCCTTTAATGTACATAAAATATGTTATGTACTTAAAAATACACTGAGCACGTTTTTAGTTTACATTCTTATTATTTCACACTGGCGCTTTTGTTTTTCGTTTTTCTCCTATTCAGTGTTCTTTTGTGCTGTCCCTATGAGGACGAGGACTCCCGTTCTCGTGGGGGACTCCCTCTAGCTGAGCACATCATGGTATACATGGGATGCTTTAAAATATTTGAAGACCTGAACTGTCAAAACTCGTACGAAGAAACTCCTAAAGGATATCATTATCTGAAACAAGACGACCTTTAAATCAGCATGCCCACCTTACTGGGACAAGCACCTTTAACTGGCATACATAAAGCCAGAGAGACGAGAGCAGCCCGAGAGGCGAGGGAAGCCCAGGATGAGAGAGAGACATAAAGAGAGTTATGTACGTAACTCAGGGGAGGCCGACGTTGCATAGCAACTTATGACGGCAAGAACCAGGAAACCCACAACCTACAAACTTGTTTGGACCGATACCATCAGCAACGGAAGGACGCAAGGGGTCCCGAGGTGCAGCCGAGCACTGGGACACTGTCAGAATATAGGAGATAGGAGAGAGTGAGGAGACGAATGCCGTAGAGGGCACACAATCAGCGTTGCAAGAGAGGAAACCGAGTCCCTGAGAAGGAAGGCTTCCGAATCCGTTCTCCATCCAGAAAGAAGTTAACGGGCAGAATGGGAAGACTCAAGCTGATCATTACAAATCGCAGTTTACTCGTCTCAGTAGAAATTGGCAGACAAATTTCAAACCAAACCTCTGTGGGAAAATGAGAAGATAACTTGCTATCCTGAATTTAAGTTCTGTAGTGTTAAAGAGAAGGAAAGACATTTGGCCTCATCATAAGTTTGCCGGTCCTGAAAATTGCTGGTAAGCTCACCGGCACCCTTGTTTCTGGACCGGCAAACTAGGAGGCTGCCTGCTGGAGTCGCTGTGCCCGACAGGTCTGACCCTGCCGGGTACAGCAGCCACGGTAGGCAGACCGAATGGTGCCGGTGCTTCCGTGTCCCTACTCCCATAGTCTCCTGGGACTCTATGGGAATGGGGGCTTACATTTTAGCAGCGCCTGACTTCCTGGGCCGCCAGAGTTGTTAATCTCCCGGTGGCACTGGGAAGTCAGGCGCAGTAAAATTTTACAAGTCTGGCGACAACCTGCTGGTAGCACCGGCAGGGTTACCGCCGGACTCGTAATGAGGCCCATTGTCAAGAGTCTTTACCTGTAACCCTAATACAGAATCAAGGGACTTGGGAGAGTTGGAACTGTTATAAAGTGTGAAAACCCCTAAAGATCATATTCCCTCAAAAGACCAGATGAAGCTTCTTCGGATTGGGAAAAGCCAAAAGGGAATCCAAGTGAAGAAAGGAAAATCAAGTTTCCCCTTGGGGAATTAAAGAGATTAATACAAAAGGTCACAAGAGACTATCTGTGAATTGGATATTAAATACTGGTGCTACAAGTACTTTAGGAGAAGGGAGTCATTCTCCTAACTTGAGTTTGTTTATTTAGTTGTAGGGTAATTTAGGGTAGTTTTGGACTTTCAATGGACGTTTGACTGGCAGATGAGCACCTTAGTAAGATATGCAGAGACCACCCATAGACATAGGGAAAGTTGGGCCTTATTTCCTTAATTTAATAAGAGATTGAAGAACATGTCCTTTGAGAGTCCGTGTCCTTCTTCTGACTTGCCACAGGTGATACCTTCATGTCCTTTGAGTCTAAATAGTAATCTAACTGCCAGATCTTGGGCCTTTTGTACTCTGTTAAGTGGCTAGTCATTAGTCTGAGGTATAGGATGTTGGCATAATCAGGTCTTGATAGTACCAGAGGGATAACTGCCATGGTTTTCTGTGTGAAGGATATACAGGGCATGATGCCTATTCTGACTTTAATCTGTGGTTCTTGTGAGAGCAACTTGTCCATTGTGACTCCTAGATTTTTCATAGTAGGTGTGCGAGTGGGCAATTTCCCATTACATTTGACCAAGGAATTGTTGCAGTGCTGATCCCAAGTTCTTTTTTGCAAAGACTGTGTTTATGTCTTTTAATGGTCATCCCTGAGTCCTAGCAAAACAAAAAGGTGATGGCTGGAAGGTTTTGAATTAATCATAACCACGGGCATAGCTCTGGGCAATCCTCCAGATCATTGTTTTTCAGCCTGCTAAGCCATTACAGAAGGGGGAAAAACCATATGCAAATCAGGCTTGGTCCTACCCCCAAAAGGGGCAGTCAAGCCCGAACTGCTAGGTCACATCCCTTCTGCATGAGCCCACAAGCATCCCCACAGTACTCCCATGTGAGACAATTGTCAAGGTCTGTTGGTTCATTTGTGACGTTATAAACAAGCCGAGGCATCTGCATAGTTAAGGAGTTGATGCAGATGTTGAGTTTCAGCAGGGAGTTATGCATATGTTGAAAGTTATGGGCAAGTCTGGTGCATTGGGGTACTGCGCACAGCAGGTAATGTGGAGATAATCTGAAAGGGGCCATGAGTGTTGTTTCTGTTCCTTCAAAAATGATTTAGAACCAAGCCATTTAGCGTTGTGGAATTCCCTTAATCCTGATATCCACTAGTCTTTTTAGTAGGATCAGATGATGATCAGATGATGTCTCGAACTTTGGGGAAATTCTAGTTCGCACTGTAAGGCATATCCTTGCCAAATTCCGTTGACCCTGCTGCTTTGGGCTGCGAGAGAGGAGCGTGCGTCAGACCACAAGACCTGGGTGCCCTTGCATCACTGTGCGACAGTGGTGGTCGCTGCTGGTGACTTTCCCGTCTTTCTCCAAGTATCCTGAGACCAGCTGCATCAGTTCTTTCTTTGTCCTTGTCTGTTGTATGCAGTGCCCAGTGGGAGACTGCACCAGCCGTGTCCTTTTGGCAATAGTTAACCCAATCTTTGATATAATCATGTACTACACAAGTTGGTAGAGTGACTGAGCAGCCAGACTTATCTCAAGAGCGGTCTATGTGATCTGCAGGGTTATAACACAGAGATTCACAGTGACAAGTATCCAAATAAATATTACACTCAATTTTTCTTGATTAAACTTTTTATTAATTTAACAGTCAGTTGAATAAGCCTTCTTTAGAAGGGAGAAAAATATGTAACACAATAATACACTTCAAAACTACAGTCTCAGTTTCAATAAATCAGTAGATACCCATTTGGGATGGCACACAGACACTTCCTACACCCTGAGGTGACTTAAATAACTAGGACACTGTGGACATTGATACATCACTGGCACATTTGACGCTAACCTCAATATTGCTCTAAAAGGAAAAGACGAGGGAATAAAACAATGGTTAACAAATATTCTTAAGCAGGTAAGTACCTTTGGGACCCTCCAATGCAAAAGTAAATTAACCCTTTCCCAGCTACACAAGTTATCCAATGTGTGACATTTGTTGAGGGATAGTTAAAGCACAAAGTCAGAGGTAAGAAGAGTCTTTCAGGGAGCCAGGACAGCCAATGTTAGTTGAACAAAAGTCTAGTTGAGCTGAAGCACTTCTTGCAGGTAGGTAAAAAGTCTTGCACAATGTTTTAGAAATCTTTGTAGAAAATGAAATCACTGTAGGGCCACAAGCTGGGAGGTTGATGAGGGGCAAAGCTGCAAGCAGCTCTGCAAAAGCAACCAAGACCAGTATCAACTGAGATCTAGCAAGGCTACACAACAAGAGGTAAGCAACCCCTTAATTTACAGTTCCTTTGGTTTGAAGAAATTGGTTCCAGCTGGCTTCTGTTCCAGTTGTAGGTCTGCAGATCCTGTTTTTCCTGAGTCTCAGTCATGGGGACAAGAGGGAGGACGTCTGGGGACTCCTGCACTACGAATTGAAGGTCAGCGGCAGCAATGGGCAAACTTCAGATCAGCGGCACTTTGTGGTTTCAGCTTCTCGCGGCTCTCACAAACAGCACCACCGTGGTTCTCAGATACCTTTATGGACTTTCCTCGCATCTGGGGTCCAGCACTCTGTTGAGGTGGCTCAGGCTTGGTCAGTCCTGTTTCATGGGAGTCCAGAGGATCTTACAGGAGCTTGGGTCTGACTTAAAAACGATGCACTCGAACCTGGTGTTCCTCTCCCTGGCAATCAGTTCCTGCAGCAGCAATGGAAGTACAGCCAGCTCAGAGAGGATGTCCAGATGAGTTTGCTTTGGGGTTGATTTGTCCCACCAACTCAAGGGGAGAAGTCGTCTGTTGCAGGGCTTCTCTAGTCGAGGCAATTTCAGAGATTCAGCAATGCAGCAGGGCTTCACCGGGCAAACCAACAGTCCAGGAGTTGCAGCATGCATCTCTTCCAAGTTCTTCTTCGGATTGCCTTCCAAGTTAAAAGCCTCACCTTTTATGCACATTTCTGCCATTCATTCACAGTCTAGCTGTCAATCACACAGCAGGGTGGCTGTCCTCCAAGGACAGCGAGCCAGCCAATCACATTTGGGTGCATTCCTGTAACCAAGGGGATTAAGCACAGGGAGTTTTGGTCACCTCCCTCACTTTCTGCCCTGCTAGATAGGCTGGAGCCAGAGACGGGCTTCACCAGTGAAACCTGCCAAAGACAAAACGCACAAAGGGACCATACCTGGTTTGGTTCATAGAGTAAATCTCAAGAAGGACCTTTCCAACAAGAAATGGTGAAAAAAGAAGACCTGCATGGGTGCTTTACTGCTGCTGCAATTGCAGTCCGCGGTAGAAACACACAATAGTAGGAAAAAGTAAACCACTGCCACCAACTATTAATTGCAGAAAGGGTAACATAAAAATGTTACATGAGAAACTAGACAAAGGGGATACTAAGTAACACCTCCAGCACCCTATTATAAGATACAAAAAGATTGTCTACAAAATTAGAAATGCAAGTTAAGTCAATTTCACTTCACTGCTCTTGGAAACAGTGGTTTAACCAAGAGAAGGTATTTCAACCTTTGGGAAATCTGAGAGTCTTTGCTGTGCCACTGCACTGAAGGTACTGGGTGACAAAATGTAAAAGAAATATGCCTATGGATTTTGTCAAACCCCAAAGTCAAAAGAAACAGTGTTCAAATCAACGGAAAAATACACGAGAGAGTGGGAAAAAGGTCTCACTCTCTCCATGTTAAAAATTAAAGTCCTAAAGTTCAGCAAAAGTGCTGGGGGTCTCTAGGATAGAAGGGAATTAGCACATTTCTGAGAATTCTCCCTAATAGTTCTGTATTTGTGGCAAGAGATCCACCTCCAGTTGTAAACCAGATCTGCATCCACAGCCCCTGTGCACTTTGAAGCTTAACCAAGGAGGGGATTTCGTACTCCAGTCAACCATCTCCAAGCCTGGCAAGTTTGGACCCGGAGTGAGCTTAGGGCGGTGAGTAATCATACCACTTACCGGTGGCCCCTAGTTCATCCATTCACTTTTTATGCATGAAGGATCCCTGGTGATCCTTGCTTTGGCTTGGGTAGTCTCTGCTCCCTAAAGTCAGCCAAAAGTTGGGGACTGCTTTGTTCTCCACAGCAGATCCTCCTCTGACTCTCGGAACACAAATTTCCACACTCCAGAATCCTCTCTAACTTTTCCTTCCCATTGAATATTGTACTTTGAAGTTTTACGCATCAGTGAGCGCGCACAAACTTGACACAGAGCACAAGCCTCCAATCATCGTAGGGCTGGGCTTAATAAGTTAGGATTATCCACCTCTGGAGTTGGCAGGAAACCGCACTTTACTGCATTGATCGAAAAGTGACTGTATTTTACACAGTGTGTGTTCTAGGTAGTGATATTACTGTGTTTTCCATTATTCACTTGTGTTTGTTCTGAGCCTAATAAATTGTCTAATTTTGATATACTACAGTTTAAGGGTAATTCTTGTCCTACTGTGTGTGCTCATCAAAGACCTCAGATCACTCCCATTACTCCTGCGACTTAGCCTTGACTGCTCTCAAAGCTACCTTGCATTGTCCTGGCTACCTCTACAGAACTGTTCCCTGTTTCACTAACAAGGGTGGCCTCCTAAACATCTGTTCACAGGAGCAGAATTTAGAAATCCATTCTAACAGTGTTATGCACAGTCCATTCGATCTAGGTAGTGTCCTTTTTTGCTTTGAATATTTCTGCTTTGTAGTGCCGCAGCTATTGCTAGGCTAGTTTGCCTGTAGCTGGGATGCTTTTCATCTAAATCTTCTCAAGTTTCTGCTTTTCTTCTTTGATGCAATTTAACCTTGGAGGTAAACCATTTAGAGGCGTTTCTTTTGAAGGTTTTTTTATTTGAGTTATGGTTTCCATGGTCGTGTTGACAGTATTGTGAATGTCGTTCAGTAGGTCATCTGGTGTCCTGGTATGAGTTTTGGCTGAATGAATGGGTTTAGTGGATTCAAGTTTTTCTAGTAGGGCATCCACTATGATTTAATTATATGGTCTGATTAACATTGTAGTAACTTTGGAGGATTGTACTAGTATTGGTACTTCGGAAAAAGTGTGAATGTGGTAGAGAGATGTTTCCCCCAGGACAGTAGTGCTGGGACAGAAACACTAATGGAGTTGTTTTTGCAGAACACACTGTCCAAGGTGTGCCAAGCCTTGTGGTTGGGACCTTCAACCAATTGCTCAGGGTGAAGTCCACCAAGGTTTGCAGAGAGAAACGTTGTTGCCACATTGTGTTACTTTTTGAGACAGATGTTGAAGTCTACCAGTAAAGTGAGCTATTATTGGGCAATAGAGAGGTTCGGAAATACATCTGCTAAGTTGTTGGGGAAGAAAGGGGTGTATGATGGAGGTCTGCCTATTTAGTGTGTACATGGCCAAGAGGATGGATTTTCACTTTGGGATGTTATCGTAGCTTGGAGTTGTAGTCTCTGAACAAGTGCAATTCCTTCCCCTCTCCTGGCTGTCCTCTTGGAAAAAATAATTTGGAATCCTGCAGTAGTTTTGTGTATAATCAGTGAATGATCATCCGAGATCCAGGTTTCTGTGATGAAGAGTAAGTCTCTTTAGTCTTTGCTAACAAAAATGCAGATGTTACAGGGCCGTTTGGTGATGGACCAGCATTGATGTGATAAGGGGACAACTAAAGCTAAAAATTCCTATGAGATTTAGTACTATAGGCAGATCAAGGTTGATTTATGTGTTTGAATAACCTTAGTATGGGTGCTCTTGGTGTTTGCTTTCATTCTCAAGTAGGTGCATTAGGTTCTTGATGGGGTCGAGATGGCCTTCCTGTGAGTAGCATTGCTTTGAGATGTAAGGCTTAGTGAACAATTAACCTCTGAGAGGTCTGCTTTTGGACATTGAGTTGGGTGGAGGTGTACCTCTCGTGGTCATATGAGGCCTTGTTTTGAGGGTTGGGATGATCTGTGATTTTTTTTTTCAGTTTGTTCCTCTCGCAATGCAGTGCTGACGTGAGACGCAAAGTGGTTGGGTGTTGCCGGTGCTCGTAGTTGTTTGAGCAGATATCTGGAAATTAAATCAGGCATGGATCTTTTTGGGAGGGGGGTACGAGACTAGCTCCGTGGTTTTAATCCTTCTTTTATCAGCTGTGATCAAGCTCTCTTTTCCGTGTTACAGGCATAGTTTTGGCTTACACTTTGAAAGGAGAGTGATGCAGTGGTTATGTGAGGAGGTTGTTGTGAGGTTTCTTGGACAATGTGGCTATGGTGTTGATGAGGGTAGATAAGTCGGTAACAATTAGGACGGTCTAGCTATGCAGAGGTAGTAATAATTGGTAACAGGTCAGCCTGGTTTGTGTGCAAGTGGTGTTAAAATCTGTAAATATACATGTGTACTATAATTCTAATTGTCGTTAGAAAATCTTACCACCAACTTCAATGGTTGTATACGAATTGTTTGTTTTACAACTGTTCGAATTACAATTGACCTTTTCACAATTGACCGAATTGTGAAGGTCAATTGTAACATATATGTGGGGGGAAACCGCCCACAACCCCCCGCCCAATGCCAAACCCCCCAAAACCCCTATATATATATATATATATATATATATGTATATATATATATATATATGGTCAATTGTGAAAAGGTCAATTGTGACCCTTTAAATTCGGTCAATTGTTCATTCGAACAATTGTAAACGAACAATTTGGGTAATACCACTTCAATGGGACCCCTCCGCATACCTACAGGCTGCGTGGTCCTAGACTGATTTGTGGCAATGTCTTTTTCAGGCTCACTCCCTGGCCTACCTCAGTTGTTCTAGGAGCATTGGTCTGTCCTGGCTTCCAGTGCAGGGGGGCCTGTATCCCCCATGTATAATCTTGTTGAGTAGCAGCATTGCCTTTCTTCTGGAGGGTACTGCAGAGAAACATTGCTTAACGTTTCTCTTCTTGTTAGTGAATTTGTTACGTTTTCCAATGGAAGCTGCTGCCACTGCTACTATTGTTAAGAATGTTAGTTGCACTACCATGCTCATATATATTTATACCACAAAGAGACCATTTTAACACCATGATGGTCTAAAGTGGCAGAACCCTGTATTTTAAGCCTGAACTTCTGTCCTTCTTCCTCCCAGCTATGCTCGGAAAGAGCCTGCATATTTTCAGGCTTCTTGCAAGTTGTAGGCCAGGGAAAGGTAACTGTGTGGCTACCCATCAGACCTAATTTGTTATTCTTTCAGACAGAAAAAAGCAGAGAATCTTAAATGTTAAGGTCGTCGTGTGGGTTTTTGCACACTTTAATTATCTGTGACATACATTCTAATATTACGTATTTTCAAGATTTCTTAACCACAAACATGTCTTGTGTTTTAATATTTAAGCAATGCATTGAATTAGGGTTGCCCTGAGATGCCAACCCCCTTTTTCATTTCAACCTCGTGCATTAATAAATATTCAAAATAAGGCATTTGGATAAGCCGGAATACCATTCTTCGCAAAGTTTACCTTTGCAAAATCACTTACCGAGGATGGAAAAATTGTATATGTCTTCCCTTATCGTTTTTTATTATGCTCTTAATGCAGTTTCCTTAATTCACATTTGTCTTGAGTTCAGTTCTAATCCTGTTTCTTTCGCTTTAGGGCTAATATCAGTCAGTGTACTTGCTTATAAATTGTTCATGCATGTTCTTAGGGTGGTTGATTATTGTCACCCGCAGGCGTTCCGCTTGGCGGCTTCTCCCGCGTTGGAACTTAGGACACAGGTATGCAGGGCACTAGTCTCTCCTTTGTGTCCATCACGCTTCCTCCTCACGACGCGGGGCCGCTGGGAGTATAATTACCTTCCCGGCCCAGCGGTCCCTGCGTTGCAACTGTCCAGTGGGAGCCCTCGTTGCTTCCTGGTTCTTCGCTCCTACCCCGTTTCAGCTTCCGTCTACTCTGCTCTGCTCTGCTCTGCTCTCGCGCCCCTTCACGGCGTACGTTTTTTCTCTTTTCTCTCTCTCCTCCAGTTTTCCCTGTAGTCACCGTGCCTCGGCGACTTTTGTTTCAGTTCTCTGCGGTTCCGTCCTCGCGGATAGGCTCCGCCCCTTTTTTCCTTCGTTCCTCTGCTTTCTCTCTGGACTGCCTTGCCGGTGCCTTGCCGGTGTTTTTTTTCCTGACCTCCTCCCATTCCTGGTCCTCGCCCCGCTAGTTGCTTGGCTGGCAGGGGTTTCGGGGATTCTTCCACTCAGTAGGACCCTCCTGCTGCTTTGCTGTTCCTGCAACCAACACGGATCCTGCTTATTACTTTCTCCTGCTCACCTGCACGGCCACGTACAATACTACCTTGCTGACAACCTGAGGAGTCCCAGGGTTTTTTCCCCATCAGGGGTTTTTTCCCCTATTTTCGGCTTAGTCCCGGAAGGGAGGTCCCCGGCCAGCTGTTCCCAGCAGCAGTCAAGGTGGCCTCCCTCCGTGACAAGCAGGCACTTCGAAAAAAGGAGAAGGACTATCTTACTCGACGGCGGCTACAGGATCCCAGCAGTAATTCCGGCAGTTCAGGTGAGGAGAGCTGGACAGAAGGGGGAGAAAAGGGAAATCAGGCACCTAAACCATCACAGATTGCAACGCCAAGTAAAGACACGATGTCCGCTGAGGGACAAGTGCAAGAGCTTTGGAAGGCGATCCAAGCTATGTCTCAAGAACTCCAGGGAGTCAAGGCGGAGAACGCCCTCCTTAGACAAATGGTTTCCGCCAGGGAACCCCCTCCTCCAGAACTACCACCTACGATACTATCCTCGGGAAAGTTTGACGGTGCCCCCAAGAAGGTGAAGGAATTCCTAGAGGCATGTACTGTCTACTTTACTTTCCGACCCCGCACTTTCTCTACGGATCAAGCTAAAGTCGGCTTCCTAATCTCGAATATGACCGGCAATGCTTTGACTTGGGCTACTCCCCTAGTCATAAGCAACAATGCCATACTTCAAGACTACTCAGCATTTCAGAATTCTCTGAGACAGACATTCGAACGCCCAGAATTATCATTCACTGCTTCTGAAGAATTGTTGGACGTCAAGCAGGGTTCCTTGGATGTCCTGTCATACATTTCGGCCTTTAAGACAGTAGCTTCTGGCGCGGGCTGGCCAGAACCTGCACAGTATGCCATTTTCAGGAGGGGTCTCAAAGAGGAAATTAAGGACGAGTTAGCCAGGTCTACTCGCTCGCCTACTTTTTCGGACCTACTAACGGCTGCACTGCATATCGAGTATCGTCTACAAGAAAGGAAGACAGAAAGACGCAGACAACGTGGCTCAGGATTCCCCCTGGATGTTCGGGCATGCTCTCCCCCTCGTCGCTCTTCCACTGCCGCGTCAGAAGAACCCATGCAGATAGGTGCCACAAGAGCACCTTTGACTGCTGCCGAAAGACGGCGAAGAAGGGAAAAGGGACTTTGTGCCTATTGTGGGTCAGACCAACACCTTCTTAAGGATTGTTCTGAATTGCCTAGCAAGAGGCAGGGAAACGAGCACCCTCGGCATCAATAGGGACTAGTGTCCGGGGGTTTCCAGTTCTCTCTACTCGTCCCTATGTTTCGCTTACAGTTTCTTCTTCTGAACCCAAGGAAGATACCAGACTCATGGTAGTTACTGCCACTCTTACGGTAAAAGGCGAGAAGGTGGAGACTCTCGCGTTACTGGACTGCGGAGCAGCCGGCAACTTTGTTGATACCCTGTGGGCAGACCAGGTCGGTCTACGCAGGATACCCCGGAAGGAAGGACAGAAGATAGAAGGAGTCGACGGCTCTCCCTTATCATCCGGACTCATCACCCATACCACTGAAGATCTGTCCTTAACAGTTTTTCATCATTCAGAAGTGGTAAGATTCGACATTATCCGGGCTGCACATTTCCCGATCATACTGGGAATCACATGGCTTCGCAAACACAATCCCCAGATCGATTGGACTAAGAACCAGCTGAGCTTTGGTTCTTCATACTGCACCGAACATTGTCTTTCTCCGAAGAGCCAGAAGGGCCCTGACTCCGTTACGGCCTATACCTCGGACTGTGTGAGAGTGTTTGCATTGCCCAACTATTGTTCAGAATACTCTGAGGTGTTCCGGGAGAACCTTCACTCCATACTGCCACCTCACCGGCCCGAAGACTGTACTATAGATCTGGTACCCAATGCCCTAGTTCCCTTTGGCAGAATGTTCTCCCTTACTCTGGCCGAGAAACTTGTGTTACGACACTATCTGGACACTAATATGAAGAACGGGTTGATTCAGCCTTCAAAATCCCCAGCAGGGGCTCCTCTGTTTTTCATAAAAAAAAGAGACTCTACTGATCTGAGACCCTGTATCGATTACAGAGGTCTCAACAAGGTGACGATCCGTGATCGTTATCCTATGCCACTTATCTCCGACATCATCGAGGCGGTACAAGGGGCCAGAATATTTACAAAACTTGACCTCAGAAACGCTTATCATCTGCTCAGAATCTCCCAGGGTGACGAATGGAAGACGGCATTCCGCACTCCATTCGGTCTATATGAGTATAAGGTGATGCCATTCGGGCTAGTTAACGCCCCGGCTGTGTTCCAAAGATTTATGGACAGAATGTTTTCTGACATGCTCTCTACTTCCGTCATCATCTATTTGGATGATATCCTTATCTACTCCTCCAACCTACAAGAACATATCGGGCATGTCACTCAAGTCCTGGAACGTCTACAAAAGAACGAGCTGTTAGTGAAGGCTGAGAAGTGTAAATTCGCGGTCCCTTCCGTGCAGTATCTGGGCTATCAGCTGTCCGAAGAGGGTATAGATATGGATCAGAGGAAGGTTCAGGCCATCCTCGAATGGCCCGCACCCACATCTGTCCGGGAGGTGCAAAGGTTTCTGGGACTTTCCAATTATTACAGAAGATTCATCCCCAACTTCTCTGAAGTAGTATATCCCATCACTCGCCTACTCAAGAAAGAGGCCTCTCCGTTCTACTGGTCGCCCGATACCGAAAACAGTTTCAGACTACTCAAACATCTTTTCTGCTCGGCTCCGATCCTCCACCACCCAGATCAGACTTTGCCCTTCATCCTGGAGACTGACGCTTCTGCAATCGCGATTGGAGCGGTTCTACTTCAGACTGTCAACGGTGTGGAGCATCCAGTAGCCTACTTATCCAAGACTCTCTCACCTAGCCAATTGAATTATTCGGTCCTAGAAAAGGAGTTGTTGGCTATGAAATTGGCTTGTGACGAATGGCGCCATTTACTCATGGGGGCCAGGCATCCATTCCTCATCAGGACTGACCACAAAAACCTGAAAGCCCTCCAAGAAATGGAGTGCTCAAATTCCAGGCAAGCTCGTTGGGCCTATCTTTTCTCACAATATGATTTTCAGATCTCTTACATTCCCGGTTCGCTTAACCGTCTGGCAGACGCTCTATCTCGCAAGGACTCCAGCAAGGAAAGGGCTTCACTAGACACTGAACCCATGTTTCATCACAATCGGATATTGGCCCAGGTCAGTACTTTCCTACAAGGGGTTAAGACCGCCGTGAGTCAAGAGCTTCCTCGAATTGCGTTGCACCCCACTTCTCCTTATCAAGAGAAAGACGGCTGGCTGTTCTTCAAGAAACGTCTATACATTCCGGAAGGCCCGCTGCGGAAGAAGATTCTGGATTGGTGTCACACATCCCGCCTTGCGGGTCATCGCGGGGGAATCAACACTCTGGAGCTCATCTCGAGAACCTTTTCCTGGCCCACCGTGAGGAGAGACACCCTAGACTTTGTGAAGACCTGTCCTATTTGTGCCCGATCAAAATATCCGACGGGGAAACCGTTGGGATTACTTACCCAAGTTGAAATGCCTACTCGCCCTTGGGGGTTGGTTTCTACGGATTTCATTGTAGACCTCCCGGAATCTGGATCATGTACCTGCATCATGGTCACGGTAGATGCTTTCTCCAAGATGGCACACTTCTCCCCTCTTTCTGGGGTTCCCACAGCCACCAAAATGGCTGAAGTGTTTGCACGAGACATTTTCAGGCTACACGGTCTACCCGACAAGATCATCTCGGACCGGGGAAGCCAATACACTTCGAGATTCTGGACAGCCCTGTGTACCCGTTTAGGAATTGAGAGAGCACTCTCTTCGGGTTTTCATCCCCAGTCCAACGGGATGACGGAACGACTTAATGCCACTCTCGAACTATATCTGAGATGTTACGTCACTCAACACCAGGAGAATTGGGTTTCCCTACTCCCTACTGCAGAATTCTCGTATAACAATGCCAAACACTCTGCCATAGGTCTTTCACCTTTCTTTTGTACCTATGGGGTTCACCCTAAGTCCTTTCTCCCTGAAATTCCCAGTTTCACCAATTCCCCGACGGCCGAAGAGGTGTTAGATCAGATCAAGGATGCCCATGACACAGCATTACAGAGTTTGGAGAACAGCAGGAGACGATCTAAGATGGGAGTGGATAAACATCGCAAAGAATGTCCGGACTGGAAGCCAGGCGACAAGGTGTGGCTGTCCACCCGGTTTCTACCCAAATGGACAAGACCCTCTAAACTGTCCCCTCGTTATCTGGGTCCTTTTCCCATTCTTCTCAAAATCAATCCTGTGGCTTACCGTCTTCGGCTGCCGCCTTCTCTAAGTCGCATTCACCCAGTCTTTCATTCCTCTCTCCTTAAAGACTTCTATTTCGATTCCCATCACAGACCAGTGCCCAGACTTGCTCCATCACAGACCCCCACTCAAGCAGAATATGAAGTCTCCAACATTAGGGACTCTAGGTTCTATCGAGGCAGGTTGGAATACCTTTTGTCCTGGAAGGGTTATCCGGAGTCGGAGGACTCTTGGGAACCGGCTTCTCAGGTGCATGCGCCTCGTTTGCTTGCTAGATTTCACCGCCTGCACCCAGGGAAGCCGGGGGTGATACGGTCTGGAAGGGGGCATACTGTCACCCGCAGGCGTTCCGCTTGGCGGCTTCTCCCGCGTTGGAACTTAGGACACAGGTATGCAGGGCACTAGTCTCTCCTTTGTGTCCATCACGCTTCCTCCTCACGACGCGGGGCCGCTGGGAGTATAATTACCTTCCCGGCCCAGCGGTCCCTGCGTTGCAACTGTCCAGTGGGAGCCCTCGTTGCTTCCTGGTTCTTCGCTCCTACCCCGTTTCAGCTTCCGTCTACTCTGCTCTGCTCTGCTCTGCTCTCGCGCCCCTTCACGGCGTACGTTTTTTCTCTTTTCTCTCTCTCCTCCAGTTTTCCCTGTAGTCACCGTGCCTCGGCGACTTTTGTTTCAGTTCTCTGCGGTTCCGTCCTCGCGGATAGGCTCCGCCCCTTTTTTCCTTCGTTCCTCTGCTTTCTCTCTGGACTGCCTTGCCGGTGCCTTGCCGGTGTTTTTTTTCCTGACCTCCTCCCATTCCTGGTCCTCGCCCCGCTAGTTGCTTGGCTGGCAGGGGTTTCGGGGATTCTTCCACTCAGTAGGACCCTCCTGCTGCTTTGCTGTTCCTGCAACCAACACGGATCCTGCTTATTACTTTCTCCTGCTCACCTGCACGGCCACGTACAATACTACCTTGCTGACAACCTGAGGAGTCCCAGGGTTTTTTCCCCATCAGGGGTTTTTTCCCCTATTTTCGGCTTAGTCCCGGAAGGGAGGTCCCCGGCCAGCTGTTCCCAGCAGCAGTCAAGGTGGCCTCCCTCCGTGACAAGCAGGCACTTCGAAAAAAGGAGAAGGACTATCTTACTCGACGGCGGCTACAGGATCCCAGCAGTAATTCCGGCAGTTCAGGTGAGGAGAGCTGGACAGAAGGGGGAGAAAAGGGAAATCAGGCACCTAAACCATCACAATTATGCGTTGTGTTAACACTGTATGCCTTTGTCTTATTAATCTCAATAAAGAAAATACAGTAAAAACAAATATGCTATCTTGTTGTATCGTAGCCATGGGCATCTTATTTATTTAAAAGGAGGTGCAAATATGTTCTCTCCTACTTCACCTCAGCTCAAGATATGCCCACCAATATACTTCAGATATAACATTAAATGAGGTAAATCTGCATTTATGTGTATGTATTACTAATGATACTCATGTCTTATTTCCATAGCTATAATGTCAGTGAGAAGGCGGGCTCTGTTAGTGTAACCGTAAAACGGACAGGCAACCTCAACCAGTATGCCATAGTTCTCTGCCGCTCTGAACAAGGGTCTGCCACTTCCAGCTCCAGCGTGGGCTCAAAACCAGGCCAGCAGGACTATGTGGAATATGCAGGCCAGGTACAGTTATACAATGTATTGTAAACTTTTATTGTTTGTTCAGTTTGAGTTGCTAAGTGCTGGAAAATCACATATAAGGTTTGAAAACCATATAATGGAAACCGAAATGTGTATACATAGTTTCTTCAATTTATCAGAGCCGCTGAAATTGAAACCGGTTCGGGTTCTTATCTGAAGGCTACTCACTTGAGTTATAGTAATGGGTAGTATAACTCATCTACATCTTTTTATTAATAATGAAGATTGTAAAATGTAACATATTTAGTTTGTGTTGGTAGAGAGCACATTTTGCTCTTAATTTCAGGCCACTGCCTGCAGTGTACACTTCATTTCAAGGGGATGCTAATTTATTGCGATTGTAGTAGCTATATTGACAACTAAATGTCGACCTACATTCCACTATCCCTTGCTATATTTCATTGCTCAACCAGCTATGTGGCCAGGTGACTTGGGTTGAGCTATGCCTATTTTCGTTTCCTGAGTAGTAATAAATATTGAATGCCCATTCCAAGGAATGTATTTATTGTCTTACATTCTGCGATCAAGATGCCTGTACTCCTTTTTGGAACAGGAAACTCAGAAGTGTAACCTCATTTATCTTTTCCCCATCCAGGTCCAGTTTGATGAGAGGGAGGATACCAAGTCTTGCACCATTGTCATTAACGATGACAGCGTGTTCGAAAACATTGAGAGCTTTAATGTGGAGCTAAGCATGCCGGCCTATGCATTGCTCGGAGGAATCACGAAAGCCAAAGTCCACATCAATGATACAGAAGACGAGCCAACTCTTCAATTTGACAAGAACATGTATCGTGCTAATGAGAACTCTGGGTTCCTTTTCGCACCAGTCGAAAGAAAAGGTTTCTGCAATTCACATATGCTAGTGTGCAAAGTGGACCCTTCAGCTCATATGTATCTTTAAAAATTCGATAAGCACATCTTTGTGGCTTAATTGATATGGGGCCTCATCAGTAGTTGGGCAGTAGCCCGGCGGTAAATCCGCCGGGATACCGCCCAACGCAATAAGCGTTACCGCAACTTGGTCCAGCGATATTAGTGCCAGATCCCGAGTTGCGGCAATAGGACTCCATGGGGCAGTAACAGCACTATTTGCACTGTGGTAATAGCGCCGCAAATGGGCAGAAAGTGGAGAGTTTTACCTTCAGCAAAAAGCTGGAGGTAAACCTCCTACTTTCTGCCCAAACATGGGATTGGCGGAGCCGTAATGCAGCAGTAATAGCGTTACTGCTGCATTTTTGCTGCTCTGCCCAACCCCTGATGAGGCACATAGTGTCTTATTAGTTGAACTTCTAAAACAGCTTTCATTAGGTGAATGTTTGAGCTCTCAATGGGCTTTATATTTATCATATTTCTACTAACAATACTATTTGTGGTGCCAAATATTGTATAGGGAATTAAAATCAAAAGTTGGTCAACTTGCACACTGCCATTCAGTAAAATCATAATGTCTGGGTTCTAACTGTCTGCAGCATATGAACTTGTCCATTATACATTGCCACACCATTGCTCTTTTCCTTTGAAGGAAAAATGAAACGTGATGCCGTTAGACATTGATTTGAAGTGTTTATTAATTCTGTATGCATGTTAAGATATCATTTTAATGTTAGCGTACATTTCAAATATACAATTCGAGGAGATTGGGTCCTCCGACGTATTCCATATCTATGACAGTAATCACCACAGCTGTGCTGCTTTTGAAAATCTTTCGGCGTCTGCGTCCTGCGTCGATGACGTCGATACGCCGCCCCGAGGACGACTTCCGACAGCCGACGTCACTGGATGTTATAAGTAGGCACACGACGCCCGTAGCCTCAGTTCCGTTTTTTCTGCGAACGTGTTCGCTTCGGAGATCTCGGCGCTCCTCGACTCTTTGGAGTTTCTGTTCTTTCTCGGTTCTTCGAACCTGTTTGGTGTTTGTGAAGTATTTCTTCGTGAAGATGTCTACCTCGTCTTCCACACCGCGTCCGGGCTTTAAGAAGTGCGGGGACTGCGGGTCCAAGATGTCGGTGACGGACTCGCACGACGCCTGTCTCTGGTGCCTCGGGGAGGCCCATGACACGGATGACTGTGTCGACTGCCAGTCGCTCACGTCCAAAGCCTTGCGGGAGCGCAAGAAGAAGTTGTCGGTAGGTAAGGTGTCCAAGCCCCGGAAGTCGAGGTCTGCGGGGCTTTCAACGGACGATTCCAGGGGCGACTCTCTGTGTCATCGTCGGAAGTCCAGTGGGTCTCGCTCCGGGAGTCGGTCCTGCCACTCCTCTGCCTCTTCGAGGCATTCCCGGAAGTGCTGGCATCGGTCGCCTTCCCCGTCCTCATCCGAGGACTCCGCCCGTCGGCGGGTCGCTTATCCCACCAAGCATGCGACACCGGAGGAATGGGCTTCCTTCGGGAAGAACATGTTAGCGATTCTTGAATCGCAGGGCACCGGTCCGTCCGCGCCTCCGAGTGGGGTCGGTCGTGATCGGTCGAGAGACACCGCTCGTACGCCTTCGGGCTCGGGTGGTCGGCACGATTCGTGGGAGAGGTCCCGCTCCGGCAAGGGGAATCGTTCTCGTCATGCCCGCTCCAGGTCCCGGTCCTCGACGCGCTCGAGACCGCGTGAACCTGTGAAGTCTTCGAAGAAGACATCGACGCCTGTGGCGCCAAGGTCATCGACGGATTCTCTCGAGGCTCCACCTCCGAGGAAGTCGTCAACGCCGTCGGCGCCCAGGATGTTGAAGGACACGCTCGGGGCTCCGCCTTCGAGGCCTGTGTCGACGCCGTCGGCGCTGCGTCTGTCGTTGGCGCCGATTCACTCAACGCTCTCAACGCCTTTCGAGGCTGTGTCGACGGGGGTACGCCGAGGCTCGGTGGAACCCCCTAGAAAGGCTCTGGCCAAGGTCAAGCATGGCTTTGGTTCAAGTTCTGTGCCTTCTTACCGCCATCTGGAGTTTATTCCAGAGGTGGATGAGGGCTCTGATGATGGCATGGTGCCGGACAAGATTCTCTCAGGCCATAGCCAGTTTGAGGACCTGAGGCAGTTCCTGCATAATGCTAGTGGGCTGGACACCTCTCCGGAGGTGGAGTTTTGTAGGCCTGAGCCTGGGACTCATGCCGATTCTTCGTACCGGCGCCTTATGTCAAGGGTCACCAAGTACTTAGGATGGTCTGCTCCCCCGGGGGGGTTTGTTCAGGATGACCTTACGGATATCCTCGACATTGGTCCACCAACTGACCCGGTACTGCCGTTTCATATGGCTCTACAGAGGAGGATGGCGGCGGCTTGGACTGCTCCAGAGAGTCTCCTGGCAGTGGGCAAGTCTTTGCCACGAAAATACTGCCCAGCCAGTAGTGACCCCTGCTACTTGTCCAAGCACCCTACTCCGCAGAGTTTGGTGGTGCAGGCGGCTACAGCCCCGGCAAAGCAGGCGTCGTACCCTACCATCCCTCCTGATAGGGACGACAAGCGTTTTGACGTCTGGGCGAAGAAAGTGTTTTCTGCAGCGGGTATGGCGCTTCAGGCGGCCAACTCCATATGTGCCTTGTCTCGTTTCACGCACACTCTGTGGAACTGTTTCCTTGGCGGCTGAACATATTCTCGAAGGGGACGAACAGGATGGTTTCCTTGCCATGGTTCAGGATGGCAAGGATGCCATGTGTGAAGCCGTTCAGTCGGGTTTGAACATGGCAGATTGCGTCAGCCGGTCCATGGCGGTGAGCACTGTGATACGCAGGTTTGCGTGGTTGCGGAAGTCGGTGTTTGCTCCTGATGTGCAGGCCCGGCTCCTCAACATGTCCTTTGACGGGGAACATCTTTTTGGCAGCAAGGCTGACGAGAGCCTTGAGAGGTTGCAGACCTCAAAAGCTGCAGTGAAGTCGTTGGGCCCTGCAGTTCGACAACCTCCGCCTTTTCGTCCTAGGGGACAGCAATGGAGGGGAGGTTCCTTTCGTTATTACTCATCCTTTGGTAAAGCGAGAGGAGCTGCCAGTCAAATGAGCCACCGTAGGAGTGCCAGGGGTGGAAAACAAGGTACTCGAGGTGCCAAGGCCGCTCGGGCTGTTGCCTCTTTGCCCTCAGGCAACGCCGCAGCTGCTTCAGCTCAGTCATGAGGCCATGTCCCATGGTTCGCCGATTGGGGGAAGGCTGGCGCAGCATCTTGCAGAGTGGCGCGCCATTACTTCAGATGTGTGGGTTCTGGAGATCATAACCCACGACTACTGTCTTCCTTTCCAGCAGAGGCCTCAGGACAATCCACCGGGGAATCTCTCTTTGAAGAGTCCGGATCCGCTCCTTGCGCAGGAAATTCAATCCCTGCTGCAGAAAGGCGCCATAGAACTGGTGCCTGTAGCGGAGAGGAACAAGGGATGGTATTCCCCTTATTTTTTGAATTCCAAGAAAGACTGGGATTGAGACCCATCATGGACTTGCGCGGTTTGAACAAACTCCTCAGGAAGGACAAGGTCAAGATGGTTACTCTCTCTCAAGTCCTCCAGGCCCTTCAACTTCAGGACTGGTTGGTGTCTCTCGACCTCAAGGACGCTTATTTTCATGTGCCGATCCATCCAAAGCACAAGAAGTACCTGAGGTTTGCGGTTGGCGACTCGCACTTTCAGTTTCGGGTCCTGCCGTTTGGATTGACCTCTGCCCCGAGGGTCTTCACAAAGTTTATGGTAGTGGTGGCAGCGCATCTCAGGAAAGGGGGGATTCACGTCTACCCCTACCTGGACGATTGGTTGATCAGGGCGCGCTCTCCCGAGCAAGTCCTGGATCATCTGTCAGTCACCTGCCACTCCCTCCACAAGCTGGGCTTCTCCCTCAACTTGAAGTCCCATTTGACACCAACTCAGAGGCTCCAGTACATCGGAGCAGTGCTCGTCACATCCCTGGGGCAGTGTTTTCCTCCCCAGGTGAGGGCTCATCACATTCAGCAGATGGTGCACAAGTTTCAACTTGCCCAGACTCTCCCAGCGTTCGAGTTCTTGAGACTGCTCGGCCTCATGGCATCCTGCATTCTTCTGGTGCCAGAGGCCAGGTTGCGGATGAGATCTTTGCAATGGGCAGTCAAGCTCCAGTGGTCTCAGTCCTCCGGCAGGATGTCGAACCCTGTTCAGGTGCCGTCTTCGGTCGCCCGGGACCTTCTCTGTTTGGCTGACGAAAGCAATCTGATGAGGGGGGCTCCATCCGGAGGTGACGATCGTGATGGACGCATCCCTCACGGGATGGGGAGCTCATGCCAATGAGTTGACGGGCAGCGGTCCTTGGTCTCCGTCGGAGTCCAGACTCCATATCAATCTGTTGGAGCGGAGGGCCGTCAGGCAAGCCCTGAAGGCTTTTCTGCCGACTGCGCGAGGAAAGAATGTTCTGATCCTGACGGACAACACGGTGGCCATGCACTACCTCAACAAAAAGGGGGAGGCAGGGTCTTTTTTTTTTGTTCAGGGAGGCGATGCAGCTCTGGTTCTGGGCAAACCGGCAGGAAGTTTCGATCTCGGCAGTTCATCTGGCAGGAGCGAAAACGAGACGGCGGACGCTCTGAGCAGGCAAAGCACGATCTCTCATGAGTGGGAGTTGGCTCAGGAGATTCTCCTGGAAATCTTTGCCCTTTGGGGGACCCCTCGGGTGGATCTCTTCGCCTCCATTGACAACCGGAAGTGCGAGAGGTTCTGCTTGCGGGAATTTCCTCCAAATGGAGCTTTAGGAGACGCGTTCGTGATGGAGTGGTCATTCCCACTGCTGTACGCGTTTCCTACAGTCCCCATCATCCCGCAAGTACTGCAGAGGTTACGGAGGTTCGGTTCCCGGATGATCCTCATTGCTCGGGCGTGGGCCTGGAGGACGTGGTACCCGGACCTTCTCGACATGTCCATCTGCCCTCCACGTCGTCTTCCCTACCGAGACGATCTGCTCTCATGGGAGGGGGGGTCAGGTTCTCCATCCAGAGGTCAGGTCCCTCAACCTTCACGCTTGGTTTCTGAAAGGTTGAGGTATAAGGATTGGGACCTCCCTGAAGACGTGATGGAGGTGTTGCTTTCAGCCAGAAGGCCCGCAACAAAGTCCCTGTACCGTTGCCGTTGGAGAAAGTTCTGCGACTGGTGCAGGGTTAAGAACGTGGATGCTTTTGCATGTGAAATTCCCATGGTTCTGTCTTTTTTGCTTTCTTTGGCCCACAGGGGCCTTCAAGTGGGTACCATTGAAGGTTACCTGGCGGCGCTGTCCATATTTAAGCGCTCGTCTGAAGAGTGTTCCTATTTTAAAATTCCTTTAATTTCTCAGTTTCTGAAAGGGCTCACTAATGTGTTCCCTCCGTCGCCTTTCCAGGTGCCCGGTTGGGATTTGAACCTTGTTCTCAAGTTTCTGATGGGTGCTCCGTTTGGCCTTTGCATTCATGCCCTTTGAGACTGTTAACTCTTAAAACTGTATTTTTAGTTGCAGTCACTTCCACTCGCAGAGCGAGTGAGTTACAGGCACTTTCACTTAAGCCACCCTTCACTTTGTTTCATAAGGACAGGGTTGTCCTTAGAGTTCGTCCTTCTTTTCTTCCGAAGGTGGTGTCGGAGTTTCATTTAGGCCAGAAGGTTGTTCTTCCGGCATTTTATCCTCCTCCACATCCTGGTAAGGAAGAGGAGAGGCTCCATAGGCTTGATCCTAGGAGAGCGTTAAGCTTTTATATTTCACGCATGTCCTGGGTCAGAGTGGACGATCAGCTCTTCATTGGTTATGCTGGAAAGCGTTTGGGACAAGCTGTGATGAAACAGACTTTGTCCCGCTGGATTATTTTGGCTATCTCTGAGTGTTACCGCTTGGCAGGTAAGGACCCACCGGTCAGCTTAAGAGCCCATTCTACCAGGGGTATGGCTGCCTCTACTGCCCTTTCAGAGGGGTGTCCCTATTTGTAACATCTGTGATGCAGCCACCTGGGCTTCGGTACATACTTTTGTACGTCACTATTCCCTCGATTCCATCCGGGGGCAGGATCTGGCCTTTGGCAATGCGGTCCTTTACTCCGCAATTTGATTGGGCAGTCTAAATTTCAGTTTTTTTTTTTTATTTATTTTCCCACCTCCTTGCATTGGTACTGCTTTGGGAGTCTGTCATAGATATGGAATACGTCGGAGGACCCAATCCCCTCGAAGAACAAGTTACTCTCTTACCTGGTAACCTGGTTCTTTCGATGGGATGGTCCGACGACGTATTCCGTATCGCTCCTCCCTACCTTCCACGCTACAGAATTTCTTATGCGATTGCAGCTAACGTTTCCGCAAGGCTTTGTGTGTCAGACTGGCAGAAGACTGGTGGCACACGTTCTAGGAAAAAACTACTTCGAGTGGATTGTGTCCTCGAACGTATTCCTCATCTTAGATGTATTCCATCCAGCTTTGCTGCTCTGAGGACATTTTTTCAGCAGAGGGCGCTGTGCGTCGATGTCGTCGAGTCGATGGTCCCTCGAAGGCCTCCGTCGAGGGCGACGTCATCGGGTGTATAAGTAGCACGCGTGGCGCCCGTTGGCCTCAGTTCCGTTTTTCCGCAGTATACGTTGCTTCGGACATTCGGCGCGCCTCGAGTTCTGTGAGAATATATAATAACGAAATATGTCCTCGTCATCGACGCCGACCACGATCCCGAAATCGGGATTCAAAAAGTGCAAATCATGTGGGTCAAAAATGTCGATCACGGACCCGCATCGAGAGTGTTTGTGGTGCCTCGGAGAAGGCCACGACATGGAGGCCTGTACGAAGTGTCAGGCGATGACGGGGAAGGCCTTGCGAGAGAGGAGAGGAAAGCTACAGGTAGGTCGAAAAACTGATCGAAAAAACCTCTTGCGTGGAGTCGAAATCCTGTGAAGAGAATTCTCCTCGACGCGAAAAGCATCGCTCGAGGTCCCGTAGCGATTCCCATCGCTCGTTGTCTTCGTCAAAAAGATTGAAGAAATGACGCTACAGGTCTCCCAACCACCTCGTCGTCAGACGAGTCTCCAAAAAAGAATAAATGCCCCACGAAACATTCGTCTGCCGAAGAGTGGGAAGCATTCAGGATCAAAATGATGGAGGTGTTTGAAAAAGCGAAGCCTCGGTCCGCGCCTTCTTCGGAAGCCGGCCGGGAGCGTCATCGCTCCGACACTCGCGCACCCTCGAGCCCGGGTAATCGAAAAAGGAAGGATAGGGAACCTTCCAGGACGCCGAGTGAAAAACACTCGAGTCGAGTCGACTGCTCGAGGTCATCGACGCCGTCCGAGACCCATCATACCTCGAAGGGAAAATCTTCGAAGGTCGCCTTGACGCCCTTGAAGCAGACCCTGTCGACGACCACGGTGTCGTCGACGCCGTTATCGACGTCGACACTGTTATCGACGTCGATGCCGAAACCCTCGGCGCCAAAGGCTCCAGCCAAGCCAGGGAAGCCAGAAGAGGAGAAGGATAAGGTTACAAAACCTGTATTGTCCTCAGAGCCAGGTACTAGACCTCTTCCTCCTCCTCTCCCAGAGAAGGTTTTCAAGCCTCTCCCCAAAAAGGAGTTTTTCAAATCACTGACATCAATTTTTGAGGAACACGAGAGATCTGATGAGGAGAATGTACCTTATGGGCTGGAATATGGCACCCCAAATGTCCCAGAATACTTGATTTCAGAAGAAAGCAGAATGAGGGACTTGGTGGAATCATTACACAAGTGGCATTGACACATCTCCGGAAAACGACTTTGGCAGACCAGAACCAGGAGAGCATGCCAGTCCATCATACCGTCAATTAATGACAAAGGTAGTAGATTACTTAGGATGGGCTAGACCATCAGCCCAATTCATCCAGGATGAATTAACAGATATATTGGACCATGGTCCCACCGAAGACCCAGTTACTACCCTTTCATGTAGCCCTGCAAAATAGGGTGGCCAAGAATTGGGAAACTCCGGATTCTATTCCTCCGGTAAATAAATCCCTCACCTCCAAAATACCGCCCGGCCAGTACCGACCCAGGCTATCTGTCCAAACAACCAACTCCCGAGAGTCTGGTCATACAGGCAGCCACAGCTTCTAACAAACTTGCATACCCGTCTATCCCTCCAGACAGGGACGATAAGCGTGTGGATGGTTGGGCACGGAAGGTATTTTCAGCCCGGAGCATGGCATTAAAATCTGCCACCTCCACATGTGCCTTGGCAAAATTTTCGTACACTCTTTGGGAGTGCATTGCAATGGCGGCGGAGCACATACCAGAAGAGGAAGAAAGGGAAGGGTTCCTAGCCATGGTTAGAGATGGAAAGGAAGCCATGCAGGAATCCCTTCAATCTGGATTGGACACTGCGGATAGTGTAAGGATGTCCATGGGCACTAGCACGGTAATGTGCTGATTTTGCATGGTTACGGAAGTCGGGTCCGCACCGGATGTACAGAACCGCCTTCTGAACATGCCTTTTGACGGGTTTCACCTTTTTGGCAACAAGGCTGACGAGAGCCTTGAGAGGTTGCAGACCTCAAAAGCAGCTGCCAAATCTTTAGGAGCTGCTATTAGGCAACCTCAGCCTTTTCGTGCGCAAGGACAGTCATGGAGGGGACAATCCTATTGTTACTACACCTCATATGGAAAGGCGAGAGGAATGACCAGTCAAAGGGGCCAGAAAAAGGCCATTCGTGGTGGACGAGGAAAACGTGCTAAACCAGCTCCAGCTGCAGCCTCTCTGCCATCAGCGGCTGCAACATCCGCCACAAAACCGCTTTGAGGACTTGCATCACAAAACACCTTTAGGGGGCAGGCTGTCACAGCATCTGTAAGAATGGCGAGCCATTACTTCAGATATTTGGGCTCTAGAAATAATAGCCCAAGGTTACTGCCTTCCTTTTCTAACGCAACCTCAAAGAAATCCACCAGGGATACACCCGTTGAAGTCTTCAAACCTGCTCCTACATCAGGAACTTTTAACCCTGCTGGAGAAAGGTGCTATAGAACCAGTACCTGCAGCGGATAGGAACAAGGGATGGTACTCCCTGTATTTTTTGATCCCCAAAAAGGACGGAGGACTGAGACCCATCTTGGACTTAAGAAACTTGAAAAAGTTCCTCAGAAAGGACAAGTTCAAGATGGTTACCCTTTCTCAGATCCTTCAGGCCCTTCAACTTCAGGACTGGTTGGTGTCATTGGACCTCCAGGATGCTTATTTTCATGTGCCGATTCATCTCAAACACAGAAAATACCTGAGGTTTGTAGTTGGCGACTCACATTATCAGTTTCGAGTCCTGCCATTCGGGTTGACCTCCGCCCCGAGGGTCTTCACCAAGTTAATGGTAGTGGTGGCAGCGCACCTCAGGATAGGGGGGATTCATGTCTACCCCTACCTGGACGATTGGTTGATCAGAGCGCGTTCTGCCGAGCAAGCACTGGATCATCTGAAAGTCACCTGCCACTTCCTCCACAAACTGGGCTTCTCCCTCAATTTCAAGAAGTCACAGATGACACCTTCCCAACAGCTTCAGTACATAGGAGCTGTATTAGACACGTCCTTGGGAAAGAGCTCACCTCCCAAGTCGAGGGTTCAAGACATTCTTCAGATAGTTTACAAATTTCAAAATGCCCAAAATCTCTAGGCTTACGACTTTTTAAGGTTGCTCGGCCTCATGGCATCCTGCATCTTCCTGGTGCCAGAGGCACGCTTGAGGATGAGATCCCTCCAATGGGCTCTAAAGACTCACGGGTCTAAATTTTCGGGTCAAATGACGGATCTTCTTCAGATTCCGAACAGGGTCCGACAAGATCTTTTATGGGGGACCTGTACAGAGAACATCCTAAAAGGAGAACCTTTTTGGTAACCATGGCCGGAGATCACAGTAGTGACGGACGCCTCGCTCATGGGATGGGGAGCTCATGCCAACGATTTGACAATCAACGGTCGTTGGTCTCCATCAGAGTCCAAACTACATATCAACCTTTTAGAGCTGAGGGCGATCGGACTAGCGCTGAAGGCCTTCCTGCCATCTGTCAGGGGAAAGAATATCCTGATAATGACGGACAATACGGTGGCCATGCATTACCTAAACAAAAGAGGAGTTGTGGGGTCACTACCTCTGTGCAGAGAGGCAATGCAGCTCTGGTATTCGGCAATTCAGGAGGGAATCTCTTTAACGGCAATTCATCTAGCCGGGGAAGATAATATGACGGTAAATGCTCTGAGCAGGCAGAGCACGGTATCCCACGAATGGGAACTGGCTCAGGAAGTCCTTCAAGAGATCTTTGCCCTTTGGGGAACCCCTCAAGTAGACCTTGCTGGCACTGTCTTCTGTGCCACCCTATACAATGTTCCATAAGGACAGAGTTGTGTTGAGGGTAAAACCATCATTTTTACCGAAAGTAATATCTGATTTTCATTTAAATCAGAAAATTGTCTTACCCGCATTCTATCCTCCACCACATCCTTCGAAGGAGGAGGAAAGATTACACAGACTGGATCCAAAAAGAGCTTTAAGCTTTTACATCTCTAGACTTTCTAGACTTAGAGTGGACAAGCAGTTGTTTATAGGCTACACAGGAAGGAAACTGGGTCAATCGGTAACAAAACAGACAATTTCACGCTGGATCGTACTTTGCATTTCTGAATGCTACAGACTAGCAAAAAAAAGACCCACCAGAAGGGTTAAGGGCTCATTCCACCAGAGGCATCGCCTCCTCCACAGCCCTTCAAAGAGGTGTTCCAATAAGATCCATTTGCGAAGCAGCAACTTGGTCTTCGCTACACACGTTCTCAAAATTCTATAACCTGGATGCTTCCCAGCCTAGGGAGCTAACTTTTGGAAAAGCAGTACTATACTCAGCCATCTGAGTATTGAAAAATCTACCCCCACCTCCAGAGGAACTGATCATACTGCTTTGGGAGTCTATCTAAGATGAGGAATACGTTGGAGGACACAATCCACTCGAAGAACAAGTTACTTACCAACTGGTAACGTTCTTTCGATTGGATATTCCTCCAACGTATTCCTCATCACCCTCCCAGCATACCCCTCTGTAGATTTTTCTGGGTTATTGCCATCTCAAATCTCACAAGGCTCATACCCGTCTGCCGTCACAATCTACACAGTACAAGATCACAGGCAAAAAAAGGGGGGAATAACAGAACTGAGGCCAACGGGCGCCGCACGTGCTACTTATACACCCGATGACGTCACCCTCGACGGAAGCCTTAGAGGGACCGTCAACTCGACGACATTGACGCACGGCGCCCTCTGCCGAAAAAATTTCCGAAGAGCAGCAAAGCTGGATGGAATACATCTAAAATGAGGAATACGCTGGAGGAACATCCAATCGAAAGAACGTTACCAGTTGCTAAGTAACTTGTTCAACTGAGGCTATGGGTGTCGTGCGTCCTACTTATAACATCCAGTGGCGTCGGCCGTCGGAGGAGGTCCTCGAGGGCGGCATATCAACGTCTTCGACGCAGGACGCAGACGCCGAAAGATTTTCCGAAGCAGCACAGCTGTGGTGATTACTGTCATAGATATGGAATACGTCGTCGGACCATCCCATCGAAAGAATGTTACCAGGTAAGAGAGTAACTTGTTCTTTGAATTTACAATAGAAAATGGCCTATACTGAAATCACAATTGGCTTCTTAAATAAGTATAGTCTAATGACAGTCAATATATTCTCCAGCATGGGGTCTGGCATGGATTCACATGCTCATGAATATTCCCCGTCGTCAGGCTGGGAATCCTCGGTAAAGAAAAATCAGCATCAGTTTCGTTTCTGATCTGTCTTTCGTAGTAATAACCAATCACTGATCTCTGCGTCATACTGACCACAGCCAATGACTGCCATCTCCCTAAGCCCCGCCTCTGGCAGACATCTTCAGATTTTTACCGCACGTTCAAGTTTTGGGATCCTCGTGCTATTGCTCTCGAGCTTTAGTGCTTTTTTTCACGTTTTTTCCTAGGAACATTTTCTCTTTTTCAGTCAAAAGAGCCTCAAGCTCCACTGGTTCTTTATCCGATCAACGGGGACCCGTGTCGGATTCTTCTACGCCCCTCAAGGGTGAAGATTTCGTCGAGCCACGCTTTTGGAGGACTCCAGAAGTTTCTCAGGCCCATCTCGATCATCGCCCAGGAGAAGGGAAGCTCGACGCCCGGAAAGCTGTTCAGGGTCTGCCCTGGAAGCCAGCTTCAGAATGTCTTTAAGGAGGACGAACACTCCCTTTGTCTCTATTGCCTGCATGAGGACAAGACGCACGTGGAGAAGGACTGTGCGTTTTGCGGTAATATGTCGGAGCGGACCATGAAGGACCGCCATCTGCATCTCGCCAACTGGCTGGAAGGGAATAGCCCGTCAGGCGAGAAGAAGAAGAAGAAGAAGTCTGGGCGGTCTTCTAAGACCTTTGAGAGCGCCCCGGCGACGGGGGTCCAACAGAAGGCCAAGCACCGCAAGTCCGCTGGCACCGGGAGCGCCGAACGGTCGGGCTCTACGGGCACCAGGCAGGGCGCATCCTCCCCGGCGCCATCAACCACGAGCCAACGCTCTGGCTCGGGTAAGAGGAAGGCCGAGCACCCGGCGAAGCTCCTGGAGAGACCCCAGTCGAGCTCGAAGGCCCCATCGGAGGGGAAGCGAGGCGGTGACCCTCCCCCCAAGGAGAAGGCGGTGAGCGCACCTAAGGTGGTGAAAGCCTTAATCCATCCAGCCAAGGCCTCTATCGAGACAGTCGCGGCGGCCCTGGCTCAGTCTGTGGAGGCTGCACCAGTGGTGGCGACCCCGGGCGCCCAGGGTCTCCCTGCCACCGCGGAGGGAGTCCTCTTTCATGCCCATCGACAGGACCCCCGTGAAACCTCTGACGGAGAAGAAAAAGGGGGGGCAGGAGGTCGTCGTGGATTCGGCCTCAACCTCTGAGGAGGAGCTGATCGAAGTCTTAAGCCACGGCGTTGGCGTGGAAGAAGACCAGCCCGTCGGGAGTGACCCCGACGTAGGAGACGACGAGAACGTCGAGGGTGCCGACGGGGCTCCTGACCCCCTGTCGGACTCCTCTCAACCAGTGCCGCAAGACAACTCGACGGCCATTTTGTTGGCTATACAGTCCTTATGCTCGGAGATAAGGACGAGATTGCCGTTACCACCAACGGAGGAACCTCTCCCGACGGGGGACCAGGAGCCAGGCCCTTCTGGGAGCCCTCCTCCTAAGAGAAGAAGGATTCATCCTCCACCTCCTTTTCAACCATCGCACCCTGCTCTGCCCTCCTCCCCGTCCACGACCCGTGTGGATGATACGGGGACTGACATGGCCGCGACGGGCACAGACGACGAGGTTTACGACGAGGATCTCCCGTCGTCGCCTCCTCCCCGGGCTTCCCCGCCCGACGAGATTGGATCGTTTCATGCCATGATCGCCAGGGCATCCGAGCTTTTCCAGCTCTGCCCGGAAGAAAAGAAGAAGGAAGGTTTCCTTTATCAACGGCGCGAGACCAAGAGGAAGACGGTCCTCGCTGTACCTCTACTGGACGATATCTGGGATGAGGGTCTTGCCCTCCTCAAGAACCCATCCACAACGCCTGCGAGAAGGGATCGGTACGAGAAGAAGTACCGGGTCCCGGACGCGGCCCCCTTGTGCCTTCGGGCACAGCCGACCCCGGACTCGGTCGTCTCCGCGGCGGCCAGGAAGAAAGCGGGGGGGGCCTCGGCCTCTACGTCAACCTCCCCGCCGGACGGCGAGGGAAAGAAGTTGGACACGATGGGACACAGAGTCATCTCATCGGCAGCGACGACGATTAAGGCTGCTAATGCCTTGGCTATCGTAGCCCGCTACGACAGGGAGTTGTGGTACAAAATTGCCCCCCTGCTGGATTTCCTACCAGACGACAAGAGGGCGGAGGCCCTAGAGATCTTGCAGGAAGGAGAAGTGGCGTCGGACCACGCCATTACGATAGCGATGGACATCGCGGACACTGGATTTCGCCAGTTGGGCAACGGCGTGTGCCTTAGACGGCGTGGATGGCTCAAGGCAACTGACTTCCGTCAGGACGTGCAGACCAGAGTCTTGGACATGCCGTTCGATGGGAGCAACCTGTTTGGGAAAACAGTGGACGATTCCCTACAAGCCATCAAGACGGACACGGAGACGGCCCGGGCTCTTGGTGTTCTCCAGCAACGATGGCCACCCTTTCGGAGCGGCGGAGGCAAGCAGGGTGCCTCCAAACGTTCCTTCGGCATATTTTCTGCCTATCGTCAAGCGGCCCGTTCGTCGTCACAGGAAGCCTACAGGGGACGAGGCAAGTCGGGCGGACCCCACCGTTGTCGCCAAGGAGGACAAGGCGGCAAAGCCTCGTCGAAGCAGGACTGAACCAGCCGTGGGGTCGGGCCCCCACCGAAGCACCCCGGTGGGAGGCCAGCTGGCGAGCTTCGTCAGCGTGTGGGAGTCCATCTCCACCGACCGTTCGGTGCCGGACGCCCTGGCCCAGGGTCACACGCACAAGTTTCTGAAGAAGTGCCCGCGTGTCCCCCCCGTGGCCAGCAAGGAACATCACGTCCCTCAACTTCTCTTGGAGGTAAAGGCGATGCTCAAGAAAGGCGCCATCGAGCTCGTCCCAAAGAGGCTTCGGGGCTCCGGAGTTTACTCAAGATACTTCCTCGTGAAGAAGAAGACGGGAGGATGGCGTCCCATCCTGGACCTACAACGACTGAACAAATTCATCAAGGCACAGAAGTTCACCCTCCAGCACGTCCTGGGTCAACTGGAGGAGGGCGATTTCCTGTCGTCGTTGGATTTGGAGGATGCCTACTTCCATATCCCCATCCTAAAGGGACACCGAAAGTTTCTCAGATTCGTGGTCCAAGGGCGTCACTACCAGTTCAGAGCCCTTCCCTTCGGATTGAGGTCGGCAGCCAGGGTGTTCACCAAATGCCTCGCACCGGTGGCGGCGCGGCTGCGCCTGGAGGGGATCCACGTCTACCCCTACCTGGACGACTGGCTCATCCGAGCAAAGACAAAGGAGCTCGCCGCGGAGCACACGCGAGGACCGTCCAACTACTCACGGACCTGGGATTCTCCATAAACTACGCCAAGTCCCACCTGGTGCCCGCTCAAAACGCACTGTTTCTGGGAGCGAAGCTCGACACAGTGGCGCTTCTGGCCTCTCCGTCGGAGGAAAGGACGAGGGCCATCTTGGGCAAGGTGCAGCGGATGCTGGTTGCGGACGCGGCCAGGGTGAGGTCCATCAAGTCCCTCCTCGGAATGATGTCTTCTTGCATTTATCTCATCCGCCTGTGCAGGCTTCGGATGCGCCCTTTACAGGAGTTCCTGGACGCTCGCTGGATCCAGGCGACTGGCAGCTTCGAGGACAGGATCACACTCGACGAGAGCTTCCGACTGTCACGCCGCGCGCTCGCTCGCGGGCGCCACTTACCTGTCCTGGGGTCCCTGGTCCACGGCCGCAGCGGTCTCCTCCTTCATGGAGATTGTACCCGCGGTGGCGTCTCTCCTCACGCCGACCCGCGGTTCGGATGGGCGCCGTGGACGCCGCCATCTTGCGAGGATCTGCGCATGCGCGGATCGTCAGTGTTTCGACATCCCGCGCATGCGCAGTGTCGGAACATGCGTTCCAAGCCTCGCTTTGACCCCGGGCCATAAAAGAGCACCGCATACACAGGGACAGCGCGTCTCAACGCGGTTGTTACTGTGTATGCGCTGCTGGAGTCCTGGCGCTTGTTGTTCAGCCCTCCGGTTTCCTGTTCTAACCTTTTCTGCCTAGTCCTGCCTCATTTCCTTATTCCAGTCTTGCTTCCTGGTCCTCCTACTCTTTCTGCTCCTTATTTCTGATACCTTGCCCCTGGTTTAGGGTAGAGTAGGTTCTGCCTGGGTTCCTAGTTGTAGTAGGGACCCTCCTGTCAGTTCTGCCCTTCTTGCAGTTTGCCTTCCTTGTCTGTCTTGTGCCCTGCCGGTACCTGTGCCTTACTGCCTTTTGGAAGTTCCTGAGTTCAGTCCTGTTATCATCGGTGATCTCATCAAGCCTTCTCAGCCAGTGGAAACACTGTCCCGACGTCACGCAAATTCTGAGAAGTGCCACCCGTGGCGTTGGGAGTTGGTTCAGTGCCGTCCTGTTATATCGCCAGGAGGGGATTGGGCTAATTTCTCGCGTTACCCAGTCATCGGCCATCATACATCGACATACTGGCAACCTCAACTCCACGGTCTACAGGAAGCAGAGGTAACTCACGATCTCGTGAAGATTCGTTTAACAGATTGAGACGCCTATCCCTCAGTCCCGACATGGACGACATGCAGGAACTACGTGAAGAAATGCGTGCCATGCGTCTTGAAATGACCACTCTCCGCCAGGAAAACAACACTCTCAGACAAGCATTGGATCGGTGTTTGGCTAATCCCGCACAACCTGTCACACCGCCTGAGAACTCCATGGCTTACACCACTCCGATGAAGTATGATGGTGATCCGCGTCGAGTGGCAGAGTTCTGTACTCACTGTCGGATCCATTTCCAATTCAGGTCTACACATTTTTCTCAAGACAAGGCTAAGATTGGGTATATCCTTGGAAATCTAACTGGCAATGCACTCGCTTGGGCCGCACCTTTGGTCTCTACCAACAGTCCTCTGTTGGGTGATTTCGCTGCCTTCGAGAAAGCCTTTTTGGACGTCTTCAAACCGCCCAATTTGGCAGCCATGGCCCAGAATCAATTAATGGAGATCAAGCAAGGGTCAGGTGACATAATCCACTACATCAGTCGGTTTCGACAATTAGCAACTGATTCACAATGGCCCGAAATCACTCAAAAAACCTTGTTTCGTCGGGGACTACAAGAGGAGTACAAAGACGAATTGCTGCACATTCCGGAGCCAGAAACGTTGCCTGCATTGGTGGAACAAGTCTTACGCATTGACCATAGGTTAACCGAACGACGGAGTGAACGCCGCAGATCTGACAGGTATCAACCAATTCTTCCAGCACAGAACCCTGGACCGGCTGTTTCTATCGATGTAGGTCCGGAACCCATGCAGTTGGGTGCCGTCAGAGGTCCGTTATCCGAGACTGAAAAGAATAGAAGACGACAGAAGAATTTATGCATGTATTGCGGTGGTTCTGGCCATTTTCTAGGCACCTGTCCGTTACGTCCTCTGAAGAAACAGGAAAACTAACAGGCCCGTTGTTTGAGGCGAAGGCAGCAGCGGGCCGCCCTTCTGAATCCGTCCTTCCCCCCATGAACTCAGTACCCTTGTTAATCCTGAAAGTCGGTGTTGCTTGGCTTGGAAAGTGTGTGAATACCTGGGCCCTTTTGGACTGCGGAGCATCTGGCAACTACATCGATGCTTCGTTCGCGATTGCCAATGGGATCCGTTTACATAACAAGGAACGACCAACGGTGGTTGAGGTGATCGATGGTTCTACTTTGTCTTCTGGTCCGGTTTGCCAACACTCCGATCCCTTGTGGCTCTCTGTGGAAGGGCATCTCGAACGTATCTCATTGGACGTCATCAAGTCTCCTTCATTTCCGGTGGTGTTGGGTTTACCATGGCTGTTGTATCACAATCCCCGGGTCGACTGGACCGCTCGCTCCCTGGTGTTCTCTTCGACACGTTGTCCTCGTGACTGTGTAATTCACTAAACCTTTCCTGCAATTTTGGAGTCCCTCAATCCTGCTGATTTATCTGCTCGTTTATGTGCCACTCAATCGGTTCCTCATGAATATGCCGGATACCACAAGGCGTTCTCCAAGCCTGAGGACATACCGCTACCACCCCATCGGCACTTTGATTGTTCCATTGACGTCCTGCCTGGTGCGATCATTCCCCACGGCAAGATCTATTCGTTGACTCACCTCGAGAAGGGCATACTACAGGAGTACATTACGGATTGCCTCAACAAGGGCTACATAGTGCCGTCCAAATCCCCTGCAGGATTCCCGTTGTTCTTCGTCAAGAAGAAAGAGGGCACTTTGCGTCCTTGTATCGACTACCGTCAACTAAACGAGATCACGAGGAAGGACAGGTACCCGTTACCACTCATCCGGGACATCATCGAATCCCTGAAATCAGCACAGATCTTCACCAAGCCGGATCTAAGAGGGGCCTATCACTTGGTGCGGATTAAGAAAGGAGATGAGTGGAAGACGGCCTTCAAAACACCTATTGGTCACTTCGAATACAGGGTGATGCCGTTTGGCCTCTGCAACGCCCCGGCAGTCTTCCAACGGTTCATGGACGATGTCTTTTCTGACCTTATTGGAATATCTGTCTGGGTTTACCTTGACGACATTCTGGTTTTTTCTGACACTCATACTGCACACGTGGCGCATGTACAGGAAGTCCTCCGTAGATTGATACACAACGGCCTGTATGCCAAAATTGAAAAATGCCAATTTCATAGGGAGAGCATGGAGTTTCTGGGTTACGTGATCAGCAACACAGGAGTACAGATGGATCCCGCAAAACTGCAAGCTATTCAAGAATGGAAATCGCCACATGGCGTGAAGTCACTTCAGAGGTTCTTGGGCTTTGCCAACTTTCATCGGCGTTTCATTCCACGCTTCTCTCAACTGGCCAACAGTCTAACCCACCTGACCAGTACCAAGGTGCCGTTTCTCTGGGACACGCAGGCCGAGGAGGCATTCCAGGAATTAAAAAGATCATTCATGTCGGCTCCTGTTCTTAGACATCCAGATGAGGTAAAACCATTTGTGGTTGAAACAGACGCCTCGGACTACGCAATTGGGGCGGTCCTACTACAGCAAGATGCAGTCACGGGAATAGAGCACCCGGTGGCGTATTACTCGAGGAAATTGTCAGTGAGTGAGAGAAACTATGCAGTGATAGAAAAAGAATTACTGGCGATAAAGGCTGCCTTCGAGGAATGGCAACATCACTTGCTGGGTGGGAGGTACCCGGTGGTGGTTCGCACGGATCACCGTAATCTACAGTTCCTGCGCTCTTTACAATGCAGAACCTCCCGTCATGCTCGTTGGGCCTTTTTCTTTTCACAGTTCGATTTCACCGTCACGTACATTCCTTGTTCCCACAACATTAAGGCTGATGCCTTGTCTCGGTCTCTGGAAAACAACGTTGAAGGTGTCAAGGAACCGGAACCTCTGATAGCGTCCAAACATTTCCTATCGATGGTGACTCCCCAGCTCCAACAGTTGACTGAGGCCACACGAACGGATCCCTCAAGAACACAGTTACTACAACGTGCTGACATCAGGGAACGTGATGGCTTGTTGTTCTTTAAGGATCGTCTGTACGTTCCTACATTGGAACTCCAGAAAATCGTTTTACAGAATTGTCATGATTCCGTTGTTTGCGGTCACCGTGGAGTCCGTACAACACAAGAACTGGTTGCACGACAGTACTGGTGGCCTGGATGGGCTACATTGGTAAAGCACTACGTGGACTCTTGCCCAGTATGTGCCCAGACCAAGATTCCTCGCAAAAGACCCATTGGTCTTCTAAAACCCACGCCAACGCCTCCGTACCCTTGGCATACCATCGCCACGGATTTCATAGTTGACCTGCCCCTGTCTGGTGGTTTCACGTGTATAATGGTGGTGGTGGATTGTTTCACCAAGACAGCTCATTTCTTGCCCTTTCCTAAACTGCCCACTGCATCCCAGATGGCACGATGTTTTCTACACGAGGTGTATCGTCTTCATGGTCTTCCGGAGAAGATTTTGTCAGACCGGGGGTCTCAATACATCTCTTCCTTTTGGGGCCAATTGTGTCGGCATTTGGACATTCAGCGAGCCCTGAGTTCCGGCTTTCATCCGCAGACTAATGGACAGACGGAACGTACCAATCAGACCCTTGAGCAATACCTATGTTGTTATGCCAATGCTACCCAAGACAATTGGTCGGAATGGTTGGTCACCGCGGAAGCAGCTTACAACAACGCTGTTCATTCCGCTACCGGACTCAGCCCTTTCTATTGCTCTACCGGCCTTCATCCTAGACTGCTGCCTGTTCATCCAACATCTTCCAGTGCCGTTCCATCTGCAGATGCCCTGGTGTCCCTGATCCGCGATCAACATCGTCTGGCGGCCGGTACCTTGGCAGCGGCACAAGCACATATGAAGGAGCAGGCTGACAAGAGACGGAGCCCTGAGCCTGTCCTTCATGTTGGGGACATGGTTTGGCTGTCCTCCAAGAATCTACCGGTACGCAACTTACCTGTGAAACTAGCCCCTCGCTTTTTTGGTCCCTTTCGCATCACGGGGCGTATTTCGCCTGTTGCCTTTCGTTTATCTTTGCCCCGCTCTTGGAGGATCCATCCTGTCTTTCATGTTTCCCTTTTGAAGCCCTACGTGCCCGATGTTATGGGTCGTACCTGTTCCCGTCCTGCCCCGGTCTTGGTTCGGGGGGTCCCTGAATTTGAGGTGCAGGAGATATGTGATTCACGGATTTGGCGAGGTGCTCTGCAGCTTCTGGTCAGCTGGAAGGGTTATCCTGCTTGTGACCGTACTTGGGAACCGCGCTCCTTCGTGCATGCACCGCGCCTGGTTCGGGACTTCTATCTCCGCTACCCTTGGAAACCCGGTGCTCCGGGGTTGTCTGGGAGGGGGTATGGTGTCACGCCGCGCGCTCGCTCGCGGGCGCCACTTACCTGTCCTGGGGTCCCTGGTCCACGGCCGCAGCGGTCTCCTCCTTCATGGAGATTGTACCCGCGGTGGCGTCTCTCCTCACGCCGACCCGCGGTTCGGATGGGCGCCGTGGACGCCGCCATCTTGCGAGGATCTGCGCATGCGCGGATCGTCAGTGTTTCGACATCCGGCGCATGCGCAGTGTCGGAACATGCGTTCCAAGCCTCGCTTCGACCCCGGGCCATAAAAGAGCACCGCATACACAGGGACAGCACGTCTCAACGCGGTTGTTACTGTGTATGCGCTGCTGGAGTCCTGGCGCTTGTTGTTCAGCCCTCCAGTTTCCTGTTCTAACCTTTTCTGCCTAGTCCTGCCTCATTTCCTTATTCCAGTCTTGCTTCCTGGTCCTCCTACTCTTTCTGCTCCTTATTTCTGATACTTTGCCCCTGGTTTAGGGTAGAGTAGGTTCTGCCTGGGTTCCTAGTTGTAGTAGGGACCCTCCTGTCAGTTCTGCCCTTCTTGCAGTTTGCCTTCCTTGTCTGTCTTGTGCCCTGCCGGTACCTGTGCCTTACTGCCTTTTGGAAGTTCCTGAGTTCAGTCCTGTTATCATCGGTGATCTCATCAAGCCTTCTCAGCCAGTGGAAACACTGTCCCGACGTCACGCAAATTCTGAGAAGTGCCACCCGTGGCGTTGGGAGTTGGTTCAGTGCCGTCCTGTGTTATATCGCCAGGAGGGGATTGGGCTAATTTCTCGCGTTACCCAGTTATCGGCCATCATACATCGACATACTGGCAACCTCAACTCCACGGTCTACAGGAAGCAGAGGTAACTCACGATCTCGTGAAGATTCGTTTAACACCGACGAGCGATCCGGTTGTGAGGCACCCGCGCGCATCTGACGGCGGGCATGGACTTCCAGACCCCGGACCTCCAGAAGACAGTGACCACGGATGCCTCCCTGGAAGGGTGGGGAGCGCACACCGAAAATCTGCACGCGAGGGGCCTTTGGCTGCCGACGGAGAAGTCCCTCCATATCAACGTCCTGGAACTCCGTGCAGTGTTTTGGGCCCTCAGGTCCTTTCTTCCGACCCTCAAGGGCAAGGTGGTGAGGATCTTCACCGACAACACCACCACCATGTTCTACATCAGGAAGCAGGGCGGTACCAGATCCCCAGCCCTGTCCAAGGAGGCTCAGGATCTGTGGCATTGGGCCGACGCCCAAGGGATGTTTCTGGTGCCCTTTCATCTGGCAGGGATAAAAAACACCATCGCCGACTCGCTCAGCAGGGAGCTGCGCTCGTGCCACGAGTGGGAACTACGACAGGATCTAGTGGACCGCCTCTTCCGACGGTGGGGGCACACCCCAGATCGATCTGTTCGCGACAGCGACAAACTCCAGGTGCCGGAGGTTCGCCAGCAGGTTTCCCCAGCCGAGGAGCATGGCCGATGCGTTCTCGTTCCCCTGGGAGGGCCTGTTCCTATATGCGTTCCCTCCATTGCCGCTGCTGATCCGGCTCATCAACCAGCTTAAGAGGTCACGGTGCAGGATGATCCTCGTCGCACCTGAGTGGCTGAGGCAGATATGGTTCCCGGACCTTCTGGACTTGTCAGCGTCCCCGCCAATCAAGCTGCCAGTGGACGCGGATCTGCTCTCCAGGGAAGGAGGCGCCATCCTCCACCACGACCCGAAGTCGCTGAACTTGCAGGCCTGGCTCCTGCAGCGTTAGAGTTTGGAGGTTACGACATACCAGCCGACTGCAGAGAGGTTCTTGCAAAGGCCAGGGCGGCCTCAACTCTTAAATGCTACGGACACAAATGGAAGAGGTTCTCTGTCTGGTGCCACGCACAGAAGATTAACCCTCTATGGATTATGGCTCCAAGTACTGCCGTACCTGCTGACGCTGGCCAAGGCTGGGCTGGCGCATGCTTCCATCAAGATTCATCTTGCTGCGATCTCCCAATACACCAGAACCACGGGACGGACGTCTTTGTGGTCTCATTGTCTGGTGAAAGAATTCATGAAGGGACTGTTCAGATCGTTCCCGCCGGTGAAGGCCCCGGCGTGGGAGCTCAACGTGGTGCTGACCAAGCTCATGGGACCTCCGTTCGAGCCTCTGCATTCAGCTCCGTTAAAGTTCTTGTCGTGGAAAACAGCGTTTCTTGTGGCCATCACCTCCGCACGACAGGTGGGAGAGATCCAGGCCCTTTCCTGCAAGCCCCCGTACTTGACTTTTCACGACACGAGGGTAGTGCTCAGGACGCACCCCTCCTTCATGCCCAAGGTGCCGTCGGACTTCCACCTCAACGAACCCTTGGTGTTACCTGTTTTCTTCCCGTCGCCTTCGTCGCCGGCTGAAAGGACTTTGCACTCGCTGGATGTGGCTAGAGCGCTGAAGTTCTACGTGGACCGCACAAAGAGTTTTCGGAAGACGTCACAACCTTTTGTGAACTTTGGACCTGTCAATCAGGGGAAGGCTCTCTCGAAGGCTTCCATTTCCAGATGGCTCTCCGGCTGTATCATGTACTGTCATCGGTTGGCAAACCGACCGCTGCTTTGCCGTCCGAGAGCCCATTCCACCAGAGCGATCGCAGCTACCACTAAGTTCCTATCTGGTGTGCCCTTGCTGGACATCTGCAGGGCTGCTACGTGGAGGTCGACGCACACCTTCACGAAATTCTACTGCGTCGGGCGGGATTCCAGGGAGGAGTCCAGGGTCGGCCAAGCAGTGCTGCGCAACCTGTTCGCCTAAGGTGAGCCTGGTGAGGAGGTAAGAATTGCTTAATGTTGAGTTTTGGATGTAATGCTTAATGTTGAACCTTTGCCACCTCCCGTGGTTGTGCATGTGTGTACTGCTATGTATTCTTTTATTCATGAGCATGTGAATCTATGCCAGACCCCATGCTGGAGAAGGAACAAGTTACTTACCTGTAACTGTTGTTCTCCAGCATGGGTCTGGCATGGATTCACATGCGAACCCTCCCGCCTACTCCTCTGCGGCTCTTCACTTGGTCATACTGCCACTTCACGTGCTACCAAATCTGAAGATGGCTGCCAGAGGCGGAGCTTAGGGAGATGGTAGTCATTGGATGTGCTCAGTATGACGCAGAGATCAGTGATTGGTTACTACTACGAAAGACAGATCAGAAACGAAACTGATACTGATTTTTCTTTACCGAGGATTCCCAGCCTGACGGGGAATATTCATGAGCATGTGAATCCATGCCAAACCCATGCTGGAGAACAACAGTTACAGGTAAGTAACTTGTTCCTTATGTTCATGTAGCACTTCAGTGCATGATGCAATACCAGAGGTATTAAAAACTGACATTATTACCATGATTGTATATTGTTCTAGGGGATTCAAGCAGCATCGTCTCTGCTGTTTGCTACACTACGCCAAAATCTGCTATGGGTAGCAGCCTTTACGCACTTGAATCAGGATCTGATTATAAAACCAGAGGGATGTCCAAAGAAAACCGGATTGTGTTTGGACCTGGTGTCACCATGACAACCTGCGATATCAAAATTATCGATGACAGTGATTACGAAGGAGAGGAGGAATTTGAGATTGCTCTTGCTGATGCCTCAGACAATGCACGGATAGGCAGCATTTCATCAGCAAAGGTTGTGATTGATGGCCCGAACGATGCCTCAACAGTGTCCCTGGGGAATGCCACTTTTACCGTCAGTGAGGATGCAGGTGAGTAGTTATCATCTAATCCCGACAATGAGGTATAAACTGTGAATTTACAGAGGCAGAATTGCTGACATGGTCATTTTTATTATTCCGACAGTCTCCTTGAAATGTTGAGCCTAATTTGTGTTCCAACAGGCCAATGTGTTTTTGACAATATTATTGCAAGTCCACTGTAACTGATGCTCACTTTTTCTACAGGTACTATTGAAATCCCAGTAATTCGGCATGGGACTGACCTCTCGACTCCCACCTCTGTGTGGTGTGCCACTCGCCCTTCAGATCCGCCCTCTGCCACTCCTGGAATTGACTATATCCCCAGCTCTAAAAAGGTGGAATTCAAGTCTGGTAAAATGGAAGAGGTAAGGCGAAATAAGCTTATGTTACTATGTGTATGTTTTGGGTGGCTCTCTAGGAAATCTGTATACAGTTATCCAGCATGAGGTCTGGCATAGATTCACATGCTCATGAATATTCCCTGTCGTCAAGCTGGGAATCCTCAGTAAAAAAGAAAAGCAGTTTCGCTTTAGCCTGAAAACTGCTCGTCTCCTCTATAACCAATCCCTGGCAAAGACCCAGCAGGACCGTCATCGCAAGTTTGTGGTTTTGCTCAAGGAGGGGAAGGCCTCTAACTCGGCCTCCGGGCGCATTCATGCCTCGTCCAGGACCAGCCAGTCTCATGAGCATGCACCCTCTGACAAGAGGTTGAGGTCCTTTTGGGATGAACCTACCCAGGGGATCCAAAACAAGGCGAAGCACCATGCTACTGATCCTGCTAGGGTCACCGAGGCTGCAGGACCCAGTTCGGGAAGGACCTATTCCCTGTCTCCATCTCCAGCCATAATTAGTCTACTGGTTGGTGCAGTGCATTATACGTGGAAGCGCCTATCCTCTTCCAAGGACAAGACTACGAAGATGAGGCCTGAGGGAGGCCCATTGAAAACCCTGTCAACACCTTTCGTCCTCCAAGACCTCAACTTCATCAAGACTGCTTCGTCTTCCAAAATGACTGCCTTGTCAATGGCTGCCCCAACGATGACCATGGCCTCATCGACTACCATGACCCTGTCGACAACCTCATCTGCAACCGCCTTGTCGACGGCCCCGTCGACGACCACCACTATCATTACTTCAGTGAGAAGTGGCGCTACAACGACAAAGATGATGGTTTCTACGATCACGCCGACGGTGACTCCGAGAGTGTCTGCCTCAGCGGCCTCCGGCTGCTGCGACGGTCCCGACCACCACTGCCACAGATGCACCTATCAGGGTGCAGGTACCCATTGTTGCCTCCTTCCCGAAGGATTCAGGTAGGTTGAGGGAGCTTCTGCCTCGAAAGGATTTTCTTTCCAGGATTCTGAAGATGTGGCTGGTTGTGCTGGTGGGGTCTCTGTGGAAATCCCCTCACATTTATTCGAGCTCTGATGATGAGCACTTGCCCTAGGACTACTACTCAGATCACAAAGAGGGCATCAGGCGCATGTCCTAAGAGGGATCGCCAGGGGAGCCAGATCAAACATTTTCCTCTCTGATGTGTTTCAGATCAGTTTTGTTGCCAGCTACTCCGCTTGGACCCCAGCCATTGCCCATGGACATGTCACTGGACATTCTTACGACCCTCCACACCTTGGTGTCAAAAATACAGCAGAGGCTACCGGCTGCTACTGTGCTTGGCCCAGTCCACAGCCCACCTAGAACCCCGGGCAGAAGCCCTCCCAGGCCAAGTCTTCCTAGGCTGAGGCATAAACCGAGCCCTGCCAGGATGACACCACCAGAGCCAACACAGCCCCAGAGGCCTTCGACCTAAACTAATACACCCACGTATACCGGTCTTCGTGGGCGCAGACCCATCTTAACTTCCAGCCTCCCTCCACCAGGTTCACTATAGCTTTTCCTTCTTTCACATATCTTAATGTCTTTTTTTTAAAAAGTATTTTTATTGGCATTTAGAAAACATTTCTCAACAAAAGAACTTCCCCATCCCCCCCTTCTCCCAGAAAGAACTGCTACTCCATTCCGTATCTTCTGACGTGCTTTCAGTCTTTCCTCCATTGTTCTCATCTCTGTAGTGTCCCTATGTCAGCTCATGTCCAGCACCCGGATGTTTTGGAGGCACCATTGTTGCACAAAGTTGCACTTCAAGAAATTTAACATCTCCCCCATTCTTTCTGTAATTTGTCCGCATCGCCTTGGGTCCTGTACGACGTCCATTCCATTGCCACTATGTCCCAGAGCTTGCGGTCCCAGCTGATCATCGACGGGGGGCGCTATGTTTCCAGTCTTTGGCCGTTATCCTCCATGCAGCTAGTAGTGCCGTTGTCAGGGCTCTTTCCTACGCTTTTCAGGACGTGTTCAGCTCTGGGTTCAGGACCCCCACAAAGGTTTCTGCACTTGTCAGGGGTAGAGATTCCGGGGCTATCTCTTCTAGAGCGTACCAACCTCTTTCCAGAAACTTTTAATCTTGGCACCACCAAATGTGCATCCAATCCCCCACTCCCCTGCATCCTCTCCAACATTCCTCAGAGGTTGAACAAAACATCTTGTGCAGTTTGCTGGGGGTGTAATGCCACTGGAGCATCATTTTGTACCATGCCTCGCACAGTTGGAGTGACCTGGTCAATTTTGTAATGTTCTTCCAAAGCTCTTCCCAATGTCTCTCGGGTATTACTTCCCCTAGCACGTTTTTCCATGTCACTTGATATGGCCCCATTCTTTGGCCGGGGCACTCTTGGAATAGTTTATATATATATCTGCTACAAGATGTTTGTCCCCCGAGTGTGAGGTGATGAACGTCTCAAATTTCGTCAGTGGCCTCACTGCTACTATTTGAATCTCCTTCTGCTTCAACCAATGTCTGAGATGAGTATATTCAAATCGGTCTACTCTCACTCCCACTTGTGTTTTGCAGTCTACGAATGACATGACTTCCCCTTGCCATATCATGTCTCCGATCTTTTCACAGCCCTGTTCCTTTCACTTTTTAAATGCTCCTTTTGTCATCCCAGGGTTGAAGTTGGGGTTGCCGAACATTGGGGTGAAGGAAGATAATATTGACGAGAGATGCCCTTTCTTGAGTCTCCTGTCCCAAACGTCACAAGTCGTGCGGAGGCCGCTGCTCTCACACGCAGATGGATGTCTCTCCTTTCCCTGCACCCAAAGTAGGCCTGTGAGGGGCATTCCTGCTACCGCCCTGTCCATGCGTGCCCATATTTTGTCTGCGTTTCCTGAGAACCATTCCCTAACCACCCTGAGTTGGGCCGCTTCAAAGTATTGGTATGTAATTGGGAGCCCTAAGCCACCCCTATGTCTCTGGGACCTCAGCACGTCCATACCTACTCTCAGGTGTTTATTTTTCCAAATATATCTGGAGATTAGTGTGTTTAAGCTTTTAAAGAAGGCGTTCGGGTTGGCTATCGGAAGAGTATGGAATCTATATAGTATCCTCAGGAGGGTCACCATCTAAACAGTGTTTATGCGGCCCATCCAGGAGATTTGCATTGGGGACAACTTGTAAAGTCGATCTGTGTCTGTTTGATTAGGTCCAGTAGGTTCGCTTTGTATAGTGCACCCACCCTGCTTGTCAGATTTATGCCTGTGTATGCTAGACTTCCGCCTGCTACCCGGAATGGGGAGCTTATCTTTATGCGGCTGGCCATTTCCTTTGTGAGTCCTATTTCTAGCATCTCCGATTTCCCCATGTTTATTTTTAAGCCTGATAGTCCTTCTTGTTCTTCGAGGGTAGCAACTAGGGTGGGTATCGACTTCTCTGGTTCTACTAGTGTTATAAGCATGTCATCGATGTATGCTGCTGTTTTGTGCATTTCTCCTCCGAAGGGTACCCGCTTAATGGCCTGGTTCTATCTTATTGACCCTAATAGGGGTTCTAAATATATAGCATATAGATGCTGGGAGAGGGGGCACCCCTGTCTCGTCCCTTGTTCTATGTGGACTGCTTCTGAGATTTGATTGTTTATTGCTAAGCGGATCGAGGTGGTACTATAACTTGCTCTGACCATTTGTATGTACTTGGGCCCAAAGCCCATTTGGATCATTGTCTGGAACAGATACGGCCACTCCACCCTATCAAACTTTCTCAGAGTCCAGCGAGATGATCGTGGCCGGTATCTGTTTCATTTCTAATTTTTCTAGGAGATGTATCACCCATCTAGTGTTATCCCATGTTTGTCTCCCTTTAATGAAACCAGACTGGTCTTGTCCTATTATCCCCGAGAGAACCTCCTTCACTCTCTCTGCTAGTATCTCTGTGTTAATTTTGGCGTCTATATTCAATAGCACAACTGGTCTATATGACCCGCAATTTGTGGGATCTTTATTCGGTTTTCCAAAAATGACTAGTTTTGCTTCTGTCGTGGAATTCATCACCCCTTCACCCTCCCTAAATGTGTTGAACAGCTTTGCTAGGAATCCCTTCACCTCTTTACACTATACCTTGTAGAATCCCAGAGTATACCCGTCTGGCCGCAGTGCTTTATTGCTCGGCAGGTTTTTTATTGCCTTCTCTACCTCGTTGTCTTCTATTTCCCGGTCCAGGCCCTCCTTCTCTGGGTTTTGAGGACTTGATTTTTTTAACCTGGAGAGAGTGAGAACCTTTTTCCCCACTCTCTCATTTTTTTAATGTGATTTTTGTACTATGTGTTTCATTTGGTTTTGGAGTCTGACAAACTCCATAGGGATCATCTTTGACATTGTGGCACACAGCACCTTTAGTGCAGTGAAACAGGGAAGTCTCTTAGATTTCCCCAAGGTTTAAATACCTTATCTGAGATAAACTACTGTTTCCCAGAGCAGTAAAGTGAAATTGACTTTACTTACATTTGTAACTTCCTAGACCCAGCACACACTAGCTTACATTAGGGTGCTGGAGGGGTTACTTAGTATCCCCTTTTGTCTAACTTCTCATGTAACATTTTTATGTAACCTTGCCACATTGAATGGCTGGTGGCAGTGGTTTCGTTTTTACTACCGTGGTGTGCATTTACTGCGTGCTGCGTTCGCAGCTGCAGTAAAGCACCCAAGGGTGCCATTTTTGTCAAAATGGCCCCAGTCTTCTTTTTTCGCCATTTTTTTGTGGAAAGGTCCTTCATGAGATTTACTCTGCGTGCCAAACCAGGTTTGGTCCCTTTGTTCATTTTGCCTTAGTCTGTTCTTGCGTATGTCCGATGCACGTGTGAAAAACCCGTATACCCGGTCTCCTGTCCCTTTTTTGCCCTCCATAGGTCCTTTAACGCCATCCCCTCCAATCTTTCTCGTATCGCCTCTGCGGTTTGTATGCCCTTATGCGTGTTCTGCCCGCTCCTGCCGATCTCTGGATCCCAGGTCATATCTGAAGTCCCCTGTGATTATGAGTTCCCCGACTACAAATTGTTCTAGTTTCCCCAGGACTTGCTTCAGTCTCGGCCTGTGTTTGGGGCATAGATGGTCCCTATTGTAATAGTTATCTGTCCTATCTGCGCCTGGATGAATACATATCTCACGTTCCGTTCTACTAGCGTGTTCATTATTTTTGCACCCAGTGTGTCCTTGGGGCCAATCATAACTCTTGCTGTCTTATTCACAACATTTGCTTGGCATACTTGTGAGTGTTGCTGAAATCTTATTTTATTTTTGTCTTGTTTCTTTGTGTCTCCTGTAGTAGGAATATGTCTGTGTTATGCTTCTTTCTGTGTTTGAACTTTGTTTTGTTTTACTGGCGTGTTAAGGCCACTCACATTATGTGAGTGGATCAGTAATGGCATCCCCATTGATCTATCCTGCTCTGCCCCTGCATCATTGTGCGCCTTACGTGTCATACCCTGTTCGTCAGTCTGTGTGTGTGTGAGTGCGGTTCTTCCTACCCCCTTCCCTCCCAAACCCCCCCCCCCACTCTGTCACCCATCCCTCCTTCCCCCACCCTCCTCCCGGGTCTGACTCGGTATCCAAGGACTCTTCTCACTTGGCGTGCACCAACCCATGTTTCACCTCATCAGGGCCATTAGGTTGCGATTCCAACTGGTGCCTCTTCTCCTCCCTTCTGGGCCGTCCTGTTGCAAGATCAACTCTGCTGTTCATATTGTGTCCCAGTGGGGACCCCTCCGGGTCCCCGTTTATTCCAGCTTCAATCGGGTGTTGCCCCAGCTGGACCCCCGTTTTGTCTTGTGTCTCTTCTCATAAATGTCCTAGGTCGCGGGTCTTTCAGTTTTTCTCCTCTTTTCCCATGTACAATGCCAGGCTTAGGTTCCTTCCTGCGAGCTCCACTGCTTCTCTCATCTGCGATGTCCTCTCTGCTTCCAGCCCCAGAACTGCAAGTCCTTCATGGCAGGATGTCACCCTCTATTGTTTCCCTTCCCTGGGAAACAGCAGTCCAAAAGGGAATGTCCATTTATAGGGGACTTTTTTCTTCTTCTTGTAGTTTCCTGGTTACCGGGCCCCTCACTCTTTGTTTCTGTAAGGTAGCAGTCGCCAGGTCTTGAAATAAGCTAACCTCAAAGCCGTTTATCGTTATTGATTCTTGACCCCTTTCAGCTTTCAGTATTCTCTTTCTCTTCATACGAAGCAAGCACTGCTAGGACATCTCTGGGCCTGTTCCATTCTCCACTCCTCTTCGGGCCCACTCTGTGTACCCAGTCTATTCTTATCTCCTCTGGGGTAGTATCCACCAACAGAGTTGCAAAGCAATGCTGTATCATGTTTTTTAGCTCTCCGTCGGAGGTCGCTTCCACCAGGCCTTTAATTCTAATGTTCGAGCACCTCGAACGGTTTTCCAAATCCTCCATTTGAATCTCGAGGTTGTGTGTGGCGGAGGCAATCTGTTCCAGCAGTTCCGAGTTTTGGCGCACCTCTTTTTCCATTTCTGATAGCCCTTGTTCCGTCAGGTCCAGTCTACTTCCAAGGGAGTTGATATCATCCCTAATTTCCTTTAGTGCTTCCTTTAGGTCTTCTTTCAGGCCACCTATCTTTTGCTGGAAGGAGACCGTCATTCTCTCCTCCATGCCCCCCAGACACTTCTGCAAGTATTCTTTGTTTAGTGCCATGACCTGTGTCGATTTGTAAAAATACAGCCTTTGGGCAGCTACTGGCACCCTGTGTTGTTAGTGCATAATTAAAAAGGATAAATAAAGATAAGCAATAAATTCTTGTTGATGTTGTCTTGCTGGCAGCTCAAAATCCAAAAATACAGTTTCCCTTAGGCTGCCCAGGGGTTAGATAATCAAAATAATACAACAATACTGTATTGTTTGGTATGGCGCCTTTTTATTGAACATTCATATTATTATTCACTGCAATAAAATATCTTGCAGTTAATTTCCACTTTGGTCTAAATTGATTATTTCCTAAATACTCTCTTTAGGATTTAATTATATCCTTAGAAATTTCAATTGTAATTGTATCCTTAATGTCCACTTCTGATGTCCACTTTTACCCTTTTGTTTGGGTTAGTTGTATCCTAAATATCCTCTTTAGAATTATTAAGTGGCCTAAATGTCCTTGATTAGGTTGTGTCCTTATTGTCCTCTATTGTCCTCGACACGTGTTTCCCCGTCTTTTTATCTGACGGTTCTTCAGGAGGATCTTTGTATAGTTGTTTCTTTCCACAATTGGTTTGTTTGATTTTCGTTATCTTAATATTGACCATATATCCTTATCAAAAATGTTTTGTTTTAATATGGTTCTTCTTTAGATTGGAAATCACTATAACAACTAAATGCGTTTTCTTGTTGTGAAATTGCCCGGAATTGCCTTATTTTACTTTCTTTAGAAAACATCCGTTTTGCAGGTTTCCATTCATTGTGTTTTCTCGCTGCTTTCAAATGTATGTGACATATTTCGTTGTTGAATTGATTTCCGTGATCTCTGTGCTTCTCGTGTGCCTGGTCCGCCTTCTTGTTCTGCCTTCCTCGTTCGTACTCGCTCCTATGTTAGTTTCGTTTTGTTAATGTTGTTGCTTGTCACGTGATTGTAAAAATTGCGATCACGTGACACTCGTCATATTGCGGTCGCCATTTTGGTTTGGGCTAATTATTATCTTCATTGTTTTCCGCAGTCTCTATCCTTTGCTGTTTATATTTATTCATTCTTTGTACAAACTTGTGTTATGATAGTCGTATATTCTGGATGTTAAATGACATCTTGTGGTTACTGTTTTGAAAAAATGACGATCACGTGACACTTGTTGATTACGATTGCCATTTTGGTATGGGCTATTTTCTGTTTAACAATTGCGCTCTTCAATTTTACCATATTTATAAGCACAGCATTTCCCAAGTTTCCATGTATATATTATTATTTTGGTTATATTTGTCTTTTACAGGCAATGTGGATGCTTGTTTATCTTCCATTGTGTCCCTTTTGCTTGCCAGACTTGTGAAACCAATCGGTGCAATGCCCAATGGTTAAGTTACTTCATTGTTGTTCTCTCACAGAAAATGATGCATTTCTTGGTCTTTATTTAGACCTGTGTAACAAGTGTCAAGGTTGCAAATCCAAAGTGCCTCTCTTTGTCTTAGTATTTTTTCTGCATTGCCGCCTCTCGGTGGGGTGACAATTTTTTCAATGCCGAAATATTTCAGTTTTCCAATGTCCTTGGATGTATGATACTTCTTGAAGTGAAAAGCTAATGGTGTTTCTGGTATGTCATTTCTGATGAATCTGATATGTTCACTAATTCTGGTTCTGAGCATTCGTTTAGTGCTTCCAATATATAATTTTGCACAGATGCATTGTATTGCATATATTACCATTGTACTGTTGCAATTAATGAATTGTTGTATTTTCTTTGTTTGTCCATTGGGCAGTAGGATTTCTGTTCTCTTGTTGTCTGAGAATTGACATTGGTTGCAGGATCCACATTTATAATGACCTGTCATTGGGTTTTGAAGCCACCTTTGTGATGGAATAATGTTAGTTTTCTCTGAAATTAAATGAGACGGACTAAGTATATTCTTAAGATTTTTTGCTTTTCGATAGGTGATACATGGTTGTGTGCTCAGTAATGATTCCAAATCTTGATCTGTTTTCAATATATTCCAATTTCTTTTTAGAATGTTGTTCAAAATTTTGTTCTGACTGTTATACGTTGTGATAAATCTTATGGAATCTTCTGTTTGTGTTTTCTTGGGATTATATTTGAGAAGATCTGTTCTTGTTTTGAGATTGGTTTTCTGATAGCTATTGAGGAGATGCTTAAATTTATAACCTCTGTTCTCAAACTTTCTGATACTCTCTCTTACGTGTTTATCAAAATCTTGTGTCTTTGTGCAGTTGCGTTTGATCCTTAACATTTCTCCGTAAGGTATGTTTTTAGTTATATGGTTGGGATGATTGCTAGTAGCATGTAAAATGCTATTAACTGTTGTTTCCTTTATAAAAAGAGTTGTCTGGATTTTATTATTTTCTATGAAAAGATTCAAGTCCAGAAAGTTGATGTTACTTTTGCGTATTGTATAGTTAGTTTCAAGTTGTAGTTGTTGTTGTTAAGAAATTCATGATATTGTTTGAGTTCATTTTCTGTACCATTCCAGATCATAATGATGTCATCTATATATCTGCCCCAATATGTTACTTGATTTGTTATGTTTAAAAAGGGATGGATCCATGCATGTTCTGACTCGAAATGCCCCATGTAGAGGTTGGCATAAAATGGGGCATATTTTGCCCCCATTGCTGTTCCTTGAATTTGTTGATATATGTCTTTATTGAAAGTGAAGATATTGTTGCGTAATGTGAAGTCTAACATCTCTAATAGCATCTGGTTTTGGTCAAGAAATGAGATTGATCTTGTTTTTAAGAAATATTCCGTTGTTGATATGCCCTTTTCATGTAATATACTGGTGTAGAGACTTGATACATCTAGTGTGACTAGCCAGAAATTTGGTTCCCAGTTGATGTTTTCAAATTGCTGTATAACATGTTTTGTGTCCTTTATATACGATGTGAGTCCTGCTGCCAAGGGTTGCAATTGATGGTCTATATATTCAGAGATCCTTTCTGTTAGGGACCCAATACTATTGATTATTGGTCTGCATTGTGGTAGTCCTTGAAATTCTTTATGTATCTTTGGTGTGAAATAGATAGTTGGCAAGATAGGATGAGTCGGATTCATATATTGATTTTCTTCATTGGTAAGTAAACCCATGTTGTTCCAATGTTCGCTCATCAATTTCCAATCTTCTTTTAATTTAGGAATATGATTTGTGATTAATCTCTTATAGCATTGGGTGTTTCCCAGGTGTTGGTTGGCAATAGTGATATAATCCGTAGTGTTTAGAAGAACTATGTTGCCACCCTTATCTGCCATTTTTACTGTGATGTCAGGGTTATTTTTGAGATTGTAAATAGCTTCTTTTTCTTTCAACGTTAGATTTTGACTTGTTCTTAATTTGCTGGGTTTTAAATACAATGATCTGAGATCCTTTTGTACTGCTTTGTAGAATATGTCTACCACATTGCCTTCTGGTAAGGATGGAATGAAAGAGGATTTAGGTTTCAAATTGGTACTTGCTGATAATCCTAGGATGATATTCTGTTCTTCTGAAAATGTTTCCACTGTGTGTATGTCTGCAGATTCTGGTAGATTTAAAAGTTCTACTGTTTTCAAAACATGATCAACTGACAATTCTGACACTGGTTGGTTTGTAGTTCTTTGTGTTTCATAGGTACTATTGAGAAAGTGTAATTTTAATTTCAACTTTCTGCAGAAAAGAAAAAGATCTTTATTCACATTGAAATAATCCCAATTAATGGAAGGGCAAAATGATAATCCTTTGTTCAATGCTTGAATCAGTTCTAATGGAAGATCTGTGTTGGTAAGATTCACTATTAGGTCCTCCTCTGTAATTGCTGATTTTTTGATCTTGTTGTCATTCCATCTGAATTTTGGATTTCGCTTCTTCTTTGCATATGATCTACGTCCTCTTGACCCCCTCTGCCGATGTTGGTTTTTTTTCGCCCAACTTGGATAACTTCTCATTTTCTTGTATTGTTGGTATTCTTCTAAAAAAGTTGTTGATGGTGTAAGTAAATTAAATTCTTGAGTATTAGTCAACTCTACTGTTTTTTGTGTGCAGTCTGTATCGCTTATTGAGTCTGTATCTGATGAAGATGGTATTTGTTGTATACTTGGTTTGTAGAGCTTTATAGGTATTGATCTTTGTACTGGTTTATTGTTGGGTTTCTGAAACGTATAAACTCTCTTGAATTTGTAATCCATTTCATCCCTTATGAACTGCCGTTGTTTTTTGAGTTTGGTTATTTCCATATGTTGTTCTATGATTTTGTCCAAAATCTCGTAATTCTTAAATGTTTTCTCTGGAATGTTGAGGGCTTCTATTTGTCCTTTAATGGTGTTGATTTCCTTCAAAAGTTTGTCATGTGTTTTCTTTGCATTTGTAATGAGCCTATGTATCATTTCTTTGGATGTATTGGTCAAAAGACCTTCCCAGTCTTTAAGGCTTTCTATGTCGTCTTCTTCAAATGAAGGGAAGATGCAGATTCTCAAGCCTCTTGGAATTCTGCCTACTTCTAAATATTTTTCTAGGGTTTTAATGTCCCACCATCTTGACATCTCTTTTTTCAATAATCTTTCTTGTTCCATAAAAAGTTGTCTAAGTGACTTGGTACCTATTTCTTCATTGGCTGTTGTTTTAATGGTCTGGCTTGCAAAGCGTCTTTCTGCTTCCTTGTCTCTGTTAGCAAAATTCTTCAACATGGTAGTTACTTTATTGTAGTAGTAGATGGTCTGCCTTTGCTGCCTGGTAATCCTAACTAGATTTGTAAAAATACAGCCTTTGGGCAGCTACTGGCGCCCTGTGTTGTTAGTGTATATAATGGCCTGTGTCCCCTGGGTTTCTTCTTCTCCTTGTTCCGCCTCGCACGGCCTCTATTCTAGCGCTGGTTCCACTGGCTCCCTGTGCCCATAACTTTCTATTTGTGCTTTTTTTAGATTTTTCTTTGACGGCTGCAGACCCACGGGCTGTTTCCCCTTTGTGCCTGGCATCTGCAGGTGGGGTAGCGCACTCCTGGGTCTTTGCTCTTCTACTATCTCCTAATATTGCTTCATAGGGTGAATGGCGTTTTCCTCTCTTGTGAAGCTGTTGTTTGCCACCTCCTCCCTCTCTCACACCTCACAGTGCCTAGGATGCTTAGTCCTAGGCTCCCAATTGCCTGCGCCTTCTTAATGTACTTCCCCGGGGGGCCCTCAGCCTTCCTTGCCCCCTGGTTCTTCCCGGCCTCGTGCCGAGTGCCCTAATCTTTATAGGCTGGTGTAGGTCCCCGCTCCAGCTCTCGCTCCTAGTGTTGAGCAATTCTTTAATTGCAATTGTTGACCCTGAGTTGTGCCTGCTGAGCCCCCTGCCTCACAGTCATATGGGTACCCCTTAGTATGAGCTGCTGTCCGTGAGGGTCTCGCGGCCTGTCTGTTTACGTGAATTGTATTCCGGGTTCCACCCCTTTCGTCTTCCCTTTCCTTAACTTTGCTATGCTGCCCCACTGTGAGGAGGGTCCAGGGCCTCTGTGTTGGAAGGTGCCTCTTTTCTCCCTTTGCCACCCGACCCTCTCCTCACCTCCAGGTGTGTGTCTGTTCTGTCTTCCGTTAAGGGTCCTTCTCTTCGTCTGCCCCCACCTCCACTGTCCGGCTGATCTCTCTGCTTTGTGGCTTCCTTCTATGGGTCCCTTCACCTCCTCTGCGCAGGGGCTTTTCTGTGAGCGGAATACCTCTTTGTTGGGTCCTGCTTTTCCGATTCCTCTGCATGTCGCCTGTGTTTAGGTGCTACTTGTGCCGGCTCTTGGTCCGCGGGGGCTTGCTGACTCTGTTCTCTTCACCCCGTGGAGTCTGTGATTCTGCCTTGTACCACGCCGCTTCTCCTCTTCTGATCCCGGCCGCCTGTCCCACGTGACTCGATCAGATCTGTTCGAGGGGACTATCTGTGCCCGTTGGGCATATTGCCGACTCCAGTGGTGCTTCCACCCCTTTTTATTGTTGATTTTGCCTTGTTCCGGGGGCGGGAAGCGGGTAGCTCCTTATGTATTCCCCATGCTAGCACAGCTGGCCTACTGCTGCATCTCCCTCTCCACTCGCCCTCGGCACACTCCACCACCAGTCTTGGTGCTGCTTCGGTCAGTTCCCCTTGGCGGGCTCGCCGCATCCGTCTGCGCTTCCATGTCTTCTGTGGGAATTCTGGGCACACAAGTTGCAGTTCTGTTAGTCCATCTTATTTCATTAATCTAGCTTATTATCTCCTTTTTTTTTTTTTAAACCGGCCCAGCCGGGAGCTTACAGGAATGCGCCCTCACTCCATGGCTGCCATCTGGGAATCGTCTCTTAATGTCTTTTTAAACAGTACTAGTGGATATCCCTCGGCCGGCTTCACTCTTGTCAACACACTTTTCCTTGGGACTTTCGACTTTGCCCCCTTCTCGTCAGCATCCCTCTTCCGGGTTCACACTTGCCAACTTCACCTTCACATTCACTTTCAATGTTTATGGGATTCACTTCCCTTGCTTTCTCATGTGGTGGGAATCACATCCCTTGCATTCTTTATAGTTCGTAGGCTTTCGACTGTACAGGGATTTGCTTGACCTCCTGTATGACCACTTTGACCTATCTTGGAGGATCTCCTACGGCCTTCTGGTATCTATAGTTTTACTCAGATGGGGATCGACCAGAATTTCTCGGAACAGCACCCACGTGGTGCCGGTCCCCTTCTGCAGCTGGTCTTCCCTTTTCAATGTTATCGTTCTCTAAACTTTGCTCACTTTGCCACTTTGCGACGTATCACTGAGACGAGGAGGATAGGTTTAATAATAACTCTCACTCTCTTCGTCTTTTCTTGTAATAGTGGGACTAGTAGAATGCATCACTAGATGAGTTTCAGTGTCTTGATTTATTTTCGCATCACCGGACAAGGAGGCTTAGTCCTGCAATATATTTCACTCTCTTTGCTCTTTCTCATATCACTGGGGACGAGTAGGCTGAGTCCTGTGATGTATTTCACTCCTTTGTTCCTTGCCCGTATTGCTGGGATGGGTAGGATGAGTCCTGTGATGTATTTCACCTTCTCAGTTCTTTCTCACGTTACTAGGACGAGTAGTGTAAGTCCTGTGATATATTTCACTCTCCTTCGTATATGAGCATTCACTGTGACAAGTATGACGCAGGTACTCGTTATTCCCGTGTTCCCTCCCAGGTTTCCTGCCTTGCCCATTACCTTGCTTCTCACGGGTTGGCATCACCGGGCCTACCTTCAGGATAGGGACCTTTCTTTGGTTGTTCAGGTTTGCTTCCGCTTGCACTTCGTGTCTCTTTGTTTCTTCTCCATGGATCTGCAGGGCCAGTGTTACAGCAGTCTCTGCGTCGTTTCTGGACGGCACAGTCCACCGCTCCTGTGTCACGCCACCAGTCATGACTGGTTCTCTCTCTCATGGTTCTCTTCACCTGCTTTCTTCTTCCTTCAGCTCCGTTGGGGCCTCCCGCACACGTAATCTGTTTGCTTCCTTCCCATGAAGGATCTCCTGGTCTCTCTCAGCGTTCACCACACTGCTGATTCGAAACTCCTGGGTTTCACATCTCCCTGACAGTAGTGCTTCTTTCCTTTGTATGTAAAATTAATGGGTCGTCCCCAGTGGAGGACGATAATCCTCTTTCGTTTATAGTTGAGCACTCTTCATTACTCGTTCATTTCTCCTCATCACAGTATTGTTGGTTTCCAACCACTGAGCAATCGTTATTACTTGCTCATTCTTATTCTTCACAGTGGTTCCACTAGACCTTACTTCAGAATGAATCTTGAAACTTGTGTTACAGAAGCAAAGAGTGACTTGATTTGTTGAGTCTGTCTTAAGCCTTGATGTTATTGTTGGTTGAAGAGAAAAGGGCCTTAGGGAGTTCCTCTGTGGAACAGGAGTCGTTGTCACCAAAAGAGGAGTCTCTGCCTGTGAGGTCCCGCTTACTGCCACCCCTAGGGCGAATGTTGCGTAGTGGGCTCACCTGCCTGGCCTCACAAGTATAGGCTTCCCCTGAGGAGAAGTGACTAATCCCGCGATTTGTAACACCACCATGTCTCTCTTTAAGAGGACACCAGAGAAGTGTTATTTTTTTCTATTTCTGTTTTAGCCCTGTTCTTGAAGGGCCTTGTGAATAAGTTTCCTCCTGCAACATTTGTTGTCCCAGCTTGGGATTTTAACCTGGTCCTTTCTTTTTTGATTGTGGCTCCCTTTGAGCCTTTACATTCAATTCCTGTTTTATTTGTATTTTATTTGTATTTTATTAAACGCTTTACACCAATGCGATGTACACATAAAACAGGCAGTAAATAAAATGAAGATAATAAAAACTTTGCAACCAATTGTGAAGTAAGTAGGATTTAAGAGAGCCACGGAACATGGAGAGGGCAGTGATAGAACAAAGGGGAGGAGCATTCCAGTGCAGGGGGGGCGAACAGAGAAAATTAACGGAAACGTGACTGCGCACTAGGGGGTTATGGAGTTAGAGGCAAAATTGGAAGGCAGAACCAAGTGTGCGAGTGGGGATATAGACTGAAACCAGAGTAGAAAGATAGTGAGGGGCAAGCCCCTAGAGAGATTTAAAAACTAGACATAACATTTTTATCTGAGACGAGACTGGAAAGGAAGCCAGTCAAGAGTAGAAAGTGATAAATGAATAGAATCACAAAGAGCTAGAAGAAAGAGTAAACAAATAGAGGCTGCGAAAATAAATTGAAGAGCTGCCAAGCGAGCAGACTGGAGACCAAAAAGGGCTGACAGACAGCAAAAAAGGTGAGAGAAAATTAAGAGAGAGCAAGAGTATAGTGGTGTTGAAAGTGAGAAATTGACGAGCTTTATGGATATTGTAAAGAGAAAGTGACACGCACGTGCAGATAATGAAATGTGATGCTTAAAGGACTTCTCCGAATCAAAGTAGAGCTCTAGATTCGGGCCCTAGGAGAAGTAGATAGTTGGGAAGGAGGAAAGGAAACAAAGGAAGGAGGAAAAGGAGAAGGAATAGTGTTTGCTGGGAAGAAAAGAACTTCAGTTTTAGCAGCATTCAGAGCCATAACATGAGCTGACATCCAAGATTGGATGGCCAGGAGACCTGTAGAAAGTTGAGTGTGTATATCCGTGGAGAACGAGGAAAAGGAAGGAAAGAAAGATATGATATATGATATATTTTATTTATGTTGCCCTCGTACACAAGTGTTTCAGAGCGCAACAAGGCAAGGGAGGGGAACAGGGAAGAACAAAAACGATTTTACTAGGCCCAGTGACATTGAGAACGTGCAAGTGCATGGGAAAGGGGAAACGTGCATGGAAGGATGGAGAGGTGGAAAGTGCAGAGCAAAGGAGAAACAGATAAATAATAATAAATAAATACATTAAATATATAATTAATACAATCAATAAACGGTTATAGTGCAGCCAGCATGTGGCAAGTGCTGGGTTTAAGGCAGAAGACATGGTATGTCTGATAAGTGCAGAAAGAAAAGAAAGGGGTGTGGGACTATATGGGTACAGATATAGACCCCAGTGCAAGGGGTGGCCTGGGGGCAGTGCAGGAGGGTGGCAGGGTGAGCAGGTACCTGGGCCTGTAGGACAGAGGGTGACCAGGTGCACAGTGCCGAGAGTGAAACAGACAAGCACGGGAGAAGGGGGGGGTCGAAGGCAGAAGCAAAGATGGAGGTCTTGAGGTACTTCCGGAACCGGAGATGGTTCTCCTCACGTTTCAGAGTGGCAGGGAGGCTGTTCCAGAGGGAGGCCCCAGCCGAAGATAGAGATCTACCCCCAGCTTGTTTCTTTGAAAAATGACCGACCCTGAGGGAGTTAGAGTTAGGGGAGCGAAGAGCTCGAGCGGGAGGGATTTATGGAGGAATAGTTAAAGGATAGTTCCGGGACTTTTTTTTTATTGTTCCTACGGTTCGGCCATGTGTTTTTAAGCATAAATCGGTAGATCGTAGAAAACTTTCCTATGGACCTTACCCGACTTTTCGTCCATTAACGCACTCGAAATCAGCCGCCATTTTGTGATAATCCTATCATTTCCCCCCATCGACCTGGTTAACCTGCGTTTGCGGCACTAAATCATATCCCCCGCCCCTGAAACAGACTTTATCAAAACATTCATATTCCCCGCCTCTATCCGTGACGTGACTGTGCTGCGTAGGCAAACGCGCCCAGGCGTCTTCTACGCGACTCCACACAGAACCCGGAAACCAACACAGATCAGCTCACAACACAGCGCGCCACAATTCGGAATATGAAACTGTACTTTTAAATCAAACCGCAAGATTGTAAATTTGGTAAAGTACATTTATTTGACATCAAATGTTTAGAGAATATTCAGCGATTTGCATTTTTCTTTGCTCTCGATCCAAAATAGTTCGTCTTGAGGCAAGCGATGTTCGTGTGCAGTACACAGGGTGTTGGTTTATGATAAAATAAGCTCTTCGGTCGCACTGATAATCGCATGGCTGTTCCAACAACGAGGCACTAGGCCACCACAACGGTATGTATGTTGCATCTAGCCATTAGTACCGCGTAAGGGCATACTTGTACTTGGCGATCGTCCCACAGGGTGGTAACGTTGTTCACGCGGAGAAGCAACTGGCGGTTGTAAAAGCCATCCGCCGGTGTCTGGTACTCGTGACACATACAATAATGAAGGATGTACCTGTTTTAAAAACATAAAAAATGAAATTAGTCTCACCATCAGATCTTTATTAAAATGATTCATTTTATATATTAGGTCGGGAAATTATTTCATAGCTAGGACAGTGCAACTGGGTATTATACGTCATTTCCAGTAACCCACCCCCTCTCCTCCGCCTTTTTCAGAGCCGCCTGAGCGCCAGTGGACCACTTCGTCACTGATATGATATAATATGGCATTTGCAACGCGCCTATACACAAGTGTTTCAAGGCGTGGCGAGGCAAGGAGGGCGGGGGACAAGGAGAAGACAGACAACGATCCTACTAGGCCAGGTGTCATTCAGATCGCGCAAGTGCAGGGGTAGGGGGAAGGTAAAAGTGCAAGGGGAAGGGGAGGGGGAAGTGGAGTACAAGGTAAGTAGCATAAAAAAATAAATACATAGGGCCAGCTGGTGGCGAGTGCAAGGTAAGTGCAGAACAAGTGCTGGGAAGGGGGGGCTGTAGGATACTGAGACAGTCCCCCAGTGCAGGGGTTGACAGGGAGGCAGTGCAGGGGGAGAGTGGAAGGGCCCAGGACCGAGGTCGCAGACAGTGGACCAGTTGTAGCAGAGGAGAGAGAAAGCAGAAGCAAAGAGGAAGGTTTTGAGGTGCTTCCGTAAAAGGAGATGGTTCTCCTCAAGATAGTGCGCGGTACAAAACAATATGCCACATAGAACGAACAAGTACAACTTAACCCGTCTTTAAAGCTACTGTATAGTAATTAAATTGCGGTATAAACTCATCTAAAGAGTTACTTACATTATATTTGCATTTTCCATTGTGTCTGTGCGTAGGACAGCCCCGAAATACCACTCCTTCTATGCCGACGTTATTTCTTCTAATGAACGAACATTAAATGGCTTTCGTTTCTGAAATTATATTCATTATCGTTTACGTTATTGCACCACACCCCCAAAAAGAAGTCTTTCGGGATGGTCCCGGCCTGTCAAGGTCAAATAACAATAGAACCTTATACTGAGTCGTGGGCCATTCCGGCACCCGAGCAAAAAATCAAAGCAGCTGACCTTCACTTTGAACGAGCACACATTCCTAGTTAGCTACATTCAGTGTAAGGCCATCTCACAGGACTTGAAATTTACACTCCATCTTTGCATTTTGTCTGCGTGCATTTGCAGCCCCAGAGAACCATAAATACGGAGACATTCTATATTTTTTGAAAAATGATTTATATTACTGTTTGGTTTAATTTAATGCGCAAATGAACAAGGTTGGATAGACACATTGCATGTACACTGAGCAATCACTTTTATTTACACAATACATAGCTACACATATTCAATGGGCCTGCGACATGAGGAGCCTCCAGAGCAAAGTCACAGGTGACACCCGGGTGGTTCGCACAACTGCACGGTGAAGGGAGGGGCAACGGTGGAGAGACACATTGCATGTACACTGAGCAATCACTTTTATTTACACAATACATAGCTACACATATTCAATGGGCCTGCAACATGAGGAGACTCGAGTGAACAGACAATCAAATTACAATAATTTAAACCGTGATGTGTATTTCTCAATGAGCTCTGCTTTAGGTGGACATGGAACAGAGGCAATGTTGGGTGGCAATGCAGTTGTTCCCTGCACAGGTTCGTTCACAACTCCATGTATGTGCCTATCTAGGACATCAACAATAAGTCTCTCAATAAACTCATATTGCATATCCTGAAACACTGGTTTGATCACCCATTGTTTACTTCTTTTAGTGAAGGCCTTATTGTAGCGAAGCGTCCCTAAAGTTCCGGTCGTCCTACTTTGTTGACGGCCAACATTATGGTTATGTGCCAAGACCGCTAGAAGAGTCTGATTTATCATGCCCTCCATGCCAAAATGCAATCGTTTTGGCCTGTACTTTAGGCACATATTGTGGAACACCTCCAAATCTCCTGTGTGGCAGAATTCCGTGAGTCCCCTCAAATCTCTTGTTATAGTTTTATCAAATACAATCTTTTCAATGGCTTTGTGAGTGGGTGATGAAGGTATCAACCACTTCTTCTTCCGTGCCTCCTCTGTGGACAAATGGCCATGCTCACAATTGTGGAAATGTTGGTTTGTGGTCCAGCGGTGAACGTTGCTACAGTGTAGCATTACTGACCGCCATTTTTCCAGTAGAATTTCCAACGACCCTCCACATGTTTTTGAGCTCCACCAAAGATGGTTGCTGATTGACTTGGACCACTGTGAAATACCTTGCATATCTTTTTTTTTACCTGCAGCCGACATTTTTTTATTGATTGTTTTTGCAAGATGCCATACGTCAAATTGGTGATTTATATTTTTATACTCTTCTCTCATTGTCTTGGCAATTGAAACGTGTCTGTCCGTGGCTATCAGGTCGATCACCATTCCCCGCGATTGTAGTTCTTGAAATGATGCTACAAAGCCAACTTTCTCCATGGCCACTGAGGATGTACTTTGTGACACCTGCACGACCACCGAACTCACAATTTTCTTACTTTCCATGTCCTGAAAGTGGTAGGTGCAGTACTTGGCTGAAAATCCTGGGCTGTCGCACTGTCCATCACCGGCTAGCCTGAACCGTTTGCCCGCGAATGTACTATCAATAGACATTTTTTCCATTCTCCAAGCTTCGCTAATGGCTGGAAATAGATAATCGATTTGGTATTTGTAGAACTGAGTTTTCGCAATGAAATGGATTCCCACAAACTGAAAGAAATACTCTAACTTTTTAAAACTTGAACCACTAAAAAGTGCGGCCGCTGCACAAAGTAGATTGCCTTCTGGCAGTTGCCCCAGCATGGGTTGTGCAGACCATGAGAAAGGATGATATTTTGTACAGGTGGCATGTATTTTAAGGTTAGTGCCTCGAATTCCACGAGTCACATTAATCATTGGCTCCCCACATACTTCCCCACCAACCGAATGCCCACATTTCATCCTAATAATAATATCAATCAAACAACTATCGAATACAATGAATTTGGCCTCTTTACTTATACTGTCACTCTGCATCCCAGCTGGTTCGGCCTGTAACGTTGAGGACATGTCACTCACATGAAAGGTAGAATCTCTGATATCGTCTTCCGCTATGTTCAGTGATATTGATGGTGTTTCATTGTCGTCCACTTCATTCTCTTCCATTGCAACATCTGTTCCTTCTCCGGCGATGGGTGAATAAAACAATTTCTTCAACTTTCTCGCGGTCTTAGTTTTTGCGGGTGTGGATTCTGTGAATTGATCTCTGACTGCATCCGAACTACCAGGAGGACATTCACTATCAATGGCTGGTGGTGGTATAGCTCCGTTGTCAATCACTTCATATTCTTCCCATTGGCACGATGCATCTCCAGTCTCAAGTCCCTGCCAAAAGGTTTGACAAGCAACATCTCTCGTTCGCTTCACTGTCTGTGTAGATCTAGTTCGTACACCCACTCGCAACTAGAGGACAGATTGGAAAAGGGATGTTCAGTTTAAACACAATTTACAGTATTGAACTATTAACAGTGAACAACAACGTAATATAGTGACCAGGACACTTACCTTCTTTTGCTTTCTTTTCTTTGAAACTTTCTTGCCTCGAACTTCAACATCAGGTTGCTCCGACTCGTGTGTGCATGTCTCCACTTCCTCTTGCGCTGCAACGACTATATTTTCATGATAAGCACATCCATCACGCACTGACGCTCCATCGACTCCCTGAAACATAGAACTTTCATTAGTATGTATAATAATATTGAAAAAACAAAATGTACTTGGGGACCAATACCCACGTACATCTCAATAGCAAAACACGAATTAACGCATTGTGTAGAACATTCAAACGACAATTATTCACGCATTGTTGATCTAGTTAGATGGAACTGTCAAGATCCATACCTCGGGCTCCGCATAGACTTCCATTGATGATATTATTGAAGATGACGCTTCAGCAACTCCCTGAAACACAGTAATTGCATTAGTATGGTTTTCTATTTTGTTAAAAAGAACATAAACTTTGTGCAGGCGTCAACGGCTCATCTAAATAGACCTGCACAAATGATCAGTTGTCTAAAATAAGTAATGGATATCTAAATATGATTCGATTTGCTCGATCATTGGAAGTGTCACCACCCAGAGATCTGCATCAACTACTAGGGGTGATGTTCTTGGAGAACATTGCGCCGACCCGTAACTGCATGCTCCCCCTTCTTCTTGGACTAATGCTCCATCGACTCCCTGAAACATAGGACTTTCATTAGTAATGAACACAATATTGAAAAAAGAAGACACATAGGAGGGCGACGACAGAAGGACATATCAATGGCTAAAAACGAAAGAAACATTGTGTGTAACAATCACGCTACAAGAATGCAAGATCTGATGATCTCCATCGATGGAACTGTCCGGAAACATACCTCGAGCATCTGAGTGACATCAACGGTTGTCGTCAATGCGTTGGACTCCTCAGCATCTCCCTGAAAGACAGTACTTGCATTATTTTGGATAACAATAATTATAACTGAAAACAAAGACTAGAGGACGAGTACTAGGGTGTACCATTAGGTAAAATAATTACACGATAAATTAAAACTATTGATTTACATGCCTAAAACAAGTCTGTGGCAGAATAGCTAAGTAAGATTACCCGATAGGCGCTTGAAGTTACTGATGACTGCAATAACGACACGGATGGAGAATCTTCCGCCTTCATATTGAGTGGATACATAAATGGGGAAATTATTGTTAGCTAATGCTACACACTACCGCAAGGCCGAGAGCTAAATCCGTAAACTTGACTCACCAGTGGAGGGATGTGGACGAATAGAGTGGGAATAGCGGTTGAGAGCAATTTTCGCTTCGCTCGCGGTGTGTTCTTCTTAATTAGCAATGATGTGGAGTACATGTCTGAGCTAAAGTGCCTGCTGCAGATGCGGCATCGATCACCCCTCTTGTCCGCAAAGACTTCTAGGACTCTACTTTCAAGCTCAGACGGTGGATATCCGCAATATCGGACCCATTCTCTTATCTGATCTATTGTCTTAGGGAAAACATGCATTATAGTACCTTCAGATTTTTTATGGGTCTTCGAAGGGCAACCGCCAATGGAACAGGCAGGCATTGTGGAAAGTTCTGAAAAGTAAAGATCAACAATTCTCTATGAATACCAATGTGTTTAAAAAATTAAATGACACATAAAAGGTTCAATGCAAGGTTCGTTTTGGTTCTTGGAACTATACACGTTATTCACATGTGGATAAGTATTTGAATAACTTTAAAAAAATAGAAAAATAATTTGACTAAACTCAGAACATGTGACTAGTTCCTTGCATGTACTGTCTTGAACGAAAAGAAAACATGGATGCAATTTGATGACTACTAGCAAATAGATATAAATTAAAAAATTGGACGCAAAATGATTATGGTACATGGCCTTACCTTGACGAACAAACAGTTAGATGCAGGGATCAGAGTAGTTTCTTGTCGTAGAACAGGGAGCAGTTCACAGGTTGCAAACTGACGAGTTTGCTCGAAGTGGTCACAGAAGTTCACAGAGACGAAGAGCAGATAACCAGCACCTTCACGGGTTGACTAGCAAAGCGCAAAGAAGTTCTCATTAGAAATATGAAGTGGGTTATAAAGAATTCGAAACAGGGGTGTGTTTGGGAATGAATGACGTGAATATATCGTGGCATTATGCGGTTTGCAGGGGGGCGTCCAGCGTGATGGGGGATGCTTGGCAGGAGACACGGGGTCTGGAGGTAGACATGGGAACAACAACCCATGCTCTATAGACCACTTTGAAGTGTACATGGTCTTTGGCACCTCTTGGCCTTTATCGCTCCCTGACAGCTCCACTTGCCAGCGCAAGTACCCCGGTGCGAACTGCCTTTGATAGGGCGGGGGGTGGATTGGGGCGGTGGTCGTCAGACAAGACACAGGAAGACTCGTGAATGGAGACACACTTATGTGGATTGCAGGGGGGCGACCAGCGTGAGGGGGGATGCTTGGCAGGAGACACGGGGTCTGGAGGTAGACATGGGAACAACAACCCATGCTCTATAGACCACTTTGAAGTGTACATGGTCTTTGGCACCTCTTGGCCTTTATCGCTCCCTGACAGCTCCACTTGCCAGCGCAAGTACCCCGGTGCGAACTGCCTTTGATAGGGCGGGGGGTGGATTGGGGCGGTGGTCGTGCAGACAAGACTCGTTTGCCGCAGGGCCTCACCAAGGAGAGGCCATCTAACTGCATGTAAGAGGCAGGCTGCAGGATCTAGTACATGGAAGGCAGGGGGGTGAGTTTATAAATACCTCACCCTCCCAGGAGAATATATGGGTGCAGTTCACCCTGGAGACCCTGGATGCCTAGGCAAGGCGGCACGGGCCAGAGGGGGTCATCGCTGTACCCGGTGCCCAAAAGGATGATTTATTATGATCAACCATATTGATTATTTACCTATAACCATGTTTTGTATCAATAAAATCCAACGGCCTTTTATTGCCAACGCTTGAACAAAGTGGTGTGGTAAGTATTTTTGGGGGAGGAGGCAAGGCCGGGAGGCTTGATGCCAACCCGCAAAATAACATATGTATGTCTGCTGCATATGGGTTCAACGGTTATGTGGATTGAAGGTGGGCGGCCAGCGTGAGGGAGGATGCTGGCCGGAGACATGTGGTGTGACAAGACAAGGCACAGGAAGACTATTCAATGGAGACACACTAGATTCATTTAAAAAATCAAAACAACCATTGTTAAAATATATGTTGGGTTTTATTTTAGATCTTAATTTCAATTGAACATAAATAATAAACATTACACATTGTAAAGTTCCGGTTGCAGCACATCCAGGGAAAATCCGCGGTATTGTCCACTGTCGCTGGGGAAATGTTGTCTAATGGCAAGTACCGCACAGGCAGGTATTACTCTCCGAACGCGGTGTCCGAGCCTCCCGTGAAGCCACCAAGTGAAGCAACGATAGGCCACCAGCCTGTACCACCTGTGAAAAAGAAAGATGCAAACTGTATTAAAATGACAAAACTTTTTTATCAATGTCGATTCAGGTAAAAAATGTCATTCTGCTTTGAAAAAAATTCTATCTAGAAAATGCACAATATGGAACCAATTTACATGCGTTCGAATGATATGTAAATGTAATTTTATATGTGGGAGACGACCATGAAATAGTAGTGGCATCACTGACATCACAACCAGAGTATACTTACTCGTTACTCGGATTACGCGGACGAACAGTGCCGCGAAGTTCATGCATAAGCACCATCATCATCCTCAACACGGTCCGTGAGAGGCAGGCTTCCCTGAACTCTGGCAGCTCGGTGATGCATTGCGGACTTGGCCCGCCTTCCGAAATGTAGGCCAAGCACCCGGAATTTTCACGGCAGCAGCAGTTCTCCTCCTCAGTTGGCATTAGCTCGCACCGATTGCACGTGCACCAGGTGGAGACGCCGTCCATGCGACATGGTCCAGGCTCTTCATCCGTTGACTGGTCCTCCCAACTGCCGTCCGAATCCCCATCGTTTTTGCGTGCTTGCCTTTCCAGTAGTTCCTCCTCGGTGTACTCGGGCTCGTACATATACGGCATTATTGTAGCCATTATGTGGTAAAGAAAGTAAAATAATTTACAGAGATGGTACAGGTGTTCACAAGGCCTAGAAGCGGCGAAGGTAGCTGACCAGAGCACAGAAACGAGTCACAGAATACTCAAAGTAACACAGAGAGAGTAATGGAATCGAAAATCTGCTGCTGTGTGTTGTGAAACTGTGTGTTTATTCTTATTGAGGAAAGAGGCGTCCTGCCATTTCCATGGCGACACTTCATTAGCTGAGGCGCAGCGATTGTTGACACGAAACGTGCTTTGGCGTTGGGAAATGGGCGGTACGCGTCTGCTGATGTCAGGCTCAGGGGCGGGGGATTTGATTTAGTGCCGCAAACGCAGGTGAGCCAGGTCGATGGGGGGAAATGATAGGATTATCACAAAATGGCGGCTGATTTTGAGTGCGTTAATGGACGAAAAGTCGGGTAAGGTCCATAGGAAAGTTTTCTACGATCTACCGATTTATGCTTAAAAACACATGGCCGAACCATAGGAACAATAAAAAAAAAGTCCCGGAACTATCCTTTAAAGGTATTTTGGACCCATGCCCCAGAAAGCTTTGTGGACAATGCAGAGGGTTTTGAATTTAACCCTTGCATTAACTGGGAGCCAATGAAGGGATTTCAGAGCTGGAGAGATACGATCCCAGGGCTTGAAGCCAAGGACAAGTCTCTCAGTCAGTTCTGGATTAGTTGTAAAGGGCGGAGAGTAGAGGCAGGAATATTTAGAAAGAGGCTGTTACAATAGTCCAATCTAGAGAGAACCAGAGCTTGGGAGACAATGAGCTTCTGGGGGAAGGAGAGAAAAGGCAGAGTACCTCTGAGGAGGTGCAGTAGGAAGTTTGACTTTTTAGAGACGTCAGAGATGTGGGCGGAGAAGGAAAGTGTGGAGTCAAAGATGACTCTGAGGTTCTAAGCCTCGTAGGTAGGGGTAGGAGGAGGGCCAAGGGAGGCCTGCCAGAGAGAGCTGTGTATCATCAGCATAGAAGTGATGGGAAAGCCCCGAAGAGGAGATAACTTCAACCAGAGGGGTGGGGGGAGTATAAAGAGAGAAACAGAAGGGACCAAGGACTGAGCCTTGAGGGACACTGTGACTGAGTTGAAGTGTATCAGAGGAAGACCTGGACCAAGAGACTGAGAACGTCCTTTGGGACAGGTATGATTTAAACCAAGAAAGAACCGATCCAGTTAAACCAAAGGAAGAGAGAGAAGCTAGAAGAAGGGAGGGATCGACTGCATTGAAATCAGCAGATAGGTGGAGAAGAATAAGAAGAGATGCATGTTTAGAATAACAAGCAGATAAAAGAGAATCAAGAACAGAAAGAAGGACAGTTTTGGTAGACTGAAAGAGACGAATACCAGACTGAAAGCGAGGAAGAATAGCGTTGTCAGAAATGAACGTAGAGACTTGAGTATAAAGAACATGCTCAAGTATTTTAGAAAGATACGGTAGCAAGGAGACAGTACGAAAATTAGACTGCAAGGAAGGATCAGCAGAAGGTTTCTTCAGAATGGAAATAACTGTAGCATGTTTAAATCAAGTTGGAAAAGTAGAAGATTGTAGACTGATATTAAAGAAAGAAGTAAGATAAGAGACAAGAGAAGGATAGACTTTAGGAATAAGAACTGAAGGTACAGGATAAAACAGAGAAGAAGTGGGATGGGCCAGAAGAAGAGAAGTTTCCTCGTTAGAGATCGATGTGAAACAAGAAATAGTGTCTTTTGGAATCGAGATGGGATGCCTTGAAAGCACCCGGGGAGTTGAAGACTCAATGGTTGAACGGATAGAAGCCACGTTTGAAGAAAAGAATTGTGCAAAGTCGGTGGCGGATAGCGTAGAATTAATAGAGTGATCAGGAGTAGAAAGAGAAAGAAGACTAGAGAGAATTTGAAAGACGCCTAAGATGACTTGATTGAGTTCAGCAGAAAGGAGAGACTCATCAAAAAGAGCATGGTAAGAAGAATAGGAGTTGTAATTCGCCGCCGTCTTGGACTTGAGCCATCGCGTCTCAAGACGACGAAGAGCACGACGCATGGCGCAAAGATGAGAGGAGAACCAAGGTTGCACAGATTTACGGGAAGGCCGAAAGGTAGAAGCCGGATAGACACTTCTGTTAGCCTTCTAATATTAAAAACTGTCTTCCTCGTGCCCATCATGTCCGCTAGACATGTCAGTGAACTCCAAGCGCTACCGTGCAAGCCATAGTTTCTAAAACAATTTAATAAGAAGGTGTGTATGAGGGTCTGACACAACTTCTTGCTGAAGGCAGCATCTGAGTTTCATATTTCGCAAAGTGTGGAGCTTCCACTTTTACCTCATTCTTACAAGGAGGAGGAGAGGCTGCATAGGCTTGGTCTCAAGATGACTGAGTTTGTCCTTGACAAGAACTAATGCCTTCAAGTGAGACAATCCATTTCTGTGGCCTTTTCCCAGTCTAGACTTGGACAGGTGGTTGCAAATCAGACAATCTCAGGGGCGTGGCAGGGAGCCGACCGTGCGGCATGGCTCCTTCAGAGCTCCTGGACAGCCCCGGCGTCGGAGCGGAATCCTGCGGATCAAAGCTGCCTTGGAGCCGACGCTTGTCACGGCAGGGGCATGAACACTTCCTGCCTCCGGTGAGCTGGGTCGGAGGCAACACGAAACGCCCCCGGGGCCTTGCGGGCTCTGGGCCTCTAGGCGAGAGCAAGGCTAAAATGGCGGGCGAGCACCCAGACCCAATGCATCCACGGGCCGCTGCAGGGGCCTGAGAGCACCATCACTGCGATCCGCTTCATCGTGGGCCAAGCAGCCCCGCGACCGCAGCTCTGGGAGATCAGCAGGCGGAGACCTCCCAGCAACAGCTGCCAACACGCTGCGGGATCGGAGCCAGGCACAGCAGAGCAGCGCTCCAACAGACCGAAGCCCCGCTCCAGGTCCCCCTCCTTTCATCACCCAGCCAGCTTCAGTGGCAGCGTCGATCACACACCACATACCACACTGGGCAAAGTCAAGCAAGCAGCCTGCGCCCGGGCCCCTTCATGAGGGCCTACGACATACACGCGGCACCCCCTCCCCCATGACCCTGGGGGTGGCAACGGACTCCTGAACACTCGGCCGGCAGTCTCCTCAGCGCTTCACCACAGGGAACCTGCAAGCACCCACACAAAGGTTAGTCTGCAGCAGAGGGTGCGCCAGCGCGTGGAGCAGCCCACACTCACGTTAACACCAGACAACGGCTGCTTGCCACGACCCATCAGCCATCAATAACTGCGCTCTCCAGCCCACCTGGAATTGCTTCTCTGCAGGCGCCAACACAGACAAGCACATCCATGGGCGAATTAGCAATTTCACCCGCAAGTACAGCAACGTGCCGTCCTCTACTGCAGTGGCCACCACTCCAGGCTCTCCTCCTGTCTTGGTCTGCAGCAGCAACTCAGGCCCATGGGGGAGAGAGCAGAAATCTCCCTAGCACCCCGGTGCAGGCACCAGGCGCAGCACCCTGAGGGATTCCCCAGGCGAGCCAGGCGGGGGCACCTTGAACCAGTAAAAAGGGAACTGCAGCCCAAGTGCGTTTCAACACCGCACCGGAGCACAACAGATCATTGAGGGGGTCATCCTAAAGGGCAAACTGCACAATTCCGGTACAACCAGCACCCCCCACTCCAGTCCAGGCCGCATAGCATTGCAGAAGCACATACTACTTCCCCCCCCCCCCATCACGGGACACTTCAGGCAAAGCTCCAACCCCTATCCGAGGAAGTGCCCAGGAACCGTAATCAGACCATCTGCACCTACACCTCCCGACAGGCAGAGCTATGTCCAAAAGCAGCAAAACGGCAAAACAGGTGGACATTACAATAATGATGACCAACACGTGCCAGAACAAAGCAGGAAAACTGGTTGGAGGGGCAACGGCCGGCGCGCCCATGCATCAGAACAGGCGCAGACCGACCATTTCGCCACCAAAACAGATCTAAAATATCTTCTACTAGCTCTCACCAAAGAGATCCAAAAGGGCACATAAGAGGTCACCAAAAAGATTGCCTCACTGGATAGAAGAGTGGAGGGGGTAGGAAAACGCACAGAGGAAGTGGAGAAGGGCCTGTACGATAACACATGTGAGCTGGAGTGTGGCCTAAATAGAATAGCAGCCCTGGAAGCTAGATGTGACTCGCTCGAAAGCAAACAAGATGATATAGAAAATCGATCCCGGCGCAACAACATCCGCATTGGCAGAATCCCGACCACAGTCACTAACGCGGAACTCAAAAGCTTCACCAAAGACCTGTTCAGATTCATTATAACATTACCGGACAGCGCCCATCTAGAAATCGACAGAGTCCACCGCACAGCGCCAAGGCAAGCATCACCCTCTCCACCGGACGTTCTCGCCCGAATCCACTTCTTTAGGGTCAAGGAGGAGATAATGAGGAAGGCCAGATCCTCGAAGCAGATCACCTTCAGAGGTGCCAACATCGCGATATACCAAGATCTCGCAAGTATAACCCTCCAGAAATGGAGAGTGCTCTGCAACCTATGGAATGGCTGCAGGAAAGGAAAATACAATATCGCTGGGGCCATCCAACAGCCCTCTGCTTCGAATGGGAAGGGTCTCGCAGGCAAATCCGTAATCCTAAGGATGAGGAGCGGTTCCTGGGAAAGGGACTCACCGACAAGGACTCTGAGCCTGCTACACGCTCTCAATCATTACCCAGCTCACCAACAGATAACCGCTGGTCACGTACCGGCAAGCGCCGCAGGCCACGGGGCAGCCAGAGGCAACAAGATCAGAACTGATCGACGAGCCAGCACCGCGATAGATCCCCCGTCGCGTCCCGATGGGAGGGGGGAGGGAGCTGGCGCCCACAGGGGTGCCTACATATACGCAGCTGTACACGATTCCATCTCAAATTCACTTGTACCATCCTTAAGCCTGTGGGGTTGCAGCCCTGCAGATATTATCCATCCATCTCCTCAGGACGTGACTTCCGACGACGGGGCTGACTAGTAAACCCACGAATGAGCTTTATGGTCTCATTCCAACAGTTTGTTGGGGGTTAAGGGGGAGTTAAAGGGCCCGGAAATAGTTTAGATCCCAAGGGACCCCAGTTAATGGATATAGTTTCACGCGCAGACATCGGTAGCTACAGCACTCTACTGCACACACATGGGAACCCCTCAAAGGCTCCCCTACTGCTACACATCACCATCGGCACAAAATCAATCGCCCCCACCCCCCCCCCATAGTCAACAGGCCCAGACAGCGTTAGAGATGTCCGTATTCGGACCTGGAACGTCCAAGGCCTTAACTCGCCAAGGAAGCGCAAATCTGTGGAGAATAGGCTGGCAGCGCTAAAAGGAGATGTGGTAATACTCCAGGAGACCCACCTCCTGCCAGCCAACGAGCATCGAATCAAATTTAAACGCTTCAAACAGAAATTCTTCGCCTCCAGTGGCGAGAAAAAAAGGGGTGTGGCGATCCTATTAAGCGACAAGTTCCCCCTGTCCAGCCCCACGGTCAAAAAGGATCCAACAGGCAGATATCTCCTCATACGTGGGAACATTGCGGAGCAACCAATTACAATCGTGGGGATATACGCCCCTAACACAAATCAGGACAAATTCATTCTTCAGCTACTCCCGCCACTGCTAACCTTCACCACAGGATTCCTCCTAGTCGGGGGGGGGGACTTTAACACAATCCCAGATCCCATAAGGGACAAATCGCTGCCCCCATCCAACATTGATATCACCCGCGGTCTGGCCTTAGCTAGGCTGCTAAGAGAATCGGACACATTAGATATATGGAGGGTAGCAAACCCAGAATCCAGCGATGATACACACTACTCAAACGCGCATGGAGGGCACTCCCGCATTGATCTGTTACTAGCCACCAGCACTCTATTCCCCTGCTTCAGCAACATTGAAATACATACGCACATGGTATCCGATCACGCACCAGTATTGGCGGATCTGTCAATTCTGGGGGGCCCGACCCTCCTTCCAGATTCCGGAAGCTCAATGATAGCCTTCTATTAGATCAAGCGATTAGGGGAGAAGCCGAAGATGCCTTAAGAAATTACTTCAAAGAAAATCAGAACCCCGAAATCACAATAGGACTACTGTGGGACACCATGAAGCCTGTAATAAGAGGGGTATTTATTAGCACAGCCGCTGAGCAGGCCAGAATCTCCAAAATGTACACACAAGCTCTAGAATCCAAAGTCTCAGCTTTAGAAAAAGAATTAAAGACCCAATTCTCTAGAAAGGCGGACAGGGAGCTAAAAAAAAAAGCTAGAAGGGCGCTGGAAATGCATTGGGCTGACCGCACTGCAAAGGCCCTGGCATACACAAAACAATTTTATTATCGTAACACTAATAAGGCAAACCGGTTATTAGCATACAAACTACAAAATACACACAGTAGAAACAATATCATACGCCTCAAAGGGCCGGATGGGAAAAGCAAATTCACCACTTTTGACATAATTGAAAACCTGGCAGACCACCACAAGTCTCTCATGCAGGGGCCACTTTCTTCTTCAGAAGATAGAGATCGGCAGCGACATTATCTAGCATCATTTTGCGCCCCGGAGGTCACAGCCCCCCTCGACTCCCTAGAAGCCCCGATCTCCGCAGAGGAAATCCTCGAGGCCATAAAGTCTCTAAAAAACACTGTCCCAGGTCGGATGGGCTGACAGCTAAATTCAACAAAACATTTGCACACATCTTAGTTCCGCAACTAACACTACTATTCAACTCCTTCCTATCCACCAAAAAGGTAACAAATTCCATGGCTGAGTCAACTACCATTCTACTCCTGAAACCGGGAAAGGACCCCGAACAAGCGGCCTCATATAGGCCCATAGAACTAATGAATACCAAGGGAAAGATCTACTCCAAGGAACTAGCCGCCAGGTTGGGCAGATTTCTTCCCGAGTTGATACACAACGATCAAACAGGCTTTATCCCGGGTAGAGGGACGCATGATAATATCCGGCGCACACTAAATATTGTTGAATCTGCGAATAGGATGAAGACACTGATGCTAATAATATCCCTCGACGCACATAAAGCATTTGATCTTGTAAACTGGGACTACATCCAGAGCACCCTGACCAGCATGGGGCTGGGCCATAATTTCATAACCTGGATAATGGCAAACTATGTGTCCCCGTCCACACAACTCTGAGTCAACGGGAGGAAATCAATGCCCAACCCCATCTCCAGAGGGACCAGCCAGGGTTGCCCGTTGTCACCCTTGGTGTTCGCCTTATCTATGGAACCATTTGCCGAGAGGATCTGCCTTAACCCAAACATCAGGGGGCTCACTGTGGGTGGGATAGAGCACAAAGTGGCACTCTACGCGGATGATGTTCTTCTAACCATCACCGACCCAGATATATCACTGCAACCCCTGCTTGCAGAACCTAAGGCTTTTGGGGCAATCTCTGGGTTCAGAGTGAACTACGATAAGTCCTCAGCTTTGCCGATCAACCTTCCAAAGCAACGGAGAGATACTCTGTGCCCCGACCTGCCGATCCCATGGGCAAACGTCACACTCGAATACCTGGGGGGTTCAAATTCCCAAAGACAGCACTCTGATCTACAAACATAATTTCCCGCAACTGTTCAAAGCACTCCGAACAGACATGAAACGGTGGAACAAACAGGAGATTTCCTGGTTGGGTCGGGTGGCGGCGGTGAAAATGAACTTACTCCCCAGAGTGTTATACCATTGCCATGCATTACCAACCCATGTCCCGAAAAAGACCTTACTTCTTTACAGCGAGAAGTCATGAAATTCATCTGGGGAGGTGGGGGGGGGGGGAGGACTCGTATTGCAAAGAGTCGACAGCTGGGAGGACTTGGTGTCTCGGACATCTCCAGATACCGGCGTGCGGCCCAGCTCACACATGCCTTCTCTTGGACATGCACAGCAGATCGCCCACTTTGGCTGCAACTGGAAGAAGCATGGTGCAAGACACCCCTGCCCGACCTACCACATATCCAATCCTGGAGATCATCAACCACCCTGAATCCGCTATCAGCAACACACAACACAGTAGACAGCTGGAGAGCTGCAGCTGGGAAATGTGGAACCAAAAGCTCACTGGGCCCATTGACCCCAATCTGGGATAACCCGGGTTTCTCCCCTGGCCTTTGTAATCACAGCTTCATCAGGTGGAAGGAGGGTGGCCTACATAGAATTTCAGACTTTCTGGAGAAGGGCCAACCGCTTTCATTTGAAAACTGCAAAGCGAGATTCAACATCCCCGAGGAGGAGAGGTTCCACTATGCACAGATTCGCCACTGGATTCCACAGTGCAGCGTTAAAGAACGCACGTCCAGAGCCTTAACGCCTCTGGAACTCACACTGACATCCTCCCTTCTCCCCCCCAAGGGGCAAGATATCCGCCCTCTACAGACTCTTGGAAAAAACGAGCCCAGAGACGAAAGAAAGATATATGTTGCACTTGGAGAGGGACCTGGGGCAGCCCCTGGAGCCGGAGACATGGCGTAAAATATGGTGAAGACTTCATAAAAGCACTCGGTGTGTTACTAACAGGGAAGGGGGATACAAGGTGTGCTTCAGGTGCTATACTACCCCGGCCCAGTTATACAAAGCGGGCGCAAGCCCATCACCGAACTGCTGGAGAGGATGCCCGCGGGAGGGGTCGCTATTCCATCTCCAATGGGAATGCCCTAAAGCAGCACACTACTGGAAAGGGGTGCTGAACCACGTGCAGGCAATCACAGGTCTCACTATCCCATGGGACCCTGAAATCGTCCTGCTGGGGGACACGGGAGATGGGGATCTACCGCTGTCGGGGAACGCAGCCCGGCTGTGCACACACTTGTTAACACCAGCCAAGGTAGCCCTCGCCTGCCTATGCAAACATCCCGAGGGTCCCTCGATTCCGTTATGGTGGGCCAAGTGTTGGGACATCGTCATAGCGGAAAGGATCACCGCACTTCGCATGGGCAATCTCAATCCCTTCCGAAACATTTGGGCCCCATTTATGGATTATGCAGATCGCTACCCAGCCCTCATGCAAACTCCCCACCCCCCGCCCGCTGGCTGGACTGAACCACGAGCTGACATATCCTTCCCGATATGTAACTTTTCTCTGCTACTCCCAGTTCCATGGTCAAACAATACCATGAATGAATTATGCGACCATCACATGATTATTTTATCATTACAATGAATTGTGCCTTTTAAGCTTGTGCCGATACCGATGTCTATTGTTTATTGTTACTGTGTTTTTGATTGATAATAAATAAAATATCTACTTGGAAAAAAAAATCTGACAATCTCACAGTGGATTGTTTTATGCATAGCGAAATGCTATGAGAAAGCAGGTTAGGGAGTGCTGTCAGGATTAAGTGCCCATTCTAGTAGAGGTGTAGTGGCTTCATCTGCCCTCCAAAGGGGCATGACCATGAAAGGTTTGTCAGGCCCCAGCATGGGCTTGATGCATACTTTTCTCAAACATTTTAGTTTAGACCTGGCCCGGGGCAAGTATGCCCGTTTTTGGTAGGGCAATATTACATAGTTTATTGGTGTAGCTTCCATTCCCACCTCCTCCTTTGGGCTTTGGGAGCCTATCAAGGTGAGGAATCTGTGAGAGAATGCAATCCATTGAAGGATAAATTACTTACCAGTACTGTTCTTTCTATGGATTCCACTCCCACAGATTCATCATCACCCTCCCTACCTACCCCTATGTGGATACTAGTGGTGGGCTTGCTCATGTGTCTGATTTCTCTGTTATTCTTTCTGTATGGAGGATGAGAGAAGAGTTGGCGTTTCAATGCTGGGTTTTTTTTTTTTTTTTTTTTTTAATGTTTTGTGACTAACAAAGATATATAAACCATCATCATGGTTTAGGTCGGGCCAGGTTTCTTAATTGGCTATCAATTTCTCACAAAAAATAAGAGATGATTACAGGCCTCTCCCTTTCAGTGCATGTGATCTTCCATTTGAATGCTGAGTTCGGGATGGGGGGTGGGGGGAGGTTGCAAACCAAGTTAAGGGGGCGTAGTGCATGCCTTAAATACGATCGCTGACATCATGTCTGGAGTCGAGGAGTACACAGAACAATCGGGGAATCTGATTGGAGTTAGCAAATGGCCTTAAGTGTTAATTAAGGTACCTGTTATATCACACAAAAACACTTGTCAGGTAGAACATTACTTGTAGTATTGCTTCTTCTGTACAGTCAAGGTGTAAGCTACTGAAAACCCTAGACGGAAGAACACCCTTTCCCAGTGTGGGGTGCCTGACCCTAGGAAGGAGATGGGCCGCCTATCTAATAGGGAAAGAAAGGAGGAAGCTGTCCCTGTATCTACAAGGTATACTACTCATGTTGGTCTTTTCACTGGCTACAACAGAATTAGCCAAAAAAGGGTTACTTAAAAAGGGGGGGACCAAAGGGATAACCACACTGGCGGACATAGTCCAGGAGGGGCGAATGATGGACTTTGAAACCCTGCGAACGAGACACGGGCTGTCACCCATGGACCGCTTCAGATACCTCCAGCTCACACACGCCATTAACACCCAACTCCCGAACCTGGCCGATATACCTGCCTGCTCTCCCCTGGAAACAAACATACTCCCGCACCCCATCCCCCATAAGGTAACCTCCACCCTCTATCAGGCAATTAACTCCTTTGGATCCAGGGAACTTGACAATCTCAGGGCTAAATGGGAACAGGACCTAGGGCCACTAGAGGCGGAGGAGTGGGTGGAGGCCCTGATGTCCCCGAGGGAAATAGGGATAGATGCCAAACTCCGGCTGATTCAGCTCCGAATTCTGCACAGGTCCTACTACTCCAGAACGCAAATGGCCAGTTGGGATGGGGATGTAACCGCAGAATGTAGTCGATGCAAGAGGGCAGAGGGCACCTTCTACCATTTGTTATGGGAGTGTGGGGTACTACAGGAGTTTTGGACTGCGTGTTTACTCCGCCTCTCCAGAATACTTGGCTCCACAATCCCGAGAGACCCTAAGCTTATCCTACTGGGTATAGGGGGCGAAACTGACCTTAACAAGTATGAAAGATTGTTTCTAGGAGTAGCACTTGGTGCTGGAAAGAGACTCACGGCAGCCACATGGGGCTCGGGGGACAGGATAACCATTGACAGATGGTCCAATGAAATGGACAGATGCGCCTCCCTGGAGAGGCGAATTTATAATGCAAGGGGCTCCCCCCGTAAGTTCCAGAAAATATGGGGAAAATGGGAACTATAAATGCTAAGACCAAAACAAGGGACAGCGGCGACGCCCTACGCAGCTGCCGGGTGGAGGGTGCAGATTTCCGAATTCGAGCCCCAGTCCCCCCCACCCCCGCAGAACCACACAACTGTCAAGGAATATGTTGAGCACCCTGTCTATTGCGATCTTGATGATAGGTCTCCTAATGTCTTTTGTGTACTCATGCTGAAAGTGCTACCTTTCTTTTTCTTCTTTTTGTTCTCTGTTTAACAAACCAATAAAAAAAGATTTATTAAAAAAAAAAAAAAAGGGGGGGGGGACCATGACCCATCTACTTTTATTCCGTGAACATTGCAGGGAGGATGTATTTCCTTGAGGCACGTGGGCCCTTTATTGCTTTTATTCACCTTCACAAGAAGTGTATCCACGGTATATAGGCAGATTGGTGTTTTATTGATCCGTCCTGTAAAGTGGACCAAAGAAAGTGAAGAAAATACTAAAAATCCTGTATGGACTGAAGGGTGTCAATCAGAATATAACCAATGTATTTGGTGTTTAAGCAGGTAAGGGCCAACGCTGCGCCCTAATACAAACCAATGTTTTTGCTATTAATGGTAAAGGGTTATGGATTTCAGAATAACCCACAATAAGGTTTAAAAAGAAGAGGAGAGAAAGAAGAGAGCTCTTCTCTACTAAAGAAATATTGATTTTATCCTGTATCCCATATCTTCTTAGGAATATCGTCTATCCAGGTGGTCGACTGGTTTCAATGACGTTCTCGCGCTTGTCATCTTCATCAGGACATGTGATTTCCTGCGTCCCAAAGGATCATCTTATCCGAAAGTTATGGTGGTGGTTACCACATCCAACCTAGGGGGAATGTTAAAAAGAAATTTCGGCCTGGTTCCGGTAGATATTTCTTGTACAGGCAATTTTGCATTTACTTATTTATGATCAAAAGGTGATTTAAAGTGAGTAAACATTTTGTAGATCTATGCAATCTCTTAGTGTTCTGTCCGGTACCCCAAGGGGCCCACATCCCCATTTAGAGATTTACTAGCATGGTTTTCTCGTGATTTCTACTAAACATGTCACATAGAGGTGGAAGTGAAAAATACCTTGTGCCCAGACCGTGTGGATATTAGTCTGGTTGGAGGTGTTGGTAGGTAGAAGCCGGATCTCTGTTCATTATGTTAGATATTCCGGATATGTAGATGGGTGGCCAGATCCCCTATAACAAGGCATAAGGAGCGATTAGGCATTGGTTCTTGTGTTAGTTTAAGTAGAAAGGTACGGTATGCAGTGCTGCTGCCATCGCCTATTCATTAAGCTAGAAAACCGCTTCACTCATTGTGTACTTTTTTTAAAACAGCCTTTTTTAGGCACCACTCGAATTTCCATGGGTGCGTATTGTATAAGCAAATTAGTCTCACAGAGATCATTTTTGCTAGTGCGCATTTGTCTTATTTAAGCGGTTGGTTTTTGTGCCGTTATGGGTGCGCTGGTGTTAGGCAGAAACATGTGCAGTTCCCTTAGGGAACACTGCAAAAGATTTAAGACTACAGGTGTTGGCAGTAAACCCACTTGGTAGCAGTCTGTACCACCCAGATTTATCTGGTAGCTGTGGCTGAGCAGTCAGACTTCTCTCAAGAAGAGTTAGGCAGTATGCAAAGTATATACAATAGGCATTCAGACACACTAATACAAGCAAACACTGACCAGAGCTTTGGTATCAAAGTATATAATTATTTATTTAAAAACACACAGTTTGAAACACTCCAGCACTCTTATTGTAAAATATTCTAAACACAGTTACTATTGTAATATATACACCCCTTTCTCTTTATCAGATAAGTCACAGTAAAACACCACTTATTTTCATACAGAGGTGAGCGCTTAACTAAATGTCACTCCAATAAGTTTGTGAGAAAGGGAGGGAAAAAAACAGAATATGGAAAAGGTACACCACTCTAAGGTTCAGGAACACTGTTAGCAAGGCAGAAGAGCAAAAGTCACTGGTGAGCCAAAGTCCAAAGGCTGGGCCCACTCTTAGAGAGAGCAGAGCACAAATGCGCCCAAGATCACACAGTTACACTAGGCTTAGAAAGTCTTGCAGAGGGTTCAAAAAGATTTTAGAGAGGCTTTAGGAAAGTTTAGCCAGGGTGTCCCAGGCTAACCCAGGTTCGAAAGCCGGGGGCTAAATCTACCCCGTACAGTCGGTAGCAAGGGAAGCCAGGCTGGACACGGTACCTTACGTGGGAAGGATCCTCCAGCGGTGGCAGTTGTTCCTGTCAGTGGGTGCAAGTCGCGTTGTCGTCCAGGGGAAGAGAAGATCTCGACTTGGAGGAAAGATGAAGGTCGTTGCACTACCAGGGACGAAACCAGCCGCTGAGTTTTCCGGTTAAAGGTGGTACCTTTGTTCGCGGTCGTGGTAAAACGTGGTATCCCGGTTGCTGGGGTGCTTGGCACAGGCAAGGCGGCCACGAGGTACGTCGGGAAGGCGAAAAGACAGTGAAACTGGTTATCCCCACCAGTCAAAGGAAGAAGACTCTCCGGCGGGAGATCTCCTCTGTCGTTCGGAAAAGTGGTGAGACGGTCCAGCAGGGCTCCAGCGGTGGTGGTGTCATGGCAGGTCGGCTCAGCTTCTCCCTCGTCGGATTCTTAGGTCCTGTGGCGACTTCTGAAGTTCCAGTCCCCAAAGCCCTGCTTTTATGCAATGATTCACTCAGCCTAGCTGTCACTCAAACATGCTAAGTGGTGAGCCGGCCGGCTCACCACTTGTGCCAATCAGGACGGAGTGCGACTTGAGTTGCCTAGGCAACTCAGTCCAGGGTGCCTAAATTCCCCTCCACCCCTCCTAAGTACCCCAGACAGAGTGGTACCACTTTGGAGGGCTTCTGTGGAGAAGCCCGCCAAAAAGTGGAACAAAGGGCTCGACTTGGGTTGGAGTCACAGAAGAGAACAAACGCCATTTTAGAATCAAGTTTTGGCAAAAAATACCAACCGGAGAATTAATATTAATTAAATAAACCGGCGGTATGTTCGAGGCTACCGTAAATAATTAAATAAAGGTAGTAGCCTAAAACAATGGGAAATCCCATAGGAAAATATTTGCGGTCGAATATAAAAAGTAGTATCCACTGCCACCAGCCAAAACTCGATCAGGGGGGACGGAGACGTGCCCCCTCGACTAACAGACCCCGGGGCAATTGAATTGCCCCAGCCAGTACGTCCACAATATGATGGTTTGTACTGGTTCTGTTCAGAATTTAAGACTAGTAAAGTCAATGGTGACTTTACATGCCCTGGGAGACAGTAGTCAGTCCCAGGGTATGGAGTCTATACTGGGGGGGTCACTATGACACCCCTGTGTCACTGCACTGAGGGTGCTCTGTAACACACATCACAAAAACACATGAAGCCCTATGGAGTAAAAGACCCCATAGCCCATTAAACACATCTAGATTCAAAGAAACCCACTCAAATCATGCCCAAGAGTGAGGGTAAAAGAGTCTCACTCTTGGCAGGAGAAAAAAAAAATAAACCCCAAAAATCCAGCAAAGCTGCTGGGGGACTCACTAGGTTAGGAAATTCAGCCTAAACAGAGAATTCTCCCTAACAGCTGGCGTATGTAAGGCGGATGGTTCAGACAGTGTAGAATCGATTGTATTGTGGATGGCAGAGGCAGTGTTTAAGCTGTCCCTTCTTCCAGAGTATGCCGCGCGATATGTGGGTGCTGTTCTTACATAATGATCGCCTTTCGTACGATCGATTGTGTTATGGATGATAGAGACAGTGCTAAACTCTCCCTCCTTCCTATAACGTGCCACGTAACAGGTGGGCACTGTTCTTACATAGGATTCGACATTCGTTCCTAAAGGCATTGGCCCTCATTACGACCCTGGCGGAATCCGCGGTGCTAAAAGCACCGCGGAGCATGGCGGAAAGCCGCCGATAGCGCCATGGGGGTTGGCGGATTTACCACCCCATGCCGACCTTGGCGGAGCGGTAAATCCCCAATCCCCATTTTACCCTTCCCCATTCCCATTCTTGCCCCATAGGGTATAATGGGAGTGGGGAAGGAGTTAATTACGCCGCCGTAAAGTACGGCGGCGTAATTAACAACGAGGTCCCTTAGCGCCATGGTTTTCTCCGCCCGGTAAAACCAGGCGGAGAAAACCTCCATGGCGCTAAGGGAACTCGTAGTACGGCGGACGGGTCCGCCGCGATTAGCGCTGGTGGAAACCCACTCCGCCAGGGTCGTAATGAGGGCCATTGTCTTACCTGAGCTGTTACGATTCCAGCCTGCAAGTCGGGCCACTTCGCGTTCGATCGCGTACCCGTCACAGCAACACAAAGCAGTTGCTAGGAGACGTGCTAGAAGTATTTGTAGACCGTCGTCTATTTTGATAATGCGTCTCTAAACGGTTGGCCATTTTGGAATGTACTTGACCCGTGGCTAGCAGGCTGATTATCCTTTGACTGTCTTTATCAAGGCTATAAACAATAACCTTGTGATGGTGTAACAGAAAGACAAAATTAGAAAAAGTTAATAAAAGGTTTTATGAATTAAAACAAGACCTATACTTGTGATCTTCGTGGGAGTGCGGATGTAACACCATGGAGGTGCATTACCTTATTGCTATAGGGACACACTCTGATGGTGCTGTGTGCCCTATTCTGTTGCTCTATATATAGAGATCAAACAGTACGGCTATAGAGGGGTTTGCCCCTTCTTCGTTGCGCACAATCTATGTTTTTTGCACTGGACCTTAAGGACAGCCCCGCTGTGGGGTAGATCCTAGATATGTCAATGCCGGTGGCACCCAAAAAAACAGTCATTCAGAGCCCTTGAATTTTTGAACGATGCAAGTCTGCACTGGCATAGTGGGTGCATGGAACAAGTGCAGCAGGCAGTGCAGAAAAGGAGGATCAGGCTCAAGACGGGGTGTAGCAGGGACGCTATTCCAGAGTGAGGCCCCTGCATAGGATAACGATCTCCCTCTGAATCTCTGCTTGAAGAACCGGCTCACTCGCAGAAGGTTGGAGGTAGATGAGCGGAGGGCTCGGGAAGGACAGTATTTAGGTAGATAACGTTTCAGATAGGTAGGTCCCAGGCCCCATAAAGCCTTGTGGACAATGCAGAGGGTCTTGATCTTGAAACATGCAGCCAAGTGAGCCAGTTGAAGGAGTTTAGCGCCGTAGTGATGCGTTCCCTGGGCTTGAGACCAAGGATAAGTCTTGCAGTTCTTTTCTGTATGAGTTGCAGAGGGTGCAGAGCAGAGGCAGGGAGGTTGAGTAGTCCAGCCTTGAGAGAACCAGGGCTCTGGAGACAGTGAGCCGCTGGGGGAAGGTGAGAAAGGGAAGAGTACCTCTGAGGAGGTGTAGCTGGTAGTTCGATTTTTTAGAGATGTCCGAAATGTGAGTGGAGAAGGAGAGAGTGGAGTCGAAGATGTCCCCAAGGTTTTTTGCCTCGCAGGTTGGTGCGGGCGCAAGGCCAAGGGAGGCCGGCTAGAGTGAGAGTGGGAAAGCCGGAGTCCCAATGCAAACAATATCAGTCTTATTGGTGTTGAGGCAGAGGCGGTTTGCAACACACCATGACTGAATTGCAGACAAACAGCCAGATATGAGCGAGGTAGAGGAGGTGGCTGAGGGTAGCCTGAAGGAGAGTTGCATATCATCCGCATAACACTGAAAGTTAGAGATGAAAGTGGCAATCACACGTGCAAGGGCAGCCATGTAGACATTGAAGAACTAGGGGGATAGGTTAGAACCCTGGGTAACGCTACATGTAGAGCAAGTAGGGCTGAAATGGAGGGTAAATGAGTGAAAGTCATAACAGGAAAGGAAATGTGGAGAGACATGGAGGTTGTACATACGGAATGCCAGGTGTGAATGGGGGTATGCTGTAGGTAAGGAGAGAGGTAGGAAAGATAGTGTAGACATGGCTGAAGTAGAACTGCTGTTAGGGATGTGAGGGTAAAGTGGGTCAGGAGAGATTCAGCTAGGTTTTCCAATCTTCCATATCTTGGATGGGTAGGGCATGTTGTTGCCTATAATGCTTTTGCTGATGTCTGCAACTTTAATATGTTTAACGTTTGAGCGGGCAATGATCTTAAAATAATTTATTTCAATACCTCTTTCCCTGATTTTAAATTGAAGTACCAAAGCACCTTTGGTTTACTGAATGAACTAGGATGCAATAATAATGCATGCACTATATAACTTTTAGTGACAGGTTCATTTTAGGGAACTGTTAAATAAAATGTAAGACATTATTAAGATGAATGTTAAGAATATTTGGTTATTGCTAAACATAAAACAAATTTAAACCGCTCTGCGAAAAGAACAGCGAATCAGATGTAAACTGCACATATTTTGAGTAGAGATGCTGCCTAGACGCTCTACACTAAGGGGGTAATTCATGGATTATTTGTGGCGAAAAAAAACGGATTTGTGCGCCATTCTGCCCGCAAATCCCCATTTGTTAAACAGGGATTTGCGGGCAGAATGGCGCACAAATCCTGTTTTTTTCGGCGCAAATAATCCATGAATTACTGTTTAAGTACATTCAAATGTTTGTATATATTGCTTCCATTTACTTTCAGGGCGTACGTGATACTGGGTTAGTGTATTTGTATTTGATCTCAGACTGTATTTAACATATGAGTGACTTGATTTCTTGAAAAATTCAGTAGCAGCCAATTGCAAATAGAAAATGTATAAAATGTTCTTGTTTTCACAATCACAGCTGTTATTTTCTGCTTTCTTGTAGTTTTGCACTTTGACAATCCTGGATGATACACAGCACCCGGTGATCGAAGGAGTGGAGACATTTGTTGTGTACCTGAGCTCAGCCCAAGGAGCCGAAATAGACAAGCCTTTCCAGGCTACAGTTGGAATCAATGACACCTTTCAGGATGGTAGGTCAACCATCCCTTTTCAAAATATATATTTTATTCTTTTAAATTGGTAGATGAACGTACCTCCTCCACCCGCCCCCAAGCCACGTTTACAGTGATTGATTTTACAATCACCAGAGGGCAGTTAAAACACAAGAGGGGAGGGTAGTTTACACTTAAACTCTTCTGATGGTTTTTCTTAGGTTTCAGCCTTTGAATTTAGTAGCCATTCTCTGAACTGAGTATTTGTATTTTCATTTCCATTACTTAAAGAAGTTCAGGGAGGGAGTTAGATGCATGAGGTGTCTATCATTTTTAATCATATGCGAGAACAGAATCACAATTAATCTTATGAATGTCATTTAATAAACAATTTGCTAACTTCTATACTTCACTATACAATTTGCTAACTTCTATACTTCACTATATTCGATGCAGCTGGTCACATGCCATCACAACGTGCTAGAGTATTTGGATGTTCTCACACTACCTTGGGTAGAGAATGAACATAGAGGCTTGTTATGTAGACCTGTTGCAGAGAAAAGATCAGGGAGGCAATTGATGACCTTGCCTCCTGCAATGCTGTGGGCTCTCATGGCGTTGGCACAAAATGTTATATTTAGTTTGAAGAGTTGTTGCCCCTTGTCTGCATATGTTATAGCATGCATAGGGAGATGGGTACACTGCTGGAAAAAAGACAATGGAGGCCCACATTACTGTCCTGGCCAAACTGGGCAATGAATGAAGTGTTTGGTCACCCTAAACGTTGCTCTCTCCTCAGCATTGATTACAGGATTTTTGGTAAAATACTCTGCAGAGTTGCCTTACTGATTCCCAACCTAGTTCTCCTGGACCAAGTGGCCTTTATCCTGGATAGATATACCCGAGATAATTTAAGGAAATTCATTTCAATCTATCCTTAGGTAGCCTCAGACCTCCCTGTAGCCACAGTCCTGCTAGATGCTGATAATTGTCTGGAGTGGCCCTTCTTAAACAACTTTTGAGTAAAGTGGGTTTGGGTGACCTTTTTATTTCTCTGGTTATACATATCGACACTACCCCAACACCCATGGTCTACCACTAGTATTCAGTCGGAACCCATTGCTTTGTCCCAGGGTACAAGATGGAGGTGTCACAGTATTGATTTTTGATGGTATGATAGCCTTCTTGCCAAATGGCTGTATGCCATGGTATAGCAGGAATATTTAGCTGGAATCTTTAACAATTATATTTTCTTAAAGTTCACATTTAAACACACTTTCAACTGCAATGGCCACCACACATTGGGGAGGGGGGGCTGCTGTGAGACTGACAGACAAAACGTAGTATCTTTTTTTAAGTGGTAATATAGCGGTTTAGCTCCCCTTCTGCTTGCCGTTCCCCCTCAACCCATCCTCTACCTCTTCCCCTATACTCCCCCTGCCCTCGCTCTCCCCCACACTTCCCCTCCCCCTCCTCTCTCCCTGTCTCCCCTTCTCTTTTTCCCTCTCTCCCTTAAAGTGACATAGCCCTAAATTTATTTGCTGGACAAAGACAGACATGACCATAACAAGTTTCCAATTTGGCTCATTATATGTACATTGATTGATACAGCCAGGCAAATCACTTATTGTGATATGAGTTAGGAAGCACTTTACATTATACGTTGTAAACCACACAGCTACCTCTCGCTTCATAATTCCTTTACCTGTGCTGCAGTGAATTAATTCTTCCTATCAATATGATTAGTGTATGTGTGTAGGGAATGTTCAGGGAATGGGTATGAAAAATACTGAAGTGAAACGACTTGTACCAAAAACAATTGTTAACAATTTTTTACTCTGCACTTTTGCATTAGAAAACCATACACTACACCACCATGTCAGTACTTTTTTTGATTTTTTTGAATATGCGATTATGCTGGTGAGTTTTTGCAGCTGTAGGAGAAGGGGCATTTTGTAATTCGTAAGCAAGTTGCAATCCCTCACTGATCGAGGAGGGCCTGTGAAAGTGTGAACAAAACAGTGTGTGCTTGCTTCTCAGGCACAGATATCTGGGACATGCCATTTGTTAACTAAAATGTTTTAGGACCCGGGACACAGACTGCTTGCCCCCCTCGCAATGATCAGTCAATAAAGTTAGATTTGGTAACTCAGAATCCTGTTAATGTGAGATAAAATCACTCAAAGGGAGTTGTGTGTCCATGTAATTATGTTTTTTTCAAAATGTCAAAGCCAACACACTTATCCAAATCAGGGACTCACATCTTGATCAAATCAGCAAAACGTGTTTATAATCTGCCTGGTGTATTCGGAAGCTCCCTATGGTGGTTAGCCTACTGCTAATGAAATGTTTGGAGATCCTGTGTGCTGGCTCCAGATTCCAATTGGCAAACAGAAGCTAAGTCTCACAGACACTGTCCCACAGACTCATCACTGACAATGGTTTCATAAAGGGACAACTTTTCCAATTAACAGGATGTATAAGATTAGTCGACACCTCTGATTTCTTTCCTGTATCTTAAAATAAATATTTGTGTGTCCTGTAGTAGATGGTGGCACAGAAATATAATAACATTTTAAAATGAAGAAGCATTGATTTCCGTCCCCACCTCTATTATTACAGTTTCCCCACAGGGCGCTGGTGATGCAGAGTTGGGGAGATATTTCTCCTATGAGCTTTCGGCTTTTGTCATTTGAGGTGTTACAGATTGTTAGGGAGAACTCTAAGAAATGTGCTAATTCCCTCCACTTTAGAGACCCCCAGCAACTTTGCTGGATTTTGAGGACTTGATTTTTTTAACCTGGAGAGAGAGAGAGAGACCCTTTTTTCCGCACACTCTCATGTATTTTAATGTGATTTTGAACTCTGTCTTTCTTTTGGTCGTGGAGTCTGACAAACTCCATAGGCATCATCTTTTACATTGTGGCACACAGCACCGACAGTGCAGTGACACAGGGAAGTCTTTCAGATTTCCCAAAGGTTAAAATACCTTCTCTGGGATAAATTACTGTTTACCAGAGCAGTAAAGTGAAATTGACTTTACTTACATTTGTAACTTTCTAGACCCAGCACCCACTATACTACAATAGGATGGTGGAGGGGGTTACCTAGCATCCTCTTTGTCTAGCTTCTCATGTAACATTTTTATGGTACCCTTTTCTCACGGAATGGCTAGTGGCAGTGGTTTCATTTTAACTAGACCCAGCACACAGTATCCTACAATAATAGGGTGATGGAGGGGTTACCTAGTATCCCCTTTGTCTAGCTTCTCATGTAACATTGTTATGTTACCCTTTTCTCACGGAATGTCTAGTGGCACTGGTTTCGTTTTGAACTACCGTGGTGTGCATTTACTGCGGGCTGCGTTCGCAGCAGCACTAAACACCCAAGGGTGCTATGTTTGTCAAAATGGCTCTGGTCTTCTTTTTTTGCCTTTTTTTGTGTGGAAAGGTCCTCTTGAGATTTACTCTGCGCTCCAAACTAGGTTTGGTCCCATTGTTCACTTTGCATTTGGCAGGATTCACGAGTCAAGCCCGCCTCTGGCTCCTGGGTGTCTGGGGTAGGCAGGAAGTGAAGGAGGTACCCGAAACTCCCTGTGCTTAGTCTCCTAGGAGACCCAAATGCACTCTGTGGTGATTGGCCAGGCCAACTATCTGCTTGGAAGGCAGAGTCAACCGTTGGACGAAGCAACCGAAGAAGAACTTGAAGAGGACGCCTGCTGCAACGTTGGTTTGCCCGGTGAAGCACTGCTGCTGTGCCATGCTGAAACTCCAAATTCATATCAACAGAGAAGCCCCTGCAAGGATGACTTCTCCCCTTGAGTTGGTGGGACCAATCAACCCCAAACTAAGCCACCTGGACATCCATCTCGGAGCTGGTTGAATTTCCACAGAGTTGCTGCTGGAAACCGTATAGCCAGGAAGAGGAACACCAGATTGTGTGCATTGCTTTTAAGCTGGCCTAGAGCTCCAGGAAGATCCTGCAGACTCCCAGGAAGCAGGACTGACCGAGCCGGAGCCCCCTCAACAGAGTGCGAGACCCGAGAAGCAAGGAAAGTCCATCTCGACAGCCAGGAACCACAGTGTTGCTATATTGCGAGCGGTGACCGTCCAATTGTAGTGCAGGAGTCCCAAAATGTCATCCCTCTTGTCCCCACGACTGAGGCCCAGGAACAGAGAGATCTGCAGAGCTGCACAGGAACAGAAGTCCTCTGCTGCACTTTTTCTTCAAAGCAAAGTGTGATCTCTGTAATGTCTGAGAGAACTTACCACTCACTGTAGAGTTGCTTGCATCTTCTACTTCTCACTAGTCTAACCAGCGTGTGGCCCTACATTTGATTCTTCTTTTCTTCAAAGACTTCTAAAACATTGTGCAAAGACTTTTCTACTTACCTACCAGAAGTGCTTCATCCTATATAAGACTTTTGTCCATTGACTTTGGCTTAGCCTGTTGTACTGAATGACTCTTCTTAGGGGATCCAAAAGTATTTGCTTGCTTAAGAATATTTGTGGTCTCTTGTTGTTCTAATAACCTTGTCCTTTTACCAACTTATAACAGTATTCTAAATGCCAACAGTAAGATATTAATGTCCCCATCACCTTAGCTATTGATTTCACCTGAGGGTGTAGGTTGTGTCTGTGGCCCATTCCAAAAGGGTCTTTACCAATTTAGAAACTAAGAGTGTACAGTATTGAAGTATATTTGTGTGGTACTTTTTATATTGTTCCCTTCTGAAGAAGGCTTAGTCTAACTGACTGATGAATAAATTAATAATTGTTTATTCAAGAAACCTTGTGTGTAAGAGTTTATTTGAATGCTTGTCACTGTGACTCTCTGTGTAAATCCCCTACAGCTCACATTAAACCCTCTTGAGAAACTGTGTAGTACAAGCTTATACCAAAGGTTGGGTTTCCTATACCTGTAGTCAGAGGTGTGTGTAGTGCACCCAAAGGGTACTGCATACAAACTCTGCCTAACACAGATTTCAAGTAGTCCTGAGCAATCGTCCCCTCATCGCTCCGGATACCTTCACAGCGAGTTCAGCATTTGTCCTGTTCACTTGAGTTCAGCGATGTGTGTCGAGGTCAGGTGAGGGGTGGGGAGAAGGAACACCAACCCTTAGCTCTCTCACCGGAATAGTAGTAAGCAAAAATGTTTGGAAAGATTTTCTTTTTGCTGCTTTCCTTCCATAGACGTCTATGGGACATCCTTTGTTTTGGCTGCCTTAGGATTTATTTCCCTTGCTTTGTGTCCATTTTTATGGGGAAACTGATCAGTCCCTAAGACTATCAGTACTCAGAGAGTGTGTTTCCCTTAGTGAATTTCTTCCATTTTAAAATCTGCACACATCACCTTAAATGAAGTGCGGTTACGATAATTTGTATCTTTATAACTTTTCTTTTTGTAACTTTGAGGTTACAAAAGCAATGTGTCCAGGATGAGCTGGTGGCAGAGAATATTTTTCTACCGTGTTTATGACTTCTTGCTCGTGCATCTTTGCACTAAACACATAATGCCATAAAAAGTAACATATACTCTAAAATGGCTGTGCCAAGAGATTTGAACCTGTCCTTTGGCCATCTTGGCCTTTGTCCTGCCCTTTTGGATCCGGAATGACCGTACATGTAAAGCCCTTTCACAGGCAAGGCCTCTGCTTTCCCAAGCAACGTGCCGGTCTTTGTGTGTGGCCGGATGTGGGGGCTGGGACTGTCTGGTCCCATTCCACATCAATTTCCCCAAGTGTCTGTTGCTGAGCAGAATGTTTGTCCAATGGCTGTCTATGATTGGATAGCCACTGCCCATTTGAATGGTCCAGATCCTTACCCTTGGTGGACCTGGTAGTGAGTGCAGCCCAAATTCTGAACCAAAGGAGGACCCATTTTGACAGATCATCATTGGCGCCAAGACCCCTATGAAGAAGTTGAGCCCGCTGAAGACCAGTGGACGGCCATTGCAGCTAACCAGCATTAACTCCCGTGCAGTGCCTGTGCAGCCCTGGTCCTCTGTCCCGATCTCGAGAAGGCCCTTGTCAGTGTTTCGACCCCTGTTCTGGTGGGAAAAACCAATCTCAACCCCTACTCAAGGATCCTTGCCTGCTGAGCCTTCGGAACTGTCCCTAGACCACCGGGTGGACTGGTCATTTCTCTCCTGGGCTACTTAGATAATACAGGTTCTGTGAGAAACCTCACGCATACGAAAACAACCTCTGCATCTGTGACCCTTGGGCCTCCCTCAATCTAACCAAGCACAGACATACGTGGCTCCAAAGGATTCCGGAACCCCTGAAGTGGTCTCTTGGTAAATTTGAGCAAGGTGGGTATGTTTACATTCCTGTTTTGTCCCCCCCACTCTGCTCCATAGGGTTACATGGGCGTAAAGTCTGTTCCTATCTCTGTCTCCTGAAGTAGATCGGGGATGGTCTTGTCAAGGATCCTTCCCTGGGACTTTCCTAAGGTGGTGGGATTGAGAGAGACACTTGCCTGAACTTTGCTAAACTTGTGCAACACTTCATCGCAACCACTGGCATTGCTAAATCCAATAGTAAACCTACCTGAACAGCATAGCTTGTGGAACTGGTGAATTTAGGACACTAAGCCCCATCCTGTTTCAGAGCTGGTAGTAATATGAGTTAGAGATCTAATTCTAGGATTGCACATAAGTGTTTTATCTCTAATTTTATTAATTGATTACTTACCTGTGTTTACTGGCTTTGAATCAAATTTGATTTTTTTCTCATCTCATTTTACAACACACAATTATTGAAGTCTTGCTTATGTTATGCTCTCCATTGTTTAACTTTCTAAAGTGTAGGGGTCCTAGTCAGAACCTCCAGTTGTGGGGGCACATATATGTTTGGTAGTAGTTATATGAAAATACTTGCTCAAAAGGTTAAATGCTTAGTGTGTATTTGTAAGGCCAAATAAATCATAGTATATGTTTATACTTGCCTCTCTAAATGGAATTATTGTGTTGCTCTACGTGGTCTCATTGTAGCTCTAGGCCACTCTCACACCCGACCTGAGTTAAAGTCTTGTTACTCTATCTACCTTGATTGGGTTTGGCTAGACTTCAGAATCTTTAAGGTTCACCATAATAGGTTGGGCTCCTGTAATCCACTGCAGGGTTGATTTTAGAAATCCATCTAAACAAGGACTGGCAGGCAGGCTGTTGGAGAGAGCCCAGTGTTCACACTCTGACCCTTGGCAACAATTTTATTCGATATACTGCAATGGCTGTCTTTCTCAGCTAGTGTTGCTCAAACCAGGGCTCTTGCAAAGTGTGCCTTGGGCCCGAGCTAGATGGATACATCAGTTGGCTGCTAAACAATGGCCTGTTGGCTCCACGCTCCTCTATTTCTTGATCCACACAGAAAGTTTTATTACCCTAACTACACATAAACTACACACAAATAAAAGGAAAAAGAAATACAATGTTTGCTCTTCGTGATAGCCCTGCAACAGAAGACCTGAACTGTAGCACTGCAGCACGACTGTACGTGCAAACGGGTTTACAATCTGTGACTGGGGTCATGCAAGCTCCAAGAAGTTTGTAAAACAAAAATATTGCTTATTATTTCAAATAACAGATAATCCAAAACAAAATGCCTTGGTTCTAGTTTACTCATGCAGTTCAAATATGGTGCCATTCTTCACTGAACTGGAGCCTTGTCCATGCATGCAGAATAACTGCGCCCCCAAGCCATCAGCTTTGCTCTGTTAGTTAGGGTTGTTGGGGCGCTCAGCAGAAAGTGCTGGTGCTGGGCAAGTGTGAGCCCAATTTGGGCAACCTTGGCTGATCTTTGTCCACGTCTGGAATGGATGGGCTTGGAGGCCTGCTCGAAGCTGCTTTGCTGCTGTGGCTGTACTTTTTCTATGTGCACATTTGCGAAACAAGGCAGCCACAAATAGACTCCACGTGCATGGGTTTGTTAGTGAGGCCACATGGCACATACTGCAGCCTCTGCAAACAAAAATAAAAAGCACACTGAAAAGCATACTGGCCAACAGCCGCCAGCTCCAATTTGGTTAACCGGTGTAAACAAAGCTACCTTTACTATTCTGCAATGAAGGAGTTCACAACATTTATACTGGAATACCAGTGTATCATTGAACTCCTAATACACAACAGGGTTGTCCACTGTCACCACTAGATGCACATTGTGATAAAGGGTGGAGTTTTTACAATAATATGGCCATACTTTCCCTGTATGCTGCGATTGTATCATTGTACATTAGGATATCCCACCCCTATGGAAGTCTGAACTATTTCCACACACTCCATCAACTAGACACCTGTCCAGTATTGTGGTTGTCCTTTGGATCCCACATTCTGTTAATTAACTTTGAGTGGTCTTCATGGAGCGTTGTGAGGACCTAATCTGTTTGATTCATATAATAATTTTCCCTCCCATGAATCAAAGTGCAAATTAGGTGGGCTCGCCTACCGATCTCCATGTTGGGAAGCATTTTCATGATCAGGATGTTAATCCTACCTGAATTGTTATTTCTAATGGATACATTCCTCCGACGAATTCCTCATCTGAAATTCAGTCCAGACGCAGTCTGACCCAGGTTTTCCCCAGCTTCCTGGTTACACTATGTGGCTGAGAGGATGAGTCCAAGAGTCCTTGGTGCCATATTGTGGCAGAAGTGATGTCATTCATACATATATCCAAACCCACCGGCATCATTTTCTCCAGTTCCTTTTTTGGGGGATCACTCATAGAAATGTTTTTCTCTCAGAACGGTCACACAATATATTTTCTGTAATTTTGCATTGATGCCTCCTATGCCCGGTGTGTCAATGCTACATGTTGGTCTCCCAACCACTTGCTCTGTGTCTTTTTTCTCTAGACACAGGATTGTGGGTCCTGTCAGGCAGTGAGGGAGTGTGTGGCAAGACGTTTTCTAAACTCTTTGAAAACCTGTACCCCTAAGAAATCTTCCCAAGGTATTCCAAATAAGACAACCCTTGGGACAACAACTTTTTTTGGCGGAGATCCGGTCGCTCATAGAGAGCCAGGCAGTGGAGGATGTTCCAGCCTCCCAGTGAGTCTTTGGCTTTTACTCCAGGATTTTCCGCCATTCAGAAGAAGAACCAGGCGGGCCTGAGAGTTGTGCTGGATCTTTCCACCCTCAACCTCTCCTTACCCCTGCAAAAATTCAAGATGGTTACGCCAGCCTTTATAGTGGAGACATTGGACAAGGGAGACTGGATGTGCTCCCTGGACCTGAAGGACGCGTACCTACATGTCCTGATTTGACAGTCCCATCGTTCTTTCCTACAGTTCAGGATCATGGGCTATCATTTCCAATACAATGTCCTTCCGTTTGGCCTCAACTCGGCCCCCAGGGTCTTTACCAGACTCACGAACGCTGTAGCAGCCCTCCTCAGAGAGCAGGGCCTCCACATCTACCCATACCTCGATGACTGACTCGTCAGGGCTACATCTCCGGAAGCGGTTCTCCACTCTTCCAAGGCCCTTACGAACACACTGACAACCTGGGCTTCTCGCTCAACCTCAAGAAGTCACAGCTGCTCCCTACGCAGACCCTGACATTCCTGGGACTCATTTTGGACTCATGCTCCGAGAGGGCTTTCCCGTCGGAAGACAAGATCTCGGCCATCAAGAGGGCCACCACCCACTTCCTCAGCACGGAGGTGACCTCGGCATGGTGGTACCAACATCTCCTGGGTCTACTAGCGGCGGTTCTGTTAGCCGTGCCACATACGAGACTAAGGATGAGAAGGATTCAGCTGCACTTCGCAGCCTCATGGAATAAGTAGCGGGGCTGGCAATCCGGGACGATCAATGTTCCTCCATCTCTTCTCCCGGACCTAACCTGGTGGTCCATAGACGGCAACCTGCGGGTGGGCAAGCCCTTTCGGCTGCCCTCTTCGCAGGCCACCATCACCACAGACTCCTCGCTCGAGGGCTGGGGAGCCACCCTGGACGATCTCTCGGTCCACAGCACCTGGACTCGACAGGAGCAGGAATACCACATTAATTGGTTGGAGCTGAACACCAACTGGCTAGCGCTCAAAGCATTCCTACCACTTCTCAAGGGCAAGGTTGTCCTCATCCAGATAGACAACTCGACCAGCTTGTACTACATCAACAAGCAGGGAGGCACCAGATCTCCTCCTCTGAACCTCCCCAGGGAACCCAACCTGGAGGCGGACAGGCTCAGCAGACTGGGAGCGGACAACTACGATTTGCAGCTAAACGACCTCGTTATTCAGGAGATGTTCAACAGGTGGGGTCACCCCCAAGTAGATCTCTTTGCCACCTGGCACAACAAGAAGTGCCTGCAGTTCGCATCCTGGCAGGGTCAGGGCCCTGGCTTTCTGGGCGACGCATTTCACCTCCAGTGGACCGGCAGGAGGGCCTACGCCTTTCCGCCCACTCCCCTGATCCACTGGGTAATTTGCAAAATCAAGTCACGCCGCCTCCCGACAGGCCCAGCACATCTTCTGGCTCAGCAGTGGGGCAGCATCTTCCACCCTGCGCCAGGGAAACTAGCCCTCACAGCGTGGTACCTGAACAGGTAACACTTCGGCACCTTAGCCTCTCCCAGGCCAATCTGGAGATCATACAGGGTGCCAGGAGCAAAGCCACCAGGGCCCAGTACAACAGAAAAAGGACCAGGTTCTGCCACTGGGCAGACGCCAAGGGAATCGACCCCTTGTCCTGCAATTTGGACGACGTGCTCTCCTTCTCGGTGCACCTCGCTCATTCGGGCGTACAGGTGGACACCTGCCGTACATACCTTGCAGCCATTGGGGCGTACAGGAACTCGGAGGAGGGCACTTTCTCCTCCTCCAACCATTTCATCAAGAAACATCTGACTGGTCTCGCTAGGCTCTACCCGCCAGTCAAGAGACCGCACCCCGTGTGAGACCTTAACATAGTCTTGGGCGCCCTGGCGCACAAACCTTTCGAGCCCATGGCGTCTGTGGACATCAGGCTGGTCACCATCAAGACGGCCTTACTAGTCGGTCTTACCTAATCTCACAGAGTCAGTGAGATTCAGGCGCTGGTCGCCTCTGAACAGTATACCACCTTTCACAAGGACAAGGTAGTCATGCGGACGCACCCGGCCTTTCTGCCCAAGGTTCCATCTGCGTTTCACCTGAACGAGGAAACTGAACGAGGAAATAGTCCTTCCAATGTTCTTTCCTGATCTCAAGGATGAAGCACAGAGAGTGCTGAACTGCCTGGACGTCAGGCGTGCCCTAAAATTCTACTTGGACAGGACCAAGGGCTTCCGCAAGTCGGACGCCCTGTTCGTCACTTTCGGCGGCTCAAGGCCAGGTTATCAGGCTTCTAAGGCTTCCATAACCCACTGGATTGTCTCTGCCTTCAAGGAAGCGTATGAGGGCCAGCACAAGCCGCTCCCGGCCAACATGCATGCCCACGCAGTTAGGGTCAAGGCAACGGCCATCGCATTCCAGCGCCATGTCCTTTGGCAAGTCATAAGCAGGGCGGCCACTTGGGCCTCTCCCTCGGCTTTCTGCAAGCATTACTGTTTGGATGCCGGCTCTAGATCTGATGCGGCTTTCGGACAGGCAGTTCTCAGGAACCTATTTGCTTAAGGAGGGACTCCTCTCCTCCCTGGGGCTACAATTAGTTGTAATCAATACAGTATGGAGGAAAGGGGACGGGACTTAAGAGTAATTATAAGTTACTCACCATAGTGACTAACATACTCTTAGTCCATAATCCCCTTTCCTCCATACATCCTACCAACCTCCCCCCTAATAATACTGGTGTCATTAGGCAATGTTAAAGCTATTGTCGATGCGTCAATGGGGACTGAGGTGTGGCGCCGGAGGGCGGAGTCAGGGCAGCGCATGCTCCATGGGCCGCGCCCCTGCGCACCTCTAAATTTAAAGGGGAAGAAGGTTTTTTCTGGTGAGAAAGATTCTGTTACCCGTCCCTTGGAAGGGACGCCCATACAATATGGAGGAAAGGCGACTATGGACTACGAGTACGTTAGTCACTATGGCGAGTAACTTATAATTTACCGAACATATATGACAAGAACTACCCCAGACTTTTAGAACAGGTGAAGGAAGATCTAGGAAAGTGGACGCCCTTATGAATCTCTTGGTTGGGTCGAGTAGCTACAATTAAGATGGTCACGCTACCAAGGTTACTTTCCAATTTTCAGGACCTGCCTATACCAGTCCGGCCCCCCTTCTTTAAAACTCTTAACAAGTTGGTGTCACGCTTCCTATGGCAGAATAAGCCCCTTGGCTCGTGTTGCGAACCTTGATGACACCTAAAAGTAAGGGGGGAGTGGGCCTACTGGCACTATATGAATATTATGAAGCAGGTCAATTGGGGGTTGTGCAGGAATGATTTTCGGGCGACATGACCAAGCCGTGGGTAAGGATGGATAGAGCAGTAGCCGGAAGCTCCCTGAAAGGGATACTATGACTACACAGGCAAGATAGCCCCCCAAACTCCCGCTTGAGCCAAATACTAGTGGTGGTGTGTGACATATGGGACCGATTAGTAGATGGGGGCTCTCCGACTATGCTCTCTTCCTCCTGGACGGTGCAGGGTTCATTGTGCAATTGCAGAAGGTGGGATGCAAGAAACTAGGAGACACGATTCAGGGGGCAGATATTCGATCCTTTAAGGAGTGCAAACAACAAATTGGACTGTCAGAAAAGGATACAATGGGGTATTGGCAGCTGAGACACTGGATAATGAGTCCAGGGTTCAAGCAGGCAACAGGTAGGAAACTGACTGCGTTCGAGAAATGTATCACTACTCACACAGGAAACAAGCAGATGGTGTTGAAACTATACTAAATTCTAATGGACTCGGGGACCGCCCCTTCATGGGGATACATGAAGAAGTGGGAGACCATAATGAGGCGCAGATCCCTGGGGATCACTGGGAAAACATATGGAGGAATATCCCTAAACTGACATGAGCAATTCAGCTTACCAGGGAGGCCTGGTATAAGATTTTGATGCAATGGCACTACACACCGGAGAGGCTTCATAAGATGTACCCGTCTGTCATGCAAGAATGTTGGAGAGGCTGTACGGGGAGCAGGGATTTGTAGGCACATATCGTGGGAGTGCCCGGTGTTGAGTACGTATTGGGAGGAGGTTGGTGCTCAGATAACGTCAGTGGTTGGGTTGGAGAAGGAATGTTTGTAAAATGCAACATGTTAATAAAAAAGAAACCTACCTAGAATCTCCTCCCAGGTGGCCCGACACTGCCTGATCCCAAACCTGGGAGTTGGCGGCGAGGGGGGGGGGGGGAATTGTAAACTGCGGGAGGATCACCTGGGTGGAGACCAGGCCCATGGAAGTGGTGAGATTGCGCAGGATGAGACAGTATTTTTCCTCAAAGAGGAATACTGTTTACCCAAACTTAAAGGAGGAATTGGCTTATTGCCATTTTGGTGCATCTCAATCCTCTGGTAAGGGTAAAAGGATAAAACCTGAAAGAGTGGCTCCCTTTTGTATTGAACCCAAGAAACCAATCTTTTATACACAAAAAGTAATGACTCTAGGTTCAAGTGTAGGCCCTTTTGATTCATTGCCTGACCTTGTTTAATCAGCCCACCCGAGGGGCATACAAGGCTGCCTGAGAGAGGAGCAATAGAAAGAAGATGCGACAGGAGCTGGAAGGCCTGAGGAGGCAGAAGAAGCAGAGCACTTAGCCAGCAGATTACAAGGAAGTGTGATCACAACAGGGAGGCCAGAGTCCAGAGGCAAATTCCAATTGCAAACTCTGAGTTGGTCCTGTGCTCACAAACACTGAATAGCTTTGGCAGCACTGGAGAGAAAAAAAAGCAGCAGGCAGTCTTTCCAAGTGCGCCTTATTGCTGTGATTGCAGAGCTGAAGTTGTAGTTGTTCCTATGGCCCATGTGCAGAGTCAAACCGAGGGAAACTGGAGAGTAATGAGGCCGGATCGGGAGACCTGTGCAACAGAGGGGTGTGGATCCCAAGCATGCCCGTAGTATTAGCAGCAGAAGAAGTAAAGTCGGGAAGCCGCAGCAGCCCACAGTCTTTATCATTGGGAGTCAGAAAAGGAAGCTCTGTACTCCGGATAAGCAGAGGTTCCTTGCCGGTAACTGTAACCAACTTTTAATTGCACTGGTAAGTACCAACGAGTAGAATATATAGTAGATTTATAGTAGCTATAAATCAATAAGTCTTTCAACAAACAAAGAAGAGACTTCGACCAGTGGATTTTATGTGTGTGAACTTTTGATTTCTTTGGAACAGTTCAAGACTTTGGTTACGACTTTTTGATCCTTGGAGAAAACTGACTTTTTCGACATTCTTGGGGGAGCAAGATACGAGCTTTTCCACTAGAACTAGAATAGGTAGGGGATCCCCTGGTAGAGTAGGTTTAGTTCAGATTGCTGTTATTATTTTTGTGTGTAATAGAATGGCAAATGAAAACTCAGTACAGTGGAGTGAGTCTCACATTTCTGACCCCTCACAATACAAGGAGGAATCCTGCAGTAATTCTTCTGATTGTGGTTGAAGTTAAAACTACTCCAAAAAGTTCCAGCCAGCTGATTACCTGTATAAAGCCTTGAAGACTTCCAGTATTGCCTCCAGCCAAGTCCTTGAGAAGCCCTGCATTGGTCTCATGAAGACTGTTGATGGTACTTTGACCTTTAGGCTAGTGGAACCAACTACCCTTGGCCCAGGCCTGTAGATTCTGCCACCTGAAACCATGGAGGCGTTGTAGGGCCAGCCTGAGGGCTGACCATCTCCAACCAGTGCCCCCAGGCCAAATAAAATAGTGTATTTTTGTACTCTCCTGTCTAACAAGTTTTATTTGAATGCTTTTTGTGTGTCTCATTGTACCACTTCACCAATCCCATTGTTCCTGAAGTCTAAGCCTTATTGCGCAGCTTGCTACCTTGATCGAGGTTCGATAAAAGCAAGTGTTTAAACCCTGTTCCCTATTATGATAGGATGGCCTCCCAGAATCTCCCTCTGGGCTGTGTGATGATTCCAATGGAGCCATCACTGATCTCCCGGTGGCAACCTCCTCCCATGTGGCCAGGGGACGGCAGCTGCTACCTGATCCTGACCCTGCGGATGGCTATTTGAGGGAGGATCACATGGGAGGAAACGTTGGATGAGACATGGAATCTCCCATTTGCCCATGCTGATGACCCCTTAATGCCCAATAGGGGATGTAGATGCATGGCAATAACCCCTTAATGGCTTATTGCCATGCATCTACATCCCCTTTTAATAGAGAAACTTTTTCCCTTAACTCTATAGACCAAAGTTACATCCCTAGTCTAAAATGTGGTAGCGCCAAGACCGCCTTTTCCAGTTCTAAATATTCACCATTTAGAAGTGGCTCATCATTCCAAACTGTTGAAAGTAATTTTCCAAGTAATCTACATCACCCGACAAGAATGGACTCTTTCTCCCACAATCAACCAAATACTGGTAAGAGGAAGAGGGATAGAGCAATGTAGAACGAAAGGAGCCACAAGCTCAATGAGCGTACTAGTCGTTTTCAAAATACACCTGGGCGTGGGAGATTTAAAGATGAGAGGCAAAGTCATAGAGGCTGCTGCTGTTTGGAAGAAGACATCTCATGCAACTGCAAGGCTTGTGAAACATGGAAGCACGAACCGGTGAGTCGAAGCCGAGCAGCTCACCAACAAGGGATAAGACTAACGCTGTGAACACAGGACGTGCCGCAGACACGCTGGGCATTCGGCAATTGAAGAAAGCTGCGTTTACCTACCGGGACATTGGCCGAGACAGGCAGGCAGAGGCGAGGCTGCGAAAGACACCTGTGCGAATCAAGAGCAGCACATAAAGGAAAACCGGCGGTACACTCCTGCTGCTTAAGCACGAACGGGACCAAAAATGCAAAACACCAGAGCCGGTGAGTCAACCCAAGCCGAGTCGGGACACTGAGGCATTTCGGCGACCATGCAGAATACAAACTAGAATAATTAAAGCCATGGTGTGGCGCTGTGGAGCAGCCCAAGATGGCTGCCTAGCTTTTCAGCTCTGTGCGGCCCAGGCATCGATCCGGCTACATCTGCGGTCTCCTTCGCCATCTACCATCGCTGCTTGGCTGTGCTGCTGCCTACACTGCGGGGCGTGTGTTGTGCAAGTTTGGGCCCGATATGACCTTCAAGGGCCTAGATGTGACATCCTTGGCAACTGCTGACCGTGTGCGCACCAGGGCCTGACGCTCGCCTGACTTCTGGCTCCCCTCGCCTGGCTCCCTCCCCAGAGGCCGACACCGTAACAACTGCAGGGGCGGCCCCAGGCCCCCTCCCCCATTAACATCGGCGAGGGTGCTGTGGAGACCCGACATAGTCTGTTGCAGGGGCCCGCGCCTCCCCCGGTACTCGGAGGCCGTGCCTTTTGCTGCGACAGACACCATACCAGCGGCTACGGACTGGCTGCCGCCCAGTTGGGAGGACTCTGCGGCTTGCACCGTCCGTGCGGCGGTCCAGGTGAGGAACGGAGGGAGGTGCGCACAGTGTTTCCCCCGTTGGGGCCCGACATGGCGGACCAGACGCAAGAAATCTAAGCACGCGATGTGACAACGTGCCGTGGCCATCACTGCCCCGCCGCTTAGCAATATTCCTCAATTCACACCTAATATCTCATACTGCCGCCTCGCTGCAACTTACTGCCTCTGCCACGGCCTGCTCACCCTGACGACGCAGAGACACTGGCAGGAGACCTCCGGCCCCGCTGAGGCTACTACCCCCACATCAACATGCCCCCCGCCGGTGAGCCCGCACCATACCTTCTTCTTTCTGCTGCAATGCTGAGTAGATCCAAGAGTGCTGCCCAAGGAGGTACCATGGACACGTTTACTAAATCGGGTCCGTGGGCTGAGCCGGGCCACACGTCAGCTTCACAGGAAGAATCCGACCCGGACCCTCACCATGGGTTGTAGCGCCAGATCTCACCAGGCTGATGGAATCTATAGCCAAAAATGTTGCCTCCTTTCATGAAAAACTTGACAACATTAACACAAATGTTGCCTCACTAAAAACTCGGGTGGACCAGGCGGGTTCTAGGATCACTGAGGCCGAAAATAGAATCTCCGCCAATGAGGACAAAATACACACGCCCCAAGACACTGTGGCCTCCCTGTCGCATGACATGAAGTGTTAAGGCGAAATGTGATGACTTGGAGTCTTGCTCCTGCAGAAACAACCTGCGCATTATAGGATTTCCCGAGAATGCCCTCAGGGGGCGGATGGAAGATGCAGTGGAAAAACTACTCAAAGACCTGCTGGATAATCCGGACCTCTCACCATATTTTACGGTGGAGCGTGCCCACCGGGCCTTATCACCACGCCCTAGGCCGAGCGACAGCCCTAGGCCCATCATCGCTAAGATACTCAATTACCGCGACAGAGACCTCATTCTTCGTTTGTCGTGTGAGAAGGGAGACCTACGATTTGAGGCCCACACTATTAGAATCTTCCCAGGCTTCTCGGTGGCGGTACAGCAGGAGAGGCGTCAATTCCTCGGCGTTAAGAAACTGCTCAGGGAGCGCAACATCCCATCCTGTTCCCGGCGCGACTCAAAATCACCCACAATGGTAAACTGTATTTCTTCACTGTCCCAGACGAAGAGGTGAAATTTATCGAGTTGCAAATACCGCTACATGGCCCAAGAGACGACCGAGCCAACAACAGCTAATCAGGAACAACGTGGCTCATGGAGACTTATCATACCTACTGATCGTTGTTTTATGATGTGTCGATGTCAACCTGACTTTGTCTACTCAGCAAACATGGCTCCCTATCACATGCATTTGGGTCGCAGGCTGGCTCCTAGATGTTATACACTGGCCATTCTCCCCCCTTGATGCCAGGAGCTAGCCATGTGTCCTACCCTCTTCTGCGGATTTGCCCAGATCGAGAGTGCTCTCTAGCTCTGGGGGCCGATTGCAAAATCTGTCTACCGCAGTAACATGTCCGGGACAGCACTGCTGCCCTACATCATGCTTAAAATGCCGGCCGCAGGGCATCAGCGCTCCCCGCTGCAGTTGCAATGTTTAATTTCATTTGGTTGTTGCTAATGTTTGGCCCCTGTTGGGCTGGGATGAGGGCATATCCACGTTGGATCCGGCCCTCCGACCTCCGCCTCCTGGTGGGAGTCGGTTCAATTGTTGGCACCTTTGTTGGGGGTTGGGGGGTTGCACTGCATATCAGGGTTGGGCAGTGAGGGTTGGGGGTGGCACTGTTGGGGTTGGATTAAAGGAAAATGGCATGGCAGGGAGGTACATGACTGCAGCGCAGTGTACCTGTACAGCAAGTGTACGCAAGTTATGGAATGGTAATGAATACTACTGCAGGGATGTCCCATAATACGACACTGTCACTTAATTTCATGACATGGAATATTCGTGGACTGAGTAACTTCAGCAAAGCCCGCAGGATAACTGCCTACGCCCAGAGGCATGGAATTAAGATACTCTTCCTCCAAGAAACTCATGCCCTGGGGCGCCTAGCGACATACCTCGCCCCGACCTGGGGCAACAATAGATACTATACGAAATATTCGACCCAGTCCAGGGGGGTACTTCCCCTAATACACAAATCAGTCCAGTTCTCATTACGCACCAATCACATAGACCCCGAGGGCAGATTTGTAATCCTTCACTGCTCACTCGCCAATACGGAATGCCTCCTGGTGAACACGTATGTCCCTAATTCTGACGCTCTGGATTTCTTTGACGCAATCACCACCATACTCTTGAAGTATATTGGGGTTCCCAATATATGGGGGGGGGGGGCATGAACTTGATTCTGGACAATGAGCTGGACAGATCCGGGACTGCCCGCAGAGCCACATCATGTGCGGCCCATAGATTACATGCACACATAGTCACATTTGGCCTTAAAGACATGTGGCGAGTTCTCAACCAGTAGGCGCGAGAGTATACCTTTTACTCATCGATACATGATAGCCTATCCAGGATAGATCTGTGTCTCATATCAGGCGGCATAGTGGGCAAGAGACACAGATATTACCGCACACACTTTCGGATAACTCACCAGTAACACTGCGCCTTACCCTAGGACAGAACCAGCCCCCCCCCCGCTCCTCCTGGAGATTCAAATCAGAAGCCCTCCAAGATATAGTTTTCAAAGCTGATATTTTGGCTAACATCAACACCTTCTTTGATTGCAACAACAGACAAAATACATCTGATGGGGTCCGTTGGGAGGCATTCAAGGTCTACATCAGGGGGATGTGCATCTCTTAAGAAGCCGGGGTCCTCAAAGTCATTAAAAATAGCTTGCAGAGATCTGAAGCGAAGCTAAAAGAACTTGAGACGGAATACACCTCCGCCCCTTCCCCGACCACGCTGGCACAGATCAGAGCGGAATTGGAAACATTTGAGACCCATGCCTGGAGGGAAATACAATACCACGCCCGTCCCGTAGCAGCCAGGAAATACGGGGAGGATGACAGACCGGGGAGGACACTATCCAGACTAGTCCGTGCAGAGGGTGGCAGGACCCGCATTGACTGCGTCAAGGACGCAGGGGGCACCCTGTGGTGGTCCGACCAAGGCATCCTAGAGACATTCACCACGTTCTACACAACTCTATACGGCCCCCAGCCGGAACACAGCCCACAAGACACAGACGCTCTCCTAGACCAAATCCCCATGACCCTCCTCTCCCGCGTGACCAGCGACCAGCTTGATGTTCCATTCACCCTCAATGAGATAACCGCAGCCATCTCGAACTGTCCGAAGGGCAAGGCACCAGGCCCAGACGGTCTCGCTTCAGAGTTTTACCTGGAGCACATAGCCGTTCTGGCACCCAAACTCCTAGAGGTGTGGAACGAATCACTTATGTTGAACACCCTACCCCAGTCCATGAGCGAGGCGCTCATAACTGTACTTCCCAAGCCGGGCAAACCGCTGGACGAATGCGGCTCATACAGACCCCTGTCTCTAATTAACACTGACATGAAAATATTTGCTAAGATTATTTCCAATAGATTCCTCCCCATTATGATCCACTTAGTTCTCCATGGCCAGAGTGGCTTCGTACCCGGCAGATCCACAGCCCTCAATATCCACCGGTTATTTAATGTCATGTCCAGAATTGACCCCAACGCAAGCGCCGTATCGGTCACCCTCGATGTCCAGAAGGCATTTGACATGGTGTTGTGGCAATATATGTGGGCTGTACTCCACAAAATGGGAATCGGCCCACGCATGATATCATATATCAAACTGCTCTACACAAACCCCATGGCCAGAGTCCTTGTCAATGCCAGGGTCTCTGCCCCCTTTGCCCTCCATAGGGGCACCTGCCAAGGTTGCCCGTTCTCCCCGATACTTTTCGCACTCGCTATTGAACCCGTGGCGGACAACGTCAGAGACAAACACATACGTAAATGCATACGTCTGCGTGACACCCAGGAGATCATCTCACTGTACGCAGATGATGTACTCCTCTATATCGGAGACCCGGCTGTCCACTTCGACCGGATTATTCGGGACATAACAAAAATCGGCACATTTTCAGGCTTCACCATAAACTATACCAAATCTGAAATCTTCCCGCTCCCACTGACCACTCCTCAACCAGCATGCAAATTCCCCCTCCGCTGGTCACCTAAGGGCATCAGATATCTCGGGGTCCAGGTATCCCTCACTAAACCTTCACTATTCGCTGACAATTACGTGGCTACGGCGCAGCTAGCAGAGGCCCAAATGTCGAAATGGCGCACCCTCCCGTTCTCATTATCGGGCAGACTGTCCCTAATCAAAATGATAATTGTCCCTAGGCTGCTCTACGTTTTCGTTAATTTGCCGGTCTGGCCCGGGAAACGATACTTCAAGGACCTACACACTGCATGCGCCCAATTTTTGTGGCACTCTGGCGCGGTTCGTAAGAAGTGGCAACATATGACTCTTCCATACAAGAATGGGGGCTTCACCGCCCCAGACTTCGCTAAATACTGGACCGCTGCACGAGCCCAACATGCTACACACTGGTACACATTCACCGATCCTCCCCCACAGGTGAAACTCGAAAAACTAGCAAGTGAAGGGATTAACACCCTTTCTCTCATACTCCATCATACATTTCATTTTGACGCCCGAGCTGACCCCGTAGCGGCAACAACCATGGCTTGGAAACAAATACTACACACACAACCTGGCCACCACCCGTATTACAAATGGCTGCCCATTTGGCAGTTCCCAAGCCTCAGCCCCACACACGACAAACTCCTAATGAAACACTGGTATGACTTGGGATACCGAGCCCTGACTGACTTATACCCTGAAGGGAAGTTTATCACCCCGCAGACATGGCGCCCCGGTCACTCTGGCTCTGCGCTGGAACTCTTACAATACTTCAGATTGAGAGCAGTGGTCTGTGCCTGGTGGCCCTCATACCCCGACGAACCCCCAGATTCGCCTAAGATCCGCTATATAACCAACTCGTCCGGAGCCAGAGGGATACTATCCACGCTCTACAAAATGCTAATGGCCAACCCTAAGGATGTGCCACAGACGGCACGCGACATGTGGAGCGGTGGGCTAGGCCTGCCCATCACTGATGTAATGTGGAGGAAAATGTGCATACACAACCGCACCACTTCCTTAAACGCCAGATATAGATGTATACAATACAAGCTCCTGAACCGATTATATTACACACCGCGCAGAGTGGGTAGATTCGCAAACAGCCAGGCTCACACTTGTCCCAGACGCAAATCCACAGAGGCAGATCACATATGGACTTGTGGCGCACTAGGCCCGTACTGAAAAGCCATAACAGATGCTCTCTCTGAAATAACAGCGTCCCATATCCCCCCTGAGCCATTAGCTGTACTTTTCGGCCTGTGGGACGAGCCCGAATTGAGAAAAGTGTCCAGGTTTTTTAATGTGGCCACCATGGTGGCCAAAAAATGCATATTACAATGATGGAAGTGCCGCTCCCCCCCTTCTTTTGAGATGTGGATGAGGGCCCTCACCTGGACTCAAACGTGTGAGGAGGATTACATCAATGCCGTCTCGCCCCAAGAATGTATGGATTGAATTCTGTAGCTATCTGAACAGCAAGGAGGACCTAGAACTACTGTCATCCCCCCTCCTGAGGAAGTGAGCTAGACCATTACCGGGACTCACTGAACTGTAAAAACTGAAAGTCTACCTACATTTGTATTACCCATATATCATATAACCATTCATGTAACTGCATCTGTGTATATCTCGTGCACTGTGTTGATTGTCTGTTCTCTCATCATGCCAATAAAAAAAAGTTTAAAAAAAAGAATAATTAAAGCCACAGAAGAGAAAGTAAAGAGGCTGTGTGAGAAACAAGAAAGTATATTGCGAATAAGACCCCTAACAAGATATGATTGTATGTAATACAAATATGTGGGAAGCCAAACCGAATGATGTATCAAGGAGATACACAATACCAAAACGAGTATGCGGAAGTAAAGTAGGAACAACGTGTAAATATAAGCAGTATGGCAGGAGCATAAAAAAGGCAGTTAAAATTGTGTGTGAATATATTAAAGTGTGTAAGTATAAGAAGCACTTGCAGGAAAGTATACCAGGCAATTACAAGTGTGAGTAAAAAGTCCTGGCACAGGAGTATAGCAGGCAGGTGCAAGTTTACCAGAAGTCATAAGAAATATACAACTGTGTTTCTACAGCATGGGGTCTGGCATGGATTCACATGCTCATGAATATTCCCCGTCGTCAGGGTGGGAATCCTCGGCAAAGAAAAAATCAGTTTCAGTTTCGTTTCTGAAATGTCTTTCTACTAGTAACCAATCACTGGTCTCTGGGTCATTCTGCCCCCAGTCAATGACTGCCCTCTACCTAAGCCCCTCCTCTGGCAGCCATCTTCAGATTTTTACCACACGTTCAAGTGTTGGGAGTCCTCGTGCTATAGCTCTCAAGCTTTTACTGCGTTTTGTGTTTTTTCAAAGAGTTTACTCTTATATTTTCGGTCAGTCGAGCCTCAAGCTCCACCGACTTCGCTTCTTATTAACAGGGACCAGTTGTCAGAATTTTCTACACCCCTCAAGGGAAACATTTTGTTGTTTCCACTTCTCAGAGGATTCCGGAAGATTTTGAGGCCTACCTCGTGGACATGGCCTAGGACAAGGGAAGCATGACGCCTACTGGATCCAAGCTGTTCAGGAGCTGCCCTCCTCCAGAACATCTTCAATGAGGATGACCACTCTTGGTGCCTCTACTGCCTTTACGACAACAAAACGCACGTGGAGAAGGACTATGCGTTTTGCAAGAATATGTCCGAATGGACGATGAAGGATCATCGGATTCGACTCACCAACTGGCTGGAAGGGAAGAGCCCAGCAACAGGTGAGAAGAAGAAGAAAACCGAGCAGTCTTCTAAGACCTTTGAGGGCGCTCCGGTGACGGGGGCCCAACAAAAGGCTAAGCACTGCATGTCCGTGGGCTCCGGGAGCGCCGATCGGTCGGGCTCCTCGGCTGCCAGGCAGGGCCACTATCACCAACGCCATCAACCACGAGCCAATTCTCTGGCTCGGTCCAGAGGAAGTCGGAGAACCCGGGTAAGCTTCGGGAGAAGCCCCGGCCGATCCCGACAGAGGGGGAGCGAGGCGGTGACCCTCCCCCCAAGGTGAAGGCCTCAGGCACGCCCAAGGTAGTGAAGGCCCTGATTCACCCGGCTAAGGCTTCGATCGAGGGAGTCGTAGCGGCCCTGGCAAAGCCTACGGAAGCTTCCCCAGTGGAGGCGACCTCAGGGGCTAGAGTTTCCCTGCTACCCAGGAGGGAATCGTCTTTTCAGCCTATCGAGAAGACCCCCGTGAAACCCCAGCAGGGAAAAGAAGGGGGGGGGCACGGTAGTCATAACGGACTCAGATAACACCTCTGAAGATGATTTGGCAAGCGTCCAAAGGATCCTGGACAAGACGTTTGAGGAATCCAAGGCCCACGGGAAGAATCCCGATGAGGCCGACGAGGGGAGCGACGGGGGAGGCGATGAGGAAGATAGGGTCGCGCAGGATCCCGCACCCTGACCGTCGGCCCCGTTGCAGCCGGTACTCTTACCACAGAACAATTCAGGAGCTATCCTGATGGCTATACAGACCCTGTGCGTGGAGATAAGGACGAGGATGCCCTTACCCCCCAAAGAGGACCTAGCGGAGCCTGGTCCGTCGGGGAGCCCGCCTAACAAGCGAGGCGAGTCCATCCTCCCCACCCCCCCCCCTTCAGCCTTCACCCCATCCCCTCCTCCGAGGGACGAGACGGGACCGGAGACGACAGGGGCGACCAGGGAATGGACCTCCGCTCACCACCTCCTCGGGCCTCCCCACCCGACGAAATTGGCTCCTTCCATGCCATGATCGCCAGGGCATCTGAGCTCTTCCAGCTCTGCCCAGAAGAACAGAAGGAAGGTTTCCTCTACCAACGGCGGGAGGCCAAGAGGAAGACTGTCCTCTCAATCCCGTTACTGGACGACATCTGGGACGAGAGGAGCTAGCGCTCCTGAAGAACCTGTCCATGGCTCCTGCCAGGAGAGACCGGTATTAGAAGAAATACCAGGTCCCGGACTCTGCCCCTATGTGTCTCAGGGCACAGCCGTCCCCAGACTCTGTGGTCTCTGCGGCGGCCAAGAAGAAGGTGGCGGGGGCGACGGCGTCTACCTCAACTTCCCCACCGGACGGCGAGGGGAAGAAGCTGGACGCCATGGGACGATGAGTCATTTCATCGGCAGCGATGATGATTAAAGCGACCAACGCCCTTCCGATCGTGGCTCGCTACAACAGGGAGCTGTGGTTCAAGATCGCTCCCTTGCTGAACTTCCTTCCGGATGACAAGAGGGCAGAGGCCCTAGAAATCCTACAGGAAGGCGAGGTGGTGTCAGACCACGCCATCACGGTGGCCACGGACATTGCCGACACCAGCTTTCGTCAGATGAGCAACAGCGTTTGCCTTCGCCAGTGCGGTTGGCTCAAGGCCATCGATTTCCACCAGGACATGCAGAACAGGGTTCTGGACATGCCCTTTGACGGGAACAACCTGTTCGGCAAGACAGTGAACGAGTCACTGCAGGCCATCAGGCGGATACCGAGACGGCTCGGGCCTTGGGTAGTCTTCAACAACGACGGCCATCCTTTCGGAACTCCAGAGACAAACAAGGTGCCTCCAAAGGATTCGGTGGCAGTTCCTCATCGTACCACCAAGCGGCCCACTCCTCGTCGCAGGAGGCCTACAGAGGGTGCGGCAAGACAGGAGGATCCCGTCGTTGCCGCCAAGGAGGCCAAGGCGGCAAGGCCGCGACGAAGGAGGATTGAACCGGCCGTAGCGTCGGGCCCCCAACTGAGCACCCTGGAGGGAGGCCGGCTGGCGAATTTCGTCAGCATGTGGGAGTCCATCTCTACCGACCATTGGGTGCTGGATACCCTGGCCCGTGGGCACACTCTGGAATTTCTAAAGAAGTGTCCCTGTATTCCACCCGTGGCCAGGAAGGAAAACCACATCCCTCAGCTGCTGCTGGAGGTACGGGCGATGCTAAGAAAGGGAGCCGTTGAGCTCGTCCCAAAGAGGCTCCGGGGCTCCGGATTCTACTCGCAATACTTCTTCGTCCGGAAGAAGACCAGCGGTTGGCGACCCATCCTGGACCTTCGTCGCCTGAACAAGTACATCAAGTCCCAGAAGTTCTGGATGGTCACCCTCCAGCACGTGCTGGGACATCCGGAGGAGGGCGACTTCCTTTCGTCGCTGGACTTGGAGGATGCCTACTTTCAAATCCCCATTCTAAAAGGACAACGAAAATTCTTGCGATTTGTGGTCCAAGTGTTAGTGAGAATTCTCGCTTTAGGCTGAATTTCCTAACCTAGTGAGTCCCCCAGCAGCTTTGCTGGATTTCTGGAGTTTGTTTTTTTTTCTCCTGCCAACTGTGACACTCTTTTTCTCCCACTTTTGGGCATGATTTATGGTGTTCCTTTGACTGCTAATGTGTTTTATGGGCTATGGGGTCCTTTACTCCATAGGGTCTCATGTGTTTTTTCTGTGTGTGTTACACAGCACCCTCCGTGCAGTAACACAGGGGTGTCATAGTGACACCCCACCATAGACTCCATACCCTGGGACTGACTACTGTCTCCCAGGGCATGTAAAGTCACCATTGGCTTTACTAGTCCCAAATTATTAACAGAAACCAGTACAAACCATCATATTGTGGACGTACTGGTCGGGGCAATTCGATTGCCCCGGGGTCTGATAGTCGAGGGGGTACGTCTCCGTCCCCCCTGATCGAGTTTTGGCTGGTGGCAGTGGATACTACTTTTTATATTCGACCGCGAATATATCCCTGTGGGATTTTCCCATTGTTCGAGGCTACCAACTTTAATTATTTAATTCTCATAGCCTCGAACATACCGCTGGTTTATTTATTTAATATTAATTCGCTGGTTGGTATTTTTTGCTAGGACTCGATTCTAAAATGGCGATTGTGTTCTCTTCTGTGACTCCAACCCAAGTCGAGCCCTTTGTTCCACTTTTTTGGCAGGCTTCTCCACAGAAGCGGTGCCACTCTGTCTGGGTGCCACAGGGAGTGTGGGAGGGCGTTTAGGCACCCTGGACTGAGTTACCTTGGTAACTCAAGTCGCACTCTTTTGTGATTGGCCCAAGTGGTGAGCCGGCCGGCTCACCACTTAGCATGTTTGATTGACAGCTAGGCTGAGTGAATGGGGATGTGCTGCATAAAAGCAGGGCTTTGGGGACTGGAACTTCAGAAGTCGCCACAGGACCTGAGAATCCAATGAGGGAGAAGCTGAGCTGACCTACCACGACGACACCACCGGTGGAGCCCTGCGGAACCGACTCACCACTTCCCGATGACAGAGAAGATCTCCCGGCTGGAGAGGCTTCTTCCCCTGACTGGTGGGCACAACCAGTTTACCTTCTTCTCTTCGCACCCCAGACCGGCTTGTGGTCGAATTGCCCGTGCCAAGCACCCCGGCAACCGGATAGCCACTTACCATTGGACCACGAATAAAAGGACCGCTCCTTTTACCTGAGAACACCGCGGCTGGTTTCTTCCCTGGCAGTGCAACGGACTCCTGTCTTCCTCCCCGACGAGATCCTCTCTTCCCCCGGACGAAGCACCAACTTGCATCCGCTGCCAGGAACAACTGCCCCCGCTGGAGTATTCCCACCACTTTAGGGTACTGTGTCCGCCAGGCCTCCCTTTCTAAAGATTGCTACAAGGTAATAATAACCCCTTAACCTTCTGGACTGGGCTGGCCGCCTTGACCCTCTAACTGGTCCCTTTCTTTGGTCCAAATCCTTTTTGAACCTTTACAAGACTCTTGTGCACTGCAACCGTGTGACCTTGGACACATTTCGTTTTGATCCTCTTAAAGTGGATCCGGCCTACTGACTCTAAACTCACAGTGTTACTTTGCCTTCCTCTCTTGTGTTCGGGAAAAAGTGTTGGGATCTGTCTTATATTATTCTCTGTTTTTCTCTCCCTTTTAAAAACGAATTATTAGAGTGACATCTACGTTAAGCGCTCACCGCTGTCTGAAAATAAGTGGGGCTTTACTTAAGACTTGTCTAATATTCTTCTAAGGGAGTGTATATCTTTTAGTGGCCGTGTTTTTGAATTGCTTACTATTAGTGCCTGTGTGGGTTTCTAGATGTGGTTTTAAATAAATGATATCTCTTTTACACCAAGCCCTGGTCAGTGTTTTTCCTTGTTCTACTGTGTTCTTTTGACCTATTGTGAATACTCTGTATACTGCCTAACTCTTCTTGAGGGAAGTCTGACTGCTCAGCCACAGCTACCAAGTGAATCTGTGTGGTACAGACTGCTACCAAGTGGGTTTACTGCCAAACACCTGTAGTCTTAAATCTTTTGCAGTGGTCCCAGAGGGAACTGCATAGGTTTCTGCCTAACACCAAGGGCGACACTACCAGTTGAAGGCCCTTCCCTTCGGATTGAAGTCGGCGCCCAGGGTGTTCAGCAAGTGTCTGGTACCAGTGGCGGCGTGGCTGCGCCTACAGGGGATCCACGTCTACCCCTACCTGGACAATTGGCTCATCCGAGCAAAGTCAAGAAAACTTGCCGTCGATCACACAGCGAAGACTGTCCAACTGATCACGTATCTGGGCTTCTCGATCAACTTCGCGAAATCCCACTTGGTACCGTCGCAAGTCGCTCTGTTCCTGGGAGCCAGGCTCGACAGAGTGGTGCGATTTGCTTCTCTGTCGGAGGAAAGGACAAAGGCCATCCTGGGCAAGGTACAATGGCTGTTGACCATGGACGAGGCCAGGGTGAGGTCCATCAAGTCCCTGCTCGGCATGATGTCTACGTGCATCTACCTCGTACGCCTGTGCAGACTGCGGATGTGACCACTACAGGAGTTCCTCGACGCCCGTTGGATGCAAGCGGCGGGCAGCTTCGAAGACAGGATCTCTCTCAACAAGACTTTCCACCAAGCGATCTGGTGGTAGGGCACCTGCATGCATCTGGCGACGGGCATGGACTTCCAGACCCCAGGACATCAGGAAACGGTGACGACGGACGCCTCCCTGGAGGGATGGGGAGCGCACACCGGAGATCTCCATGCAAGAGACCTTTGGCTCCCAGAGGAGAGGTCACTACACATCAATGTCCTGGAGCTACGAGCCGTGTTCTGGGCCCTCTGGTTGTTCCTTCCGTCCCTCCAGGGCAAGGTGGTGAGGGTCTTCACCGACAACACCACCACAATGTTCTACATCAGGAAGCAGGGGAGCACCAGCTCCCCAGCCCTGTCCAAGGAAGCCCAGGATCTGTGGCACTGGGCCGTCACCCAAGGGATGTTCCTGGTACTCTTCCACCTGGCAGGAATAAAGAACACCATCACCGACTCACTCAACAGGGAGCTGCGCTCGTGTCAAGAGTGGGAGCTGCAGCAGGATCAAGTGGATCTCCTCTTTCGACGGTGGGGCAACCCCCAGATCGACCTATATGCGACGGCGACGAACGCCAGGTGCCGGAGGTACGCCAGCAGGTTTCTCCAGCCAGGGAGCATGGGCGATGCCTTCTCATTCCCCTGGGACGCCTGTTCCTGTATGCGTTCCCACTGTTGCCGTTGCTGCTGCGACTCATCAGTCAACTCAGACGGTCCCGGTGCAAGATGATCCTCGTCGTACCGGCGTGGCCGAGGCAGATCTGGGTCCCGGACCTTCTGGACATGTCAGCGTCCCCACCAGTCAAACTGCCGACGGACGCGGATCTTCTCGCCAGGGAGGGAGGCGCCATCCTCCACCACAAGCCGGGATCGCTGAACTTGCAGGCCTGGCTCCTGCAGCTCTAGAGTTCGGAGGATATGATATCCCGGCAGACTGCAAGGAGGTGCTTGCAAAGGCCAGGGCGTCCTCGACTCTCAAGTGCTATGGGCACAAATGGAAGAGGTTCTCTGTCTGGTGCTGTGCACAGAAGATTAACCCTCTGCGGATTACGGCCCCTCAAGTGCTGCCGTACTTGCTATCACTGGCCAAAGCAGGGCTGGCTCATGCCTCCATCAAGATCCACCTGGTGGCTATTTCCCGCTACACCAGAACTCCGGGGCGCTCGTCGCTATGGTCCCATCGCCTGGTGAAGGAGTTCATGAAAGGACTGTTCCGATCGTTCCTGCCAGTGAAGGCTCCGGCCCCAGCGTGGGAGCTCAACGTGGTGCTAACCAGGCTCTTGGGGCCGCCATTCGAGCTCTGCATTCGGCACCGTTGAAGTTCCTGTCGTGGAAGACAGCGTTTCTTGTGGCCATCACGCCGCACGACGAGTGGGAGAGATCCAGGCCCTCTCCTGTAAACCTCCATACCTGACTTTCCACGAGACAAGGGTGGTGCTGAGGACGCACCCCTCCTTCATGCCCAAGGTGCCGTCGGACTTCCATCTCAACAAGCCCTTGGTGTTACCTGTTTTCTTCCCGTCGCCTTCGTCGCCGGCTGAAAGGACTTTGCACTCGCTGGATGTAGTTAGAGCGCTGAAGTTCTACGTGGACCGCATGAAGAGCCTTCGGAAGACATCACAACTGTTTGTGAACTTTGGACCTGTGAACCAAGGGAAGGCCCTCTCGAAGGCTTCCATTTCTAGATGGCTCTCTGGCTGCATCATGCACTGTCACTGGTTGGCAAACCACTGTTGCCCGGCCGCCCGAGAGCCCATTCGACCAGAGCGATTGCTGCTACTACGGCGTTCCCATCTGGTGTTCCCCTGCTCAACATCTGCAGGGCTGCTACGTGGAGGTCCAGGGAGGAGTCCAGAGTCGGCCAGGCAGTGCTACGCAACCTGTCTGCCTGAAGGTGGGCCTGGTGAGGAGGTAAGAGTTGTTTAATGTTGAGTTGATGAAATGCTTAATGTTGAGCCTTGCCACCTCCCGTGGTTGTGCATGTGTGTACTGCTATGTATTCTTGTATTCATGAGCATGTGAATCCATGCCAGACCCCATGCTGGAGAAGGAACAAGTTACTTACCTGTAACTGTTGTTCTCCAGCATGGGTCTGGCATAGATTCACATCCAAAGCCTCCCGCCTACCGCTCTGCGGCTCTTCTCTTGGTCCTACTGCCACTTTACGTGCTACCAAATGTGAAGATGTTTGCCAGAGATGGGGCTTAGGTGTAGAGAGCAGTCATTGGCTGGGGGCAGTATGACCCAGAGACCAGTGATTGGTTACTAGTAGAAAGACAGTTCAGAAACGAAACTGAAACTGATTTTTTCTTTACCAAGGATTCCCAGCCTGACGACTGGGAATATTCATGAGCATGTGAATTCATGCCAGACCCATGCAGGAGAACAACAGTTACAGGTAAGTAACTTGTTCCTTACTAGACAAAAGGAACTTTGTGAAAGAAGTAGAACTACAAGGCTAAACAGATTTGTAAATAACAGTACTGTTATGGGCCAAGGAAGACACAAAGAACTGTTAGGCAAAGACTCATTTGTATTGAAGAGAAATCCAGGGGAAGGGAGCCACCCCCTGGAATCAAGGCTCTTCGTCCATGGAGAACATGTGTGTTGGATCTGTTTATTTTTCCTTTACAAACTTGTTTGGCATCACCTAAGTTTAAAGACTTTTCACGTTTCACCTTATAGTTTAGTTTATAGTGTGAGGGTCAGAATAGAAAGTTTTGGACAGAAGGACAGTTTTGATTTTGACATCCTAACACAGACAGATCCTTGGTTTTTGGTTTTATTTAGAGTAATTTAGAGCAGGGTCAAAGAGTCCTTTTCCAAACCCTTTTGTTTTCAATATACGTCTTTAACCAAATACATGGCTAACTTGTGTCCGAGTTTCATTCCTGGCTCTTCACAGCTAATTCTGGAAATCCATTTTAACAGAACCATTCCACTATTCTTCAGACTGGTTACTTTTTCTCCTGCGCCCTCTACCCCCAGTGATCCATGTCCTGTACTGTGCACTGTCTTGATAGTATGGCGGGTGCTGCATGTTACCTGCTAACATTATTTTGTCTTTTTGATGGCACACATCTGCCCACAACCTGTAGAGATAAAAGGCATGTGGTATGTGTATCAGCATTATCACATCTAATGTAGCTTGACATTTGTGTTCTTAGCATGATGTTTCTTCTTGTGTTAACGACTTTCTGTAATGCATTATGATCACAGGAAATGAAGATGTTTTGATTTTATTCCCAGTTCCCAGCATGCAGTTCAGCAAGGACATGTACACAGTGAAAGAAAAGGAGGGAGCCATTTACCTCCCTGTAATCCGTGTAGGGGACCTAAGTTTCGAGTCATCAGTAAGGTGTTACACACAGGCTCAGACTGCGACTGTCATGGAGGACTTTGAGGAGAGGAGGAATGCAGATGTGTCCCGAATTACATTTCTAAAAGGGGAAAAAGTAAGTGCAATCTACAAAGCTGAAAAAGTTCTCATACACAAGCACACACATCGACTATGACGAGTCTCCCTTGTAAAGTGATGACACACAGTTGTGGTGTTGGATTCTAAACACATTTCTAGTTCTTCATGATTAACACATATTTCGTTTGCGTGTCCTAGTTTACAATCGCAAATCTCTGACAAATGAAACATCCATATTTGTACCACCTCCTTGTCTTGTTTCCTGACAAAGGCCCTTGTCTGTGTGTTCAGCAAACTCCATAACACAAAAAGTACATTTTGCTTCTTGAGAGTGACTCTGCTGTGAAAGAAAACCACCTTTTATAATGTATCTAACATTTCCTTGAAAGGGTCGCAATCCAACACTTGTTTTGTGCCAAACTCTATGCATATGTAGGAGCACCAGCCAAATGCATATTAGACTAGAAACCACTTCCAAAGCAACAGTGCAGCCTAACCTGCTAATGCTCCTTCTCACTGCAAAGCGCACACTTTATGGATTATATACTCTGCTTTTGGGATAATAACAGAGCACTTTATGTGCATCAATTTTAGCTCATTGTCTCTTATTGTCTCTTGTTGTATGTTAGTAACTCCATTTCATTCTAAATATATGGTTCTGCATATGTGCTTCTATTGTAGTCCATGTTAGGCAGAATTCTGTGCAGTTCCATTAGGGAGCACTACAGAAGATTAAGACTACAGGTATGAGCAATAAATCCCCTTTAGTATCAGTCTATACCACAAAGATTTAGTTGGAAGCTGTGGCTAAGCAGTCAGACTTATCTCAAGAGGGAGATGAGCAGTATTCAGGGTTTACACAATAGGGCTATAATACTATGGCACAAGGAAACACTGACCAAAGCGTTGTATTAAAAAGAGTATATATATTTATTTGACACACTTCTAAGTTAACACATTCATCACAGTTATTAAAGCAAGTTAAAATCAATCAGTCAAGAAAAGTATACACAACTCCCTAGTTAAATTGTAGACAGGATTGAGCAAGAGTGAAAACTGAGCAAAACGGCACAGTGAAAACCAAACACAAATGGCACTCTAGCAATTTCTCACAAGGGAGGGAAAGCACAAGTTATACAGGAATATATTCTTAAACACCCTAGCAACACTTCCTATAAGTTTGTGAACAAGTTTAGACAAGGCAGTACTTTAGCATGTATAATACTTAAATGAATACCAAGCAAAATGGCACTTCACAAGTTTTAAAAGTGGGAAGGAAAAGGTGGTTATAAGAAGTAGGTGCATCAACACAGTTCTAGTTGAGAAGCAATCTAGAGAAGGCAGTTCTAACAAATTCAGCCAGAGTCAATAGGCATGTGCCAGAGTCAGTGGTACAGGGCAAAGAGCCCAGGAGCAAAATGTTCTTGTAGCTGCAGTCATGTCTTTGTTAAACGATTCGAAAAGGTGGATGGAGAAGGTGAAAGACAATGTTAGAGGATAGGGGCGGCCAACCCAGCAGGTTGGTAAAGGATTTAAAACACCTTTAGCACTACCACACAAAAAGGGAGGCCTGGTGGAACAAAGTACCTTAAAATGTAGAAGAGGCTCCTGCGGTGGCGGTTGTTCCTGGCAGTTCCTGCAGTTCGGGAGATCCAGCAGAGGAAGAGAGACTCTCGTCATGGAGGAAGGTTTGAGTTACTGCACTGCCCAGGGATGAAACCAGCCGCGGTGCTGCCCAACGAATAAAAGGTACGCTCCTTTAAATCGAGTTCCGGGTGGACCGGTGCCTGGCTATCCGGTCTCCGAGTGCAGGGCACTGGCGATTTGACCAAGGCAGGTCCAGGAAGGCGATTGGCAAACTGGTTGGCCCCACCAGCTCAAGGAAAGAAGGCTTTTGCAGTTGAAGATCTTCTCTCGTCGTGTGGAGAAAAGTGGTGAGACGCTGCAGCAGGGCTTCACCGGTGGTTCAGTCGTTGCAGATGTCTTTGGCTTCTCTCCTCTTCGGCTTGTTAGTTCCGGTGGCCTCTCTTGCTCTTCCAGTCCTCAGGACCATGCTTTTATGCAAAAAGATCCTCATTCATACAGCCTAGCTGTCACTCGAACAGTGGAGTGGTCATCCTGGCGGGAGATCCTCCAGCCTATCAGGGCAGGGTGCGACATGGGTTGCTGAGGCAACCCTGTCCAGGGGTCCTATTCCCCCTCCCACACAATGGATCCATCCCAGACTCAGTGGTGCCGAAAGGAGGGCTTCTTGGCAGAAGCCTGCCAAAAGGACGAACAAATGATCCCCGACCTGGGTTAGGAGTTTAGAGAAAGACACGAGAAAGAATTTATATAAAAGTTCTGGCAAATAAAACCTGCCTGAGAAAAGTTAATATAATAAAACCTACCGGAGTAAAGTTAATATAAAAATAAACCGGCGGGGGCGTGGCCTGCATGGCCAGCAATGCGGCTGCTTCCTTGAGGGCCTCCGTCCGAGACCCGCGGCATTCAGCATTTAATCAATCCCTGGCGATCGGATCGAATCGACTGATGGAGTTATGGCGAGCTCATATGCTGGGGCACCCGCCGATGTGCAGCAAGGCTCCACTATTCCCCGATTGAGCACTGAAATGGATCGAATTCTCCCGCGCTCGCGGTCCGGCAGCAACACTTCCAAGATGGTGGACGGGACCTACTGAGGGAGCGGAGGAGGAGCTGAGAGGAGAGATTTCTCGCTCCGTCGCTCGCAGCACACTCCTGTGGCTCCAAAGTGCTGACGGGGACGGCGCCGTGAAGACGGAGGGCTCCCCTCTCTGTGGGTGAGCAGCGAAGAGCCCCGGAGCTGGACCCGGAGCGAAGACTGGGAGGACTGCGGCACCCGAAAGCGGCGACAAAAGAGAGTGAGCCCAACCCTCATAAGCATCGGCCCTGCGGAGTGAGCGAAGCGCTCGGCCCCCGAGGCACTTACTGAGGGCTCTGGAGCCTCGCTCTGACTCGGCCCAATGGGGGCGAGTCACTTGAGCCCCTGACAAGTGGCGGTACTCCGGCTCCCCCTCCCACAACACCACCCCAGCTACGGCAGAGGGACCCAGACGCAGGGAAGGAGAGAGCCCCGTTCCACGGCCATAGGAGCCTGAACCCGGACCCCCGCTGGCCCAGCCACTGGATGAATTCCTGGGGCGCCCCTGCCCACCATCACCCTGATATCCCGGATCTCAGCCCTGGCGTGGAGCCTAAAGCATCATCTCCTTGGCGGGCAGTCTCACCGCTTCTTTCTTGCCAATCACACCCGAAGCCAGGTAGCTAGCAAACTGAATCCATCAGGCTATCATTCCTGGTGACCAAGAAGTTCCCACAGCAGGCCCTACCATTGACGAATCCTTTCCTCCACATGCCCCCAAACAAAGAGATCACCGAATCCCGACTGCCCTCCGCGACCCAACCAGAAGAGGAACCCCACGGTCACTGTACTAGCAAGATGTCGAAGCTCACTAAAACAACCAAAACCTCAGACATTTCCACCATGCTCCTAGCAGCGGATAAGGCAAAGAAACCGGACCTCCCCCCTAAACTCACCCCACACAAGGCCCCTGAAGAACAAAGTAAGCTGGCCACCAAAGATGACATCTTGGCCTTCATGCGGGACATCAAAGCTGAGTTTAGGTCCTGCATGACCGAGCTCACTAAACGTCTGGAAAAGACAGACCAACGACTCACAGAAGCCGAACAGAGGGTGGGAGAAGTCGAGGACTTGACCCAGAGCCATGACGCAACGTTAATAGAAATGCGACGCGAGATCCAAGTGCTCCAGACTAGAAGCGAAGTGCTCGAATTTAAGAAGGAGGACCTGGAGAATAGGCACGACGGAATAGCCTGCACATTCGAGGGGTCCCGTCGTCTATCCAACACAGAGAGTTACCGGAATACATAAGCAATTTTTTCCAGGCCCTCCTCCCGCTCACGTACAAAGCCCAACTCGTCCTGGACCGAACCCACAGATTGCGCCCGAGGCGAGGAGTCGACTCAGACTGCCCCCCAGACGTAATCACTAGGGTCCATTTCTACGCCACCAAAGAGGCCATCTCAGCGATAAGCCGCACCAAGGACGAGCTCTCATTCATGGGTACCCCACTTCAGATATTCCAGGATCTCTCCCTGATGACCCTACAGAAAAGAAGAGCTCTCAAGCCCTTGACCCTGTTCCTCCAAAGCCAGCAGATCCGCTACCGATGGCTGTTCCCTTCCACTCTTCAATTCACATACCATGGAACCCTGCGCAAAATCAGCCATCTAGAGGATGCGAAGTCCATCTTGCACCCAAACTCTCCGGAGGCCTCGCTCTCCTCCAGTCCACATCTCCAGTCAGAAGAACCGGACCAATCACCCCAAAGACAGCATCAACAATCCTGGTCTAAAGCACAGAGACGCCGGAAGATGAGATGATCCAGTCATATCCTTCTATCCTGAAATAGCCGATCCCGGAACCAAAGCGGAACACAACAATGCCGCGGGCCCCGAGCGGCCCACACCCCACTCCGAGGAGTATGTCACCAACCCACCCTTGGAGGCGAACCAAGTTTAATGGCTCTACCCCTGCCCCGTTGGCTGGGAAAACTGTTTTGGCCCCGTTGGGCGTGGAGGAGGCCGCACAGAAAACCCCAGCCCCCCACACATATTCATGTTCACCCTCCCTTTCAAGTTTACCCTCCCGTTGGAGAGGTCATAAAACATGACCAATAGAGAACCGCATTGTCACCAAGCTCTTAGATGATGCCTGAAACTCATAGCTCTCCCCCCCCAGAACCCACCCCAGCCATCGAGGAAAGTCCACGAAGCCCCTCAACCACACCTGAAAGTGAAGTTCATGACCCTCAACGTCAGAGGCTTAAACGGACCGCAGAAGAGTTAATCCATGCTACAGCGTCTACAGAATGAAGAGGCCTCGGTCGTATTCCTTCAAGAAACCCACCTGATCCCAGCAGATTTCATTAGGCTCCGCGACAGACAATTCATGTTACAATTTCTGGCATCGAACGGCACCAAGAAAGGTGGAGCAGCGTTACTCATCGCTAAGACACTTAGACCCTAAATCTTAGACACTTTGCCCAGACGGCCGCTTCGTAGCAATTAAATGCCGGATCTACGGCCAGCTGTACTCCCTCATTTCGATCTACGCCCCGAATGATAAACAGGAAGAGTTCTACTCAGCCTTGGAAGATGCCTCTTGGCCATTAGTTGAGGGACAGACAATAATAGGGGGAGACTTCAATGGAGCCTCTGACCCAATCAAAGATAAGTCTCACCCCCCAGCTCGTAAAGACTATAGTGTGGCAACAGCTCTGCTCAAACTATTCCGAACCTTAGATGTGGTCGACACTTGGAGAGTCTTACATCCGGAAGCCCGCGACTATTCATTCTACATCGACCTGCTGCTGGCTCCCCCCCCGCCAAGTAATGGCTTACACCGATGAGGTAACCATAGGTCCCAGAATCCTATCGGATCATGTCCCGGTCATGCTAACATTGAGAGGCCATGACCCGGATCCGCTCCTAAAACGCAAGTGGTCCCTATATGACCCGATCTTGAATGACATGTCACTGAGGGACGTGGTAGCGAAAGCCATCAAAGACTACTTCAAGGAAAACAAGAGCAAAGACACCTCACCGGCCAATACGTGGGACGCAATGAAAGCAGTTGTGAGAGGGGTCCTAATCTCCCAAGGAGCGGCCTATCACAAAAAGAAGCGACAGTCTTGCCAGATCTTACAGGAGGAAGTAGAGAAAGGGGAAGCTGTATGTAAAGCAAAAAAGTGGACGCCCAGAACCCATCGAGCCCTGCAGATAGCTCGGAAGAAGCTAGAAGCACATTATGCTGAAGACACAGCCCAGATTCTCGCCAGAACTAAGCAGAGCTACTACGCCAAAGGAAACAAGGCCAACAAATTCCTGGTGGAAAAGCTGCCGAAGACCAGAAAGAGAAACTCCATCCTGGGCCTCCGTGATTCCCAGGGCAGAGTCCAGTTCGCAGAGGGAGACGAGCAAAGCATTGCAGTAGCTCACCTCGCAGACACTAACAGCTTCCCCGAGATCGCCCGAAGAGCAGCTCTCTTACCTGCTAGACGCAGCGCTTCCCCATATCGCCCCTACGGTACGAGATGAGCTAGAGACCCCGATCACAAGCGAAGAGGTCGACAAAGTCATCAAGAGTCTCAAACCAAGGGCCCCGGGTCCAGATGGATTCTCGACCCGCTTTTACAAAGTGTTCCGCTCGCAGTTGGTGACCCCCCTGACATCGCTCTTTAACTCTTTTGCCGCTTTGGGGTCAATTACCCCATCAATGCAGGAATTGATCACTGTCCTCGCCCTGAAGCCGGGAAAAGACCCCGGAGACATCACAGCATATAGACCCATCTCCCTACTAACCTGGATGCTAACATTTACTCAAAAGTCTTGGCTAACCCATTAGCGAGGGTGCTCCCGGAATTTATCGACCCAGACCAGACAGGATTCGTACTGAACAGATCCGCTGCAGACAATGTCCGCAGGGTCCTAATTCTGGTCGAAGTCACTCAGCGAGATGCGCAAAAACTGACTGTGCTAGCTTTAGATGCGACTAAGGCCTTTGACAAAGTGGACTGGTCATTCCTCTGACTCACCCTAGAGTCCTTTCACTTCAGACCCGCATTTCAGAAACTCATCTTGGCGAACTACTAATCACCGAAGACCTTGCTCCATGTTAACGGCTCCCTATCTAACCTGATCCCTTTATCATGCGGCACCAGGCAAGGATGTCCCTTATCTCCCCTGCTCTTCGCCCTGGTCATGGAGCCACTGGCCCAACGGATCCGACTGAACCCCAGAATCAAAGGCCTCCAAGTAGGCCCCACTCAATATAAAATAGCACTGTATGCGGATGATGTGTTAACCATATCGTACACCACCCAATCGCTGAGGTCCTCCCTGGCAGAAATTCATCGCTTTGGTAAAGTTTCAGGATTCGCAATAAACTTCGCGAAATCATCGGCTCTGGGGGTGAGACTGGAGCAGGAAGATAAGGATTCCTTCAGAGCTCTCTGCCCGATCCAACTTAGCGAAAAGTCCATCCCCTACCTAGGAGTACAGATCACAGCCCGACCGGAAGATACCTACCAAGCGAATTTTCAGCCGCTATTCAAGACCTTGGAGGAAGACCTCACTCGCTGGCTCTCACAGGAGATCTCGCTATTGGGCCGTATAGCGGCATGTAAAATGAACCTCCTTCCACGGCTGCTTTACACTTGCTCGGCCATTCCAGTTTTGATCCCCCGGCCCCCACTCTTGCACCTCCAGAGGAAGGTACTACGCTTCATCTGGAAAGGTAAAAAGTCAAGGATCCCGCTCAGGACGATGCTGAGCAGTCTGAACTTAGGAGGCCTAGGGGTCCCAGACCTCCAGAAATACCAGATTGCGGCCCAGCTAGCTTACACTGAAGGCTGGACGATAAGTTCGAACAGACCCAGATGGGTCGAGATTGAACAATCCCGCTTACCCCTCCCCCTCTGCTTCCTCTTGCATCTTCCCCCCGTCCTCCGGAGAACGTGGCCGGCCATCCTATCTTCCACTAAGCAGACTTTAAAAGCCTGAGAATGGACACGTAAACAGAGAGGAATCCCCAGAGACCTAGGCCCAGCTTCTCCGGTATTTCATAACCCGACGTTCTCCCCAGGAACCCATCCAGCGAACTTTAAGAACTGGATCGCTGGCGGCCTCAGCTCCCTAAGCCAGCTTTTTGAGGGGAATCGGCCGCTCACCTTTGAACAATGCAAAAACACCTTTGGCCTGGCGGAAACACAGATTCACATATGCGCAACTACACATTGGTGTTCCCATCCAGCAACATGCGAGGCAGCGACACGAGACCTAGACCCTACAGAGCTGACAATCGCAGATCCCCCACACCGAGGGCGAATCTCAGCGATGTACAAGCTGTTGCAGACAAATTTTCTCGCCGCTAGAGCAACCTACATGAACCAATGGGAAACAGACCTAGGACACCCGATAGAAGACCAGGTCTGGTCAGACGTTTGGTCTCGCACACGTGCCTCTTCCTTCTGCATTACTATTCATGAGTGTGCCCATAAACTACTTCTAAGATGGTACTACCCACTGCTCAGACTGCATCATTTCAACCCAGCCTTGGACCCTCGATGCTGGCGTCGATGCGGCCTCCAGGGATCGTTCATTCATATGTGGTGGTCTTGCCCAATGGTTGCAAATTTCTGGGCCCAATGCATCGCCACCATAGCAGACATAACTGAGATAATGCTGCCCTTGGAGCCAGAACCAATTCTATCAGGAGCCCCGATGCCAAGCATATACCCAAGATCGGGCAGAAGAGCCACCCTCCTTACTCACCTGCTCCTGGCCGCTAAAATCACGGTGGCACGAACCTGGAAATCGCCGGAAGGACCCCTAATGATCCTATGGTGGCTGAAACTCTGGGACATTTTTGTCGCAGAAAAGATCACGGCGGCAAACAGAGGCCTCCTTCACCGCTTCACTAACATTTGGTCCCCAGTAATAGACTATGACCAGAGCTATCCAGCTCTAACTTTTAAGCCACGGGCGGTAGCAAATGCTCTAATGGCTGGGAGCACGGAGATGATACAACGGACAGAAGAACAAGATTTGGACGTTAACTGAGGGGGAACGGGAATGGGGTTGGTAAGGGAGGACATGATCAATGAGCTGTATAGATTGTCATGAAAGAGTATGTTGTAATCTACTTTTCTCTGGTGTGTCGATCAAAAATAAACATGTTTAAAAAAAAATAATAAACCGGCGGTATGTTAGAGGCTGTCAGTAAATGTAGTAGCCTCGAACAATGGGAAAATCCCATAGGGAAATATTCGCGGTCGAATATTTTTGGTAGTAACCACTGCCACCAGCCAGAAATTTTTGAGAGAGGGACTGTACGGTCCCCTCTCGAAAATGAACATAAGGGAAAATGTATTAATCCTTGCCAGTACCTCCATAGTAAGATGGGTTGTACTGGTTTTGTTCATAAAGATTGACTAGTAAAGTCAATGGGAATTTTACATGCCCTGGGAGACAGTAGTCAGTCCCAAGGTATGGAGTCTATGTTTAGGGGTCGCTACGACACCCCTGAGTCACTGCACGGAGGGTGCTATGTAAAACATGTGGATAAAGATGGTTTCTATGGGGGTGAGATAAACCCCATAGACATTAAACATAGAACACACATAGCAAATATGCCTAAGAGTGGGAAAAAGAGTCACACTCTTAGCAGGAGAAAAAAACAAACCCTTCAAACCCAGCAAAGCTGCTGGGGGACTCTATATAGGTAAGGGAAATTAGCCATAGAATGAGAATTCTCCCTAACACTCCACAATTCTTTCAGTTCTTCCATCTAAAAACCTACATCCAGTAGTTGATAGTACAATCAAACCATTAATATAAGAGTTGTAATGTGTTTCCCTTATTTCGAGATACATCACAGATCCACCAACCTATCATAAAACCATAAACACTGTTTGCTACTTTGGATTTACAACTATGAACCATGTGCGAGCAACTGACTGTGTTCCCTCTGCAGGTTGTCTTCTCATCTTGCCTGCCTCGCAACCATGAGATTTCCTCTGGTACCTTTCCAAATCATGCACAGAGTGTATATGGGGACAGAAGAGTCACTTCCTGTCAGTCAATGTCTTTTTACACGTAGAGAGTCCCAAAGTGTCCTCAATGCCTGAGCCCATTCTCTTCACTTCCACATACCCCTGTTTGAGTACCCCCGTTTCTGTGTTATGAAGAAGATCCAATGGCGTTATGCTTGATTGCGGGAGCACAGGACTCCCCTGAGTACCGAAGCAGCTTTCCAATACATCAGTGCACAACTTCAAGGCTTTCTGCTATCAGTCTCCATCACATGGTTCAATCACTGTCATTGTGTTTCATTCATTTTTTATTAGGAAATATTGCACATATTATTACAATTATCATTCATTTGTACGTATGTGAAAAAATGTAATGTTGCAGTGATCATTGGAGTGAATGGATGTTTTGCATCCTATTTGCCCAAACCAATTACTTTAGGTGCCTCTTAATGTTATATATTTGCTGAAGCTTTTTCTTTAATTATACCTACAAAACGCAAGCTAATGAGTATGTCTGCTTTCAGCTTACGCTATTAAAATGATCACGTGGATCTAGTGTATTTAATTACAGTGAAAATGGTGTCCACCAGTATAAAACAAGGATGTATTATAGAATGGATACCCAGGTCTAGAAGACTGCATTAGTTGCAGTGCAGGATACTTATCTGATCCCCTGGGGCTGAATTCCACATTAGCTGCTAAACCCCTCAGACACCTAAGAACTATCGTTCTACAGGAGATTGAATGTCATTCTCTAATCACCATGCCCTCGGGGGGGGGGGGGGGGGAGTGTAATGGGGGAAGGGAAGTGGATCAAATTCAAAACTGCAGATCTTCTCTACAGGTGAATCTGGGTCCACGAAGAGAAAGAAAAAGAAAACTGCTCTTTTTCCCACTACAACCACCACCTTCCAGCACCCCTTCTGTGTGTTACCTGTTCGCCTTCTCTAAGAGCCTGAAGGAGATTTAAGAAGGTTCTGACAGGTCCTTTAAGAATAATGGGTTTCTTTGAATAATCATACACTTACTGTACACCAATTTGTGCTAAGGTTTGAAAATAATGTTCCAATAGGCTTACCTGGAAGACAACCAGTGCTTGTCTTACTTGTGAATTTGTTGGTTGTAACCTACTATTCTCAAATTAACTGCTCCTTATTTCCTGATCTAACTAGCTATCCCTAACCTTCCCTATACTAGATCAAGCTTTGTTTTTATTCTCTTCCTAAGTAGTAATTTCTTCTAATTTTAGTCTCTGAAGGTCTTTTCCTGAATCTCTTAATGTTGTCCTGTCTTGTTTTCAGCTCTAATTTCTGACCTGTATTGAGCTAGTTGAGGACAGATTATCCCTGAACCTTGAACTTTTTTCACAGTTCACCTTGGATCTCTCAATAGCGCTGGTCTCGTATTTGACTGGCTTAACTTGTTCATAGCTATAAGAGTTTCCTCTGGTGTTAAATCTGTATAGTTATACAATGAACGTCTGCGATGATCTTTTGTTCCCGGTGAAGCAAAAAGTGCCATCAGCCAGGCACTGAGGGGAAAAGGGACTCTGGCTGCACTTAGGAGCTGCACCGACTCCAGGATGCTATGCCACTCAAACATCCCTCCAGAACCAGGTATCTTCAATGGAATGGTGAGAGGGCGTTCCCCCAACATGGGTACAGTACCGGAACCTTTGGCAGCGAAAACTTGAGCTTCCCCTTTAAATTTAGTCCAGCGTGCGGGGGTGCGGCCCTGGGCATGGGAACGCCCCCAAGGCCCTGCCCTGCGTCGCCTCACCCAAGTCCGTTTTTCCGCATGGACAGTGTCGGACCTGGCAGCTAGGCGCTGAGACTTTTTAACTTTTTGCTTGCTCCCTGTGATTGTTTTTATTTTCAGTCTTCTTCACCTCTCTTCAGCGCCTTGCCTCCCCCGGTGCATGTCGGCTGCAGGAGGATTCACGTTATGCGCATCCTGCGAATGCTCATTCCCGGGCTCGGACCCCCATACGCTCTGTCTTGAGTGCCTGCGGCCCGACCACTGCTGGGACATGTGCGTGGCTTGCAGCGCTCTCGGTAACTGGGCATTGAAGAACCATATTTCATGCTGGAGGGAGATCTTCCACGCTTCTCCTATAGGCCAGGAGTTTGTCTCCAGGACTCCACATCAAGACAAGGTAGGCTTTTTGTTTAGTACAGCTCCTCAGTGCGGAAACCCCTTCCAGGTGGATTCCACAGGAAAAGGGTACCTTGGATTCTGGTTCTGGCAGACCCGAGGCTGTTAAGGCTACCGGCTCCAAAGCCGAGGGGATTTTCTGCCCGATTCCGTCGGTAGACCCAATGCTGGCGAGGCTACCGGCTCCCAAACCGAGGGGCTCAGGAACTCTACCGGGTGTTCCACAGAGGGGCGGTCAAGATCGTCCTCCGGTTCGGCCCCAGTGGGCAAGGGATTATCCAAGCCTGCGTCTCTGCGGCATCTAACAACTCGGCTGAACTCTTTAAATTCTGCAAGGAACTGGCTAATCCTGCCACAGTCTCTTCCTCTCATGTCTCTTCCTCTCCTGTCCCTTCCCAGGCCCTCTGCACGGCACTGGCTTCTCACTTCATTTAAAAAACTCAGGACATCCTGTCCTCACTCTCCTCCTCTCATCCCCCTCCCGCTATTCCCTGCTCTTCCTGTGGCCCTTCTGCAGCCACCCCTCCTCTCTCCTTCTATGCCTTTCCCCTTTTCTCTCCAGACACGGTTTCTAGACAAGTCTGATCTATGAAAGTCTCGTCGAAACAGGTTCACCCCTGTTCCTCCAAAACTATCAAGGATCACATCGACTCCCTGGCTTCTGCCCTGGCAGATTTCTGCAATCACTCCTTCCCCACTGGAGTCTTCCCTTCCCCACTGAGGCACTCCCTTGTGCACCCTCTTCTTAAGAAACCCTCTTCCGACCCCTCCTGCCTGGCTAACTATCGCCCAATCTCCATTACTCCCTTCCTGGACAAGCTCCTGGAGAAACTGGCCATCTCCCAGCTCAATCTCCACACTGAATCTGTTGGTTGTCTTCATGACCATCAGTCTGGCTTCAGAGCTGCCAGAAGCACGGAAACTGCTCTCCTGAACATCCGTGAAGACCTGCTCACCAACCTCGACTCTAATACCCCTTGCGTTCTTATCTTGCTTGATCTCTCTTCTGCCTTTGACACTGTCAACCATGCCATCCTGCTCAACCGTCTCCGTGATAACCTGCGTATCACTAGTCTGGCTCTGGCGTGGCTAACTTCTTTCCTCTCCGACCGACCCTCCAGGTCCAACTTGGGTCCTTCCTCTCCGACATCTTTTTCTCTACCTGTGCTGTCCCCCAAGGATCTAACCTCTCTCCCTGGCTGTTCAACCAGTACCTGTCACTCCTTGCCCACAGCATCGCTGCTCTCTGTTCCAACTTTCAGTGCTATGCGGATGATACCCAGCTCATTTTCAGGATACCCTCGGCGGCCTCCTCCTCCTCTCCTTCCCTCATCTCGGACAGTCTGTCTGCCATCCAGGAACGGTGTGCCACCAACGACCTCTGCCTTAATGCCAGTAAGACTGAGATTCTGCTCATCGGCACACCCACTCCCTCCTTCCCTGCAGCTCTCTGGTCGGCCTCTCTTGGCCCTCCTCCCCCTTCCACCTGCAAGGCTAAAAAACTTGGGGTCATCTTCGACTCTGCACTCTCCTTCTCCCCTCACATCTCTGTCTCTAAGAAGTCACACTACCAGCTGCACCTCCTTAGAGGTATTATTCCTTTCCTCTCCTTCCCCCAGAAGCTCACTGTCTCCAGAGCCCTGGTCCTCTCCAAGCTGAATACGGTAACAGCCACTATCTAAATCTGCCT